>NC_057719.1:95046807-95050365 GCF_004010195.1 Chiloscyllium plagiosum | reverse complement strand
TTTTACAAAATTATGAGGGGCATTGATAGGATAAATAGACAAAGTCTTTTTCTTGGGGTCGGGGAGTCCAAAACTAGAGGGCATAGGTTTAGGATGAGAGGGGAAAGATATAAAAGAGACCTAAGGGGCAACGTTTTCTCACAGAGGGTGGTACATGTGTGGAATGAGCTGCCAGAGGAAGTGGTGGAGGCTGGTACAGTTGTAACATTTAAGAGGCATTTGGATGGATATATGAATAGGAAGGGTGTGGAGAGATATGGACCAGGTGGGTGGGACTAGATTGGGTTGGGATATCTGGTCGGCATGGATGGGTTAGACAGAAGGGTCTGTTTCCATGCTGTTCATCTCTATGACTCTATGGCTCTCAGACTCTATGAGTGGAGTCCCTCAAAGCAGTCACCCAGTCTGCCTTTGGTCTAGCCAGTGTAAAGGAGACTGTGTTGTGAGCAGTGAATGTAGTAGACCAGATTGAGAGAAGTTCAACTGAAATGCTGCTTCACCTGGAAGGTGTGGTTTGATCTTCAGACTGTGAGGAGGGAGGAGATGAATGGGAAAGTGTTAGACCTTGCATATGATTTTGCCATTGGCTAAATGAGATGGAGGAGTGCACCAGAGTATCCTGAAGGAAATGGTTCCTGTGGAATGCTGACAGTGGAGGGGATGGGAAGATGTGTTTGGTGGTGGCATCCTGCTGAAGGTGACAGAAATGGTGGAAGATTATCCCTAGAATGCAAAGACTAGTGATACAGAAGTAAGGATAAAGGAAACTTCATCATTTGAAGAAGAAGGGGAAGGAATGTGTATAGTAGCGTGGGGGTGTGTCAGACACGGCTGTGGGCTCTGTCAACCACAATGTCAGATAGGGAAGGTCCTTGGTTCAGAAATAGGGGGATTATGTCAGAGACAGCCTGGGAGATGGTAGCATTATCGGAACTGCAGAATCAGAGATGAAGCAACTGGGAAAATGGAATGGAATCCTGGCAGGAAGCCGGTTTTTGAGGGCTGTGATTCAGGAACTGTCGGAGATATTGGGCTGGTAATGGAAATTGATGAGCAGTCTATCCTCAGAAATGGTAACATTGAAATTAAGGAAAGAAGGGAAGATTCAGATATAGACCAGGTGGAAGTGAGAGGAGATTGGAAATTGGAAGCAAACCTGATGAACTTTTTCCAATTCCAGATGAGAGCAGGAAACAGTACCAAAGACATTATCTACGTATTGAAGGAAGAGTTGTGGATCAGGACCCAAGTAGGACTGGAACAAGGACTGTTTCTTGTAGTCCTCCTAGAGAGACAGCATAACAGGGGCCCAAGTGTGTCCTGTGGCCACAGGTTTGACATGGAGAAAATGAGATGAGATAAAGAAGAAGCTGTTCAAAGTTACACGAGGTTTGTAATGAATTTTGGCGGATAGCCTGTCATTGGAAATGGAAACAGTGAAGTACAGGAAAGTAAGTGGAAAGTCAGAGATGGATCAGAAAACAGTGAGAGAGGATCTGCTTTAGGTCACTGGGATGGGAGGATGGGAATAATGGATGGTCATGGGGAGTTTTTCCCAGGCACTCCCTCCCAATGTCTATCTTTCCTGTCCCACTATAAGCTGTGACCCTTAAAGGATCAATTAATACCCACTTCAAGGCCTTGTTTCATTTCTGCTAGTATTATCCCAAGTGGAGGTGAGGGAGCTGACCATTCAGGGAGTATCATTCAAAAGTATACAATTACCACAGCAACCAATATTGGTTCAGGGAGTCGCTGTTAAACACACCCCACTCTTTCATCCATACTCTACACTGTGACCTGAAATCTAGTGTTGACTCTAAACTTCATAGAATCCCTACAGTGTGGAAGCAGGCCCTTCAGCCCACTGAATCTACACCAACCCTTCAAAAAAATTCTACCCAGACCTGCCACCCCATCCCATCTCTGCACCCTGCATTTAAAAGAGCTGTCAGCTTCTGATTGGCTGATGACTCTCCAGATGGTGAGTTCCACCTTTGAGGGCCTTCACCACACCAAGGCCATGCTTGTCTAAATAACTGCATGAATGATATGTAATGTGGCATGTCTTATCTAAAAGAGGCAATGTGTGGCTCTTGATGGGACACTCGTCAGCATCTGTTGTCATCAATAAATACCCCACAGAGGCAAAACTTGTTAAACTAAGTTGGGTTTTGAAATTGAAATTGTGTTCCAGACCCTTCAATAACATAATCAATTCTGTGTCATCCATTGTCATTTGTCTTTGCAGCTGTAAACCTCTTGTTAGATCTACAATAGATATTATGCAGATCAGGTGCTCCGGTTTCCTCCCACAGTCACAAAGATGTGCAGGTCAGATGAATTGGCCAGAGTGTTAGATGCATTAGTCAGAGGGAGGTGGGTCTGGGTGGGTTGCTCTTCGGCGGGTCGGTGTGGACTTGTTGGGCAGAAGGGCCTGTTTCCACACTGTAGGGAATCTAATCTAATCATAAACAGCATAAAAATGTCCAATTGAGACAGTAACGGTGTATTGAATAAATTCCTAGGGAAATTGGAACATGTTCCCATCGTGCCTCAAACTGAGGGCATCCCATCAAAGAGATGTGCGGAGAGGTCAGTTGTCAACCTCAAGGACAGCTCCTTAGTTTCATTTAGCTGTTGAGCAAACATCTGACACATCACAAATTACAGGCTGCATAAGTGTTCACTGTATTCTGCTCCGTCCACATTCAAGCACTTTCTGCTTTTAATGCTTTAATAAAATATTAGCATCTTATTGATAACTGCTTGAAGGCAAAAGAAAAGAAATTGAGCTGTGTAGTGCTCAGGTTTTAGCTGATACCACTCAAAATTGCACCAGAAATGTAGGAACACACTTTCTGAGTCATTGATTCAAACAGCATAGAAACAGACCCTTCGGCCCACCATGTCTATGCCAAGGAACAAACACCAAACTACACTGATCCCATTTACTTGCACTTGGTCCATGGCCTACAATGCCCTGGCATTTTAAGTGATCATCCAGATGCTTCTTAAATGATTTGTACATGCCTCCACTATCCTCTCAGGTAACACCTTCCATGTTATTGAATAATTTGATTAGGGATAGTCAGCACGGTTTTGTGAAGGGTAGGTCGTGCCTCACAAACCTTATTGAGTTCTTTGAGAAGGTGACCAAACAGGTAGATGAGAGTTAACCGGTTGATGTGGTATATATGGATTTCAGCAAGGCGTTCGATAAGGTTCCCACAGTAGGTATTGTACAAAATGCGGAGGAATGGGATTGTGGGAGATTGAGCAGTTTGGATCAGTAATTGGCTTGCTGAAAGAAGACAGAGGGTGGTAGTTGATGGGAAATGTTCATCCTGGAGTCCAGTTACCAGTGGTGTTCCGCAAGGGTCAGTGTTGGGTCCACTGCTGTTTGTCATTTTTATAAATGACCTGGATGAGGGCGTAGAAGGGTGGGTTAGTAAATTCGCAGATGACACTAAGGTCAGTGGGGTTGTGGATAGTGACGAAGGATATTGTAGGTTACAGAGAGACATAGATAAGCTGCAGAGCTGGGCTGAGAGGTGG
>NC_057719.1:95039696-95046452 GCF_004010195.1 Chiloscyllium plagiosum | reverse complement strand
TTCTTTACTCAGAGAGTAGTAAGGGTATGGAATGCTTTGCCTGCAACGGTAGTAGATTCGCCAACTTTAAGTACATTTAAGTCGTCATTGGACAAGCATATGGACATGCATGGAATAGTGTAGGTTAGATGGGCTTCAGATTGGTATGACAGGTCAGCGCAACATCGAGGGCCAAAGGGCCTGTACTGTGCTGTAATGTTCCATGTTCTATATTTTTACCATCATATTTACTCACAGCTGGGTGACATTTTCTTTTCTCAGATCTTCTCTAAACCACTTACCCTTCACCTTAAATGTGTCCCTCTGTTCTTAGATACATCCTCTCACAATCCTCTTTAAGACCCCCTTTAGCCACAGACGAGATTCCAGAGGAATGGAGAATAGCCAATTTTCTTCCTTTGTTTAGGAAGGGAAACTGGGATAATCCAAGAATTTACAGGCCAATGACCTTTATGTCAGTGATAGGCATATTATTGGAAAAGATCCTTAGCGATAGGATTTATTCACGTTTGGAAAAATATGGACTTATTAGCGATAGGCAGCATGGCTTTGTGCAGGGAAATTGTGTCTCATAAACTTTATTGAGTCTTTTTGAGGAAGTGACAAAGATGATTGATGAGGGAAGAGTGGTGGATATTAGCAAGAAAAAGGCCAATTGTCGATGACACAAAGACTGGGGAAGCTATGGATAGTGAGGGGGATTGCCAGAGGATACAGCAGGATGTAGAGTTGGGCAGAGAAATGGCAGGTGGTATTTAATCTGGATAAACGCGAGGTGATGCATCTTGAGAGGTCTAATGCAGGAGGAAGTGTACAGTAAATGGCAGAACCCTTAGAATCATTAATATACAGAGAGAATTCGACACACAGAGTGGATCAATCTCTATCAGGTTATGGGTAATGATGGAACCATATGATAATCAATCCATATTCTTGAGTTTAATATGCACTGATAATGCATTTAGAGAATCTGACAAAATCATAGAAAGTGATGGGACACATAGCATTTTGTATTCACAAGTGATAGGCAATTATGTGCATCCATCTTATGACAAATAAAGGGCCGACTGAATGTGCACAGTGTTACAGAGAAGTAAGAAAAGGCTCTTTGTTCCAGAGAACAACAACCAAATGCTGAGACCAAAGAAACATCTTTTTTATTCACTCAGACATTGGTGTCACTGGCTGAGCCAGCATTTATTGCCTGTCCATAGATGCCAGAAGTAGGGAGTGAATGTCATGGAGAAATGCCAGCCTTATAAGGAGAGCAGGAATCCTACCGGCAAATACAAATCCTACCGGAGAAATGTGGAAGGTGAAGTACAGGAGAGAAGAAGCAGGTTTTACAAATTAAAGTAAAGATGTAGTACAAGTTCTGAAAGAGAAATTGGAAATGAGTATGGCCCTGGGAAAAAATTATGAACTTGAGACAGGAATTGTGATTCAGTGATAATAGTTAAACTGTTATGATTATGTGAAGAGGAGGAACTGGCTCCTCTCTTCTTAACCTCTCTTGGTCAGTTGCAACTGTTTTATTCTATTTCTTTTCACACACAGTTTTCAAACTTTATAAAAATGTAATTCAATTTGATAAAGCCATTTACCATGCTTTTCTTAAATGATAGGAAGGAGTATTAATCCCAAGAAAAAAATAACAAAAAAAACACATAAAAATTAAAGTTTCAAAGTAAGAGTGTCCAGTCCACACTGAGAGACATGCGTGACACAGTATTGCAGTCCTTAGAGCTTTTGAGGTGTTAGGTTTTAAAGCCAAGGCCACAGTTGATTAATGGTTAACTTGCCTTGACAGCAGTTGCAGAATCCATAGGTATTATGGGGTGTTGGTGAATCTATTCCCCACCACCAGATTGCTTTTCCAATGGGTGTGATTTTTTTCAAGACAGAGAGAAAAGGAAAAAGAAGGGAAGCCTCTGGGTTCTGTGTATATATTCAAGTTCTTCTCTCTGCTCTGGTGTTCATAAGCTGGAATATAACTCTGTGTGTATTCCAGAGTCTAGCCCTATTGTCTTTTCAAAATTGACTAACAGGCAAATGAGCCTTTTATCTCCTATCATGTGGAATTATTACATACATGTGAAGTTGATAGGAACTGTAAATTTCCTGATGTTGATTCAGTTTCCTGATTTAAAGTGCAAGCTTTCGGAATGCTGCTCTTTCATCAGGTAACTAGTGGGGCAGGATCATTGGACACAGCATTTATGGTAAAAGATCAAAGTGTCATACAACTGATGTGATGTATTAAACAAACCTAGATTGGTGTTAAGTCTTAATCACTTAGAATGGATTTGCAAGTTTCAATTCATTAATATGTAAATCCCAGAACTTCTTTTAAGTCACATTCTTGAGATAAAGTTGTATTAAAAAAAGGTGACATCTCAGCTCAGATAATGCATTAAAGGTGTGAGGTTAGAGTCTGTCTGTATTCCAACCTTGAGTCAGACTGGTTCTATTTCCAAATTACGAATTTATAAAATGTCATATGGACTGACTGCCTACTGACTGTGTGCTTTTTGAACAAAATAGAGTATGTCTGCAAATGTAAATCTGCAATGCAAATTCATCCTGTAGACTTATATGTGTCTGAGGGAGAGCGAAAGAAGGTGTGTGTGTGTGCGCATGAGAGAGGATTTGCGTGAGTGTGTGAGAGTGAGTGTATGTGTGCTTGTGTGTGAATGTGTGTGAGAGTGTATAGTGTACAGACTTGGTGCTGTGTGATTTTTAATTTTGCTGAAAATAAGTTGCATTTAACTTAAAGTGAACCCAACAATATTCTATTGCAATCTCAAAGTGACACAGGCAGGTATTTTATGCTGCACATTCCTGGTTGCTGTTCAGAGGTTCTATGGAATTTGAGAAATATGCGATAAATAAAAGGGGAAATTAATAGTAAAAATCACCCATTGGGGCTTTTAAACAGAAAGAGTTAACATTAGCAAAAAAAGTCAAGGGTGACTTTGGACCAAGCCTTACTTGAAAAGTGTTAGCATGTGTCCTGATAAATCAGGCCAGGTCTTCATAGATTATTTTTCATTCATGTAGAAACAAATCAGTCATGAAGTTTGATTGGACGATAAAATTGTTTAAATTAACATCCAAAGCCAGTTATGATGCTTACAAACTATGATGAAACATGTTCCTGTTGAGGAAGTCTTAAATGTACGGCGGCATGGTGGCTCAGTAGCTAGCACTGCTGCCTCACAGCACCAGGGACCCGGGTTCAATTCCCACCTCAGGCGACTCTCTGTGTGGAGTTTGCGCATTCTCCCCGTGTCTGCGTGGGTTTCCTCCGGGTGCTCCGGTTTACTCCCACAATCCAAAGGATGTGCAGGTCAGATGGATTGACCATGTTAAATTGCCCGTAGTGTTAGGGGAATTGGTCTGGGTGGGTTGCTCTTCTGAAGGTCGGTGTGGACTTGTTGGGCCGAGTGGGCCTGTTTCCACATGTAGGGAACCTAATCACTCTATAATTTAAAAAAAACAGTAAGTAAACTAGTTTCTGAAAAACGTAAGCTCAAATTTCCATTCTCAGGTGACACAGAAGATATGAAGCTAGACCTTTTTTTACTTTTGCTATACATGGCTGTCTTCTGGATGACTATTTGAGCGTAGCAGGATTTAACATATTCTTAGTGAGAAAGAATAATAAATATTGTCCATTAGTCTGGAAATCCAAGGAAACAAAAACAATCCTGAAATGACCTTAACTGTTGTAACATTGGCATCAGTAGAAGTTAGAAATGTGGAGACGTACTTCTACAATATTCTAAAGGAAATCCAAAATAAAGGGTAACCTGAGAAATGTTTGCTCACAGAATGTAAGATCAATAACTATTCTCTTTGGGACAATGTACATTTGACAAAGGGTATCACAAAGAAATGTTTGAGGATTGACCTTGCTAACAGAAAGGAACTGTTAGGAAGAAAACAGAGTTGCCAAAAAAGGTTGAGTGAACGATGTTGTAGCCATTTTGGAGACATTAAATAGAGCAGGGTCAGGAATAGATGTTGTAGGTTTTAGGATTTAGATCATTCATTAAGATCAGGGAAGGCGGTAAAAGAGGGGGAGGAGTGGCTTTGTTCATCAAGGATAGTATAACGGTGGCTGAAAGAACATTTGACAAGGACTCGTTTACTGACGTAGTGTGGGCAGAGGTTAGAAACAGGAGAGGAGAGGTCACACTGCTGGGAGTTTTTTATAGGCATCCGCAAAGTTTCAGGGATGTGGAGGAAAGGATTGGCAAATCGATTCTGGGCAGAAGTGAAAGGAACAGGGTGGTCATTATGGGGGATATTAACTTCCCCAACATTGACTGGAAATGCTGTAACTTTAGTACGTCGGATGGATCAGCTTTTGTCCAATTTGTACAGGAGGGTTTCCTGACACAGTATGTCGAAGGGCCGACAAGAGGGGAGGCCACACCGGATCTGGTGCTTGGTAATGAACCAGGCCAGGCCAGGTGTTTGATTTAGTTGTAGGTGAGCACTTTGGAGAGAGTGACCATAATTCAGTTACGTTTAGTTTAGCGATGGAAAGGGATAGGTACATGCCACAGGGCAAGAGCTATAGATGGAGGAAGGGGAATTATAATGCAATTAGGAAAGACTTAGGATGCATAGAATGGGATAGCAAAATGCAAGGGATGGGGACAATCCAAATGTGGAGCTGGTTTAAGAAACAGATATTGCGTGTCTTTAATAGTTATGTCCCTGTCAGGCAGAAGGAAGTGATAAGGTAAGGGAACGTGGTTTACTAAAGAAATTGTATCTGAAAATGTGTTGCTGGAAAAACACAGCAGTTCAGGCAGCATCCAAGGAACAGGAGAATCGACGTTTCGGGCATAAGCCCTTCTTCAGGAATCCTGAAGAAGGGCTTATGCCCGAAACGTCGATTCTCCTGTTCCTTGGATGCTGCCTGACCTGCTGCGCTTTTCCAGCAACACATTTTCAGCTCTGATCTCCAGCATCTGCAGTCCTCACTTTCTCCTGAAAGAAATTGTATCTCTTGTTAAGCAGAAGAGGGAGGCTTATGTGACGTTGAGGCAAGATGGTACAGATGAGGTGATGGAGAGTTAAGGAGTAGCTAGGAAGGATTTAAAGCGAGACTTAAGAAGAGCAAGGAGGGGACATGAGCAGTCTTCAGCAAATAGAATAACGGAGAACCCTAAAGCTTTCTATGGATACATGAGGAATAAAAGAATGACTAGGGTAGGAATAGGGCCAGTCAAAGAAGTGGAAAGCTGTGTGTGGACCCTGTGGAGATCGGAGAGGCACTAAAGGTATATTTTTCATCTGTTTTCACTCAGGAAAAGGAGAATATTGTAGAGGAGAAGACTGAGATATGAGCTATTAGACTTGAAAGGATTGAGGTTAGTAAGGAGGAGGTGTTACCAATTCTAGAAAGTGTGAAAGTAAATACGTCCCCTAGGCCGGATGGGATTTTTCCAAGAATTCTCTAGGAAGCTAGGGAGGAGATGGCCAAGCCTTTGGCTTTGATCTTTCAATCATTATTGTCCACAGATTTAGTACCAGAGGACTGGAGGATTGCAAATGTTGTGCCCTTGTTCAAGAAGGGCAGTAGAGATGACCCAGGTAATTATAGACCAGTGAGCCCTACTTCAGTTGTCAGAAAAGTTTTGGAAAGGATAATGAGAGATAGGATTTATAATCATCTAGCAAGCAACAATTTGATTGGAAATAGTCAACATGGATTCGTCAAGGGTAGGTCGTGTCTCACAAATCGCATTGAGTTTTTTGAGAAGGTGACCAAGCATGTAGATGAAGGTAGAGCATTGGACATGGTGTACATTGACTTCAGTAAAGCCTTTGATAAGGTTCCACATGGTAGGCTATTGGAGAAAATGCAGAGGCATGGAATTGAGGGTGATTTAGCAGTTTGGATTAGAAACTGGCTTTCCGTACGAAGGCAGTGAGTGGTGGTTGATGGAAAATATTCAGCCTGGAGTCCGGTTACTAGTGGTGTGCCACAAGGATATATTTTGGGACCATTGCTGTTTGTCATTTTTATAAATGACTTAGACACGGGCATAGGTGGATGGGTTAGTAAGTTTGCAGATGACACTAAAGTCGGTGGAGTAGTGGACAGTTTGGAAGAATGTTACAGGTTGCAGGGGGACTTGAATAAACTGCAGAACTGGGCTGGGAGGTGGCAAATGGAGTTCAATGCAGTTAAATGTGAGATGATGCACTTTGGGAAGAATAACAGGAAGGCAGAGTACTGGGTCAATGGAAAGATTCTTGGTAGTGTGAGTGTGCAGAGGGATCTTGAAGTCCATGTACATAGATCCCTGAAAGTTGCCACCCAGGTTGATAGTGCTGTTAAGAAGGCATACAGTGTGTTAGGTTTCATTGGTAGAGGGATTGAGTTCCGGAGCCGCAATATCATGCTGCAACTATACAAAACGCTGGTGCAGCCACACTTGGAATATTATGTACAGCTCTGGTCGCCCCATTACAGGAACGATGTGGAAGCATTAGAAAAGGTGCAGAGGAGACTTACCAGGGTGTTAGGTAAAAACAAGGACTGCAGATGCTGCAGAGTTTAGATTAGAGTGGTGCTGGAAAAGCACAGCAGGTCAGGCAGCAACCAAGGAGGAGGAAAATTGACGTTTCGGGCAAAAGCCCTTCATCAGGAATAGAGGCAGAGAGCTTGCAGGGTGGAGAGATAAATGAGAGGGGAGTGGGGGTGGGGAGAAAGTAGCATAGAGTACAATGGGT
>NC_057719.1:95021930-95038467 GCF_004010195.1 Chiloscyllium plagiosum | reverse complement strand
GGCGACTGACTGTGTGGAGTTTGCACGTTCTCCCCGTGTCTGCGTGGGTTTCCTCCGGGTGCTCCGGTTTCCTCCCACAGTCCAAAGATGTGCAGGGTCAGGTGAATTGGCCATACTAAATTGCCCGTAGTGTTAGGTAAGGGGTAAATGTAGGGGTATGGGTGGGTTTCGCTTCGGCGGGTCGGTGTGGACTTGTTGGGCCGAAGGGCCTGTTTCCACACTGTAATATAATCTAATCTAATCTAATCTAAAAGAAGGCTAAGGGGGGATTTGATAGAGACATATAAGATGATCAGAGGATTAGGTAGGGTGGACAATGAGAGTCTTTTTCCTGGAATGATGACATGTCCTTGTTCGAGAGGGCATAGCTGCAAATTGAGGGGTGATAGATTTAAGACAGATGTCAGATGTGGATTCTTTACTCAGAGAGTGGTAAGGGCGTGGAATGCCCTGCCAGCCAGTGTAGTTAGCTCAGCCACATTAGGGAGATTTTAAACAGTCCTTGGATAAGCACATGGATGATGATGGGATAGCGGAGAGTGATGGGCTTAGATTAGTTCACAGGTCGGTGCAACATTGAGGGCTGAAGGGCCTGTTCTGCACTGTATTGTTCTATGTTTTATGAACACAAATCACCCTTTGTCAAATTGTTTCACAAAATCTGTTGCTGCAAAAAAATACTGGAGATCCTTGAAGAGGGCTGCTTGGTGGCATGAAGAATTCTAAACAAAATCATGTTTTGTTTGGTTTGTTCTGTGATCAAACCTTTTTTTGTTTAAAGAAAGATAGGTAATTTAGAAGGTTAATTGTATTGCATGGAATATGAAAATACGCTTACTGATTCGTTTTTTACAAGGAAAGATAAAGAATATTAAAACAATATTATTTTGTATAATTTTAACAGTCATTTTGTTCAAGGATTGCTTGTATTGCTTCAAAACTTTTCTTGAAAGAGAAGAATCTGTAAATGTAAATATCAGTTAACCAGGCAATTGGGGTTAATGGCTAATTGATTGACTGGGTAAACATAAAGGGGGAATGTGTAGATTGTTTGGAAGGAGCTGTGAGACAAAGTAGTTAATTAACTCCGTGTGCAAAGGAAGTTGCCACAATTTCTGTCTCACCAACCGATTTGGATCCAAATTGACACTCCTTTCTCCAAACCATATGTCTGAAGGGTTTTGTGATAGGGTTAGGATTAACCCTAATGCTAACCCTAACGCATCCTTGTGAGATCTGTCCTTTCTACAAATACTTTTGTGCATTACCAGTACACCTTAACACATTGTCTCATGCACATTCAAAATATCATGGCGGTGATTTATTTTTGAAGAAACATTTTAAAAAATTTTATGTACTCTCCCTTTTAGAGATACAACTGCCTTTACGAAGCAACAACCACTCATAGTATTGGGCCCACTGCTAATGTCTGGTTCTTTGTTAGCTCAGTTGGTTAGGTGGCTGAGTTATGGTGCTAACAGCATAAATTGAATTCCCACACCAACTGAGATTACTGTGAAGGTTTCTTCTTCTCAACCTCTCTCCACACCTGTCTCTATGGAGTGATCAGCCCTATGGTCAGTTAGGGCTCTGGTGCCTTTATCTTAATGTTTGCAGCTGAAAATGCAATTTTTAAAAGAGCTGGCAAACCCATTTACTAAGCTGTCTGCAATAAAGTGAAGGGAACAGCAAACAGAAATTACTGCAGGAGTTGATGGGTCTTTTGTGGATATCGGTGACCAGCATATCTGCAGAAATGGATATAGACAAGTTGCGGAAGGGGATAGAGAAATCAGAGATGGGCCAGGTGAAAGTGAGAGTGGGATGGAAATTGGAAGCAAAATTGATAAACTTTTCCAATTCCAGATGAGAGAGGGAAACAACACCGATGATGTCATTGACACACTGGAGGAAGTGTTGTGGGTGGGGGGCCAGAGAAGGAATGTTCATGTACCCCACAAAAAGACAAGCATAACTGGGGCTCATGTGGATACAATTCAAAGGGAATTTGACATTGTATTTGCCTTCCTAACTACTGACTCAGTCCGCAAGTTCACCCTAAGAGAAACATTGACTAAAACTCCCAAGTCCCCTTGTACTCCAGATTTCTGAATTTTCTTCCCATTTAGAAAATAGTCCATGCCTCTATTCCTCCTACCAAAGTGCATGACCTCACACTTTCCTATGGTACTCCATCTGCCACTTCTTTGCCCACTCTCCTAATCTCTCCAGATCCTTCTGCAGGCTCCCTGCCTCCTCAATGCTACCTGTCCTTCTACTTCTCTTTGTATCGTCTGCAAACATAGCCAAAAGGCCCTCAGTTCTTTCATCTAGATTATAAATGTATAAAGTGAAAAGTTGTGGTCCCAAAACTGACCCTTGTGGAACACCACTTGTCACTGGCTGCTATCCTGAGAAGGACCCTCTTATCCCCACTCTCTGCTTTCTGCCAGACAGCCAAGCTTCTGTCCATGTGAGGACCTTGCCTCTAACACCATGGACCCTTATCTTACTCAATAGCCAATATATCTTTTGACATCTCTGCATCCTCCTCACAGCTCACCCTCCCACCCAGCTTTGGCATCAGAAAAATCACAGATGAAAGTGGGGCTTGTTTTTGTTTAAGATTTCCAGCCTCCACAGTTCTTTGTTGTATGTTAATGAAATGAAAGGATGTTAGTGAATCATACACTAAATCATTTACAACATTTAACTGGCTTCTCCCCCATACTCTTTTAACCACAGCAACATTCTCGACTTACAGTAGTGGTACCAGATTTAAAATACTCATGTATAACCAACACTTTTTTTCCAGTGCAATGCCATTGACAAACACACCTGCAGGCACTTGTTCTGAGCAGTTTGCAGTTTATGTCCTAAATTCTGTGTAGGAATCGAGCCAAGCTGGAGACACCTGACAGCTTGTTTTAAGACATACATACTTAGTTTGGCTGTCAGCTTTCTAAAACAAATAAAGTAAATGCTAAGTAGCTCATACTTCTCCACTAGGTTCACCTTTACAGCTCACCACTGAAAGGCAAACCAACTTCCCTGTCAACCCCAAACAGAATCTTTATCAGATTAGATTAGATTACATTACATTACAGTGTGGAAACAGGCCCTTCGGCCCAACAAGTCCACACCGACCCGCCGAAGCGTAACCCACCCATACCCCTACATTTACCCCTTACCTAACACTACGGGCAATTTAGCATGGCCAATTCACCTGACCTGCACATCTTTGGACTGTGGGAGGAAACCGGAGCACCCGGTTACCAAGAGTGTATCCACCTCTCCCATAAAAGTATTCAAAGTGCGAAATCTTACCAGTCTCTGGATTAGATTAGATTACATTACATTACAGTGTGGAAACAGGCCCTTCGGCCCAACAAGTCCACACCGACCCGCCGAAGCGTAACCCACCCATACCCCTACATTTACCCCTTACCGAACACTACGGGCAATTTTAGCATGGCCAATTCACCTGACCTGCACATCTTTGGACTGCGGGAGGAAACCGGAGCACCCGGAGGAAACCCACGCAGACACGGGGAGAACGTGCAAACTCCACACAGTCAGTCGCCTGAGGCGGGAATTGAACCTGGGTCTCTGGCGCTGTGAGGCAGCAGTGCTAACCACCGTGCCGCCCACAAATCTTCCAGAATAAAATATAAAAACAGCACAGAACAGTGAAACGATAATAGTATTGATGAATCTGAATGTACTTTGGAAGATCCAATATTTTCTTACAAGTTGGAAATACAGAGTGCGGCAGTAGAGGTTGAGAGAGGACAGGAAGTCAGCAAGTTGGTGGGTTCTGGAGAAACATAGAATTAATCTCTGATAGAAACAGTAGTAGGCCTGATGAGGCTGTTCTGTAACTTACTATGATCATGGCTGATCCTGAAGAAGGGCTTATGCCCGAAACGTCGATTCTCCTGTGCCTTGGATGCTGCCTGACCTGCTGCGCTTTTCCAGCAACACATTTCCAGCTCTGATCTCCAGCATCTGCAGACCTCACTTTCTCCTCATGGCTGATCACCCAATTCAGTGCCTTTTACCCCACACTTTCTCTATGTCCCTTTTATATCATTGGTATCTCTATCATAGATATACCAATATCTGTTGGTATTTATGTCATAGTTTGTTCATCTCAGCTTTAAACTACTTAATAAGTGAACTCCCACTGCCCTCAGGGGTTAAGAATTCTGAAGATTCAGAACTCTCTGATTGAAACAAAATCTGCTCACCTCGGTCCTAAGTAGTTTCCCCTTTATTTTTAAATTGTTCCCTGGTTCTAGGCTCTGCAGTGGAGAAACATCTTACCTGCATATACCTTGTTGATCTCATTCAGTATTTTGTAGGTTTCAATTAGATCATCTCTCCTTCTTTGAAACTCAGCTTTCCCAATCCTGCTTCGTAAGACTGTCTTTCCATCCCAGGAACAAATCTGATGAACCTGCTTAATATTCCCAAAATAGCAATAATCTCCTTCTGAAGTAAGGAGTCACAGTACTCCAGGTGAAGTCTAAACAAGAGTCTACATAATTGAGGCAAGGCTTCACTACTCCAGTCCTCAAATTCTCTTGTGATACACATTAACCTCAATCCATGACTGTTCATTACCTCTGTCCCATGTGCATTAATTTTGTTAACCTGTCTCCTGTGGAGGGCTTTATTAAAAGCCTTCTGAAAATCCATACTGGGCCAAGTCCACCACCCACTTTATCAACATCCTCAAAAACTCATTATTTTGACAAAGACAAATTACTTGTCCAATTAGATTATTATCATGCAAGTGTCCATTTTTTTTATTCATTCACAGGATGAGGGCATCACTTATTGCCCAGAGGGCAACTAAGAGTCAACCACATTGCTTTGGGTCTGGAGTGACATGTAAAGCAGATTGGGTAAGGATGGCAGTTTCCTTCCCTAAAGGACACTAGTGAACCAAATGGGGTTTTCCAACAATCAACAATGGATTCATGGTCATCATTGGACTCTTGATTCCAGATTTTTATTAAATTCAAATTCCACCACCTGCCATGAATTATCTGGATTTCCAGTCTAGTCCAGGCCATCACTTCCCCTGTAATTTGTCTCCTCTAATTTTAACATCCTTTACAAGAAGTTCTAGCATTTTCCTTACTACTAATGTACAGCTAACAAGGTCTGTTATTCCCAATTTTCTCTGTTCCTCCTTTTTTAAATAGGGGTGATATTTGCTACCTTCCAGTTTGCTACATTCCAGAATCTATCGAGTTTTGGAACTTGATCACCAAAGAATCCATTATCTGCACAGGAACCTCCTTTAACACCCTGACATGTAGATTCTCAGGTCCTTGGCGACTTATCACATTTCAGTCCCATGTGTTTCTCCAACACAACCTCTAACTAATACTAACTTCCTTCAATCCATCATACTTAATAGTCTTAGATCTTCCATTTTAGGAGATTGTTTGTATCTTCCTTTAGTGAAACAGACAGAATGACATATTTAACTTCTCTGCTGTTTCTCTATTCCCTTTTTTAAATTATCTTGACTAGCCTGCACTGGATCAACATTTTTCTTAGCATTTTTTTATTTAGTTACCTTTTGAAACTTTTACAGTTCATTTTAACATTTTTGGTGGTTTATATTCTGATGCTCCTAATTATCCAGTTTATTTCCAACTTTATATATCATTTGTTTTAACTTTAACATCCTTTGCCTAAGATGAATCCTCTGCTGGCCTCTTCTGGCTGTAGACGTCACAAATGTTTATCTTGTTTTTTGATTGATGATGAGAAGCCAAGTGGAGCTTTGTCCTGTTATTTGTGTAATTGTCCAGCACCATTTACAACTGGATGTGGCATCATGGCATAGCTTAGATCTGGTTTGTTGATTTTGGCATCATCAATTCTATAGGTGTTGTGTGGGAGCTTTACCAGATTCCCACTTCATGTTTTTTTGGTATGCCTAATGCTGCTCCTTTAATGCCCTTTTACACTCTTCATTGAAACATGGTTGATCCCCTTGATGGTTATGGTGGAGTGAGGGATATGTCAGACTATGAGGCTACAGATTGTGGTTCAGCACAATTCTGCTGCAGCTGCTGTCCCACAGCAACACGGGGATCCCGGTACTGAATAGGTAGATATGTTTCATTTAGCATAGCATACTGCCAGGGAACACAACGGAGCGTCTCCTCAATGTGAAGACAGGACTTTGAATCCACAAGGCCTGTGCTGAGATCAGTCCCGCCAATGCTACATGGACAGATATATTGGGCAACAGGTGGACTGATGAGAATGTGATCAAATAGATATTTCCCTCTTGCATATATGTGTGGGATTAACTCAAGGATAATGGTTGAGGTGCACAGAACACAGATGACCCACGGTCTAATTCTCTGGCTCTCATTACAGCCTCCAGTTATCATACTTTCCTTGGTCTTTGTTGCTTGAATACTAATTACTACAGGCTATGTAATGCATGATGTGGAGGTTCTGGTGTTGGACTGGAGTGAATACCTGGCGAAGGAACAGCGTTCCGAAAGCTTGTGATTTCAAATAAATCTGTTGGACTATAACCCCATGTCATGTGACTTCTGGCTATATAATGCAAACAGAGCTGGGATCCACCAGAATGACACTACAGGTTAGGAATCCTGAATTGGGAATCCTTCAGTGTCACCAGGTCAAAATCGTGGAATTCCCTCCCTAATGGTGTAATGGGTCTACCAACAGATCAAAGACTGTAGCAATTCAAGAAGGCAGCTCACCACCACTTTCGTAAGGCAACTTAAGGGCAGGCAATAAGTGTTGCTCCAGTCAGCAATGCCCATGTTCAACAAATGAATAAGAAAAATTACAAAGAGAGATTTGAGATATGAGATTAATTCCATTGGAACAGAAATTCCCAAAGAACGTTTGATCTGTTTCCTTATAATAATTAAGAGTCTTGAATGTAAATGGAACAAAGAACAAAGAAAATTGCAACACAGGAATAGGTCCTTTGGCCCTCCAAGCCTGCACAGATCCAGATCCTCTATTTAAACCTGTCGCCTATTTTCTAGGGATCTGTATCCCTCTGCTCCCTGCCCATTCATGTATCTGTCTAGATAAATCTTAAATGACGTTATCATGCTCACCTCTGCTGACAATGCATTCCAGGCACCCACCACCCTCTGCATAAAGAACTTTCCACACATATCTCCCTTAAACCTTGCCCCTCTCACTTTGAACTCTTGACCTCTAATAATTGAAGGGTAAAGGTTCTTGCTATCCACCCTGTCTATACTTCTCATGATTTTGTAGACCTCAATTAGGTCCCCCCTCAACCTCCATCTTTCTAATGAAAAAAATCCTAATCTACTCAACCTCTCTTCATAGCTAGTGTCCTCCATAACAGGCAATATCCTGGTGAAGCTTCTCTGCACTATCTCCAAAGCGTCCACATCCTTTTGGTAATGTGGCAACCAGAACTGTACACAGTATTCCAAATGTGGTCGAACTAAAGTCTTATACAGCTGTAACATGACCTGCCAACTCTTGCACTCAATACCCCATCTGATGATGGAAAGCATGCTGTATGCCTTCTTGACCTTGCGAATAGGAAAAGATTATGTCCTGCAGTTGGGCAGTCAGTGCAATAGGTCATCAATTTACACTTATCATTACATGAATAAGAATAAACTGTTACAAAATTATTACCACAAAGGGCTGTTGAAAATTGGAATGTTTTTTCTCAGGGTGTGATTGAGTTAGAAGCTACAGAATCTTTTATGGAAATCTGGATAAATATTTGAAACAGATGAAAACTTGATATGTTGCGTATTTGAAGCACCAAAGTTGTGCTCAGGTCAGATAGAAATGCAAAGGGATTAGTTTTGGATGGTTTGAGCAAAGGTGCAGTATTTACTCAACTGACTGAATGATCTTTTATGCTGATCCTCAGTATAAAAGCAAATCAAAAGGGACCATTCAAGGCTAGCAATTTCAAGTGTAAACTCTCACAAACGAGTTGTTTTACATCTTTTTCAACTTTTTCACACTGAGGGTGGTGCATGTATGGAATGAGCTGCCAGAACAAGTGGTGGAGGCTGGTACAATTACAACATTGAAAAGGCATCTGGATGGGTATATGAATAGGAAGGGTTTGGAGGGATATGGGCCAAATGCTGGAAAATGGGATGAGATCAATTTAGGATATCTGGGACCAGATTAATTTCGGATATCTGGGACCAGATTAATTTTGGATATCTGGTCAGTATGAACAAGTTGGACTGAAGCGTCTGTTTCTGAGCTGTATGACTCTATGACTCTTTATGTTTACGAACCTTCTTCCACACCAGCTGGCACACCGATAATCTGATTTTTTCTTTTGATCATGGTGACTATTTTATTTCCTTGGTTACTGACTGGTGATAGGCAGAAGTGGTAATAACCAATGCACCAGGAAAGCTGGAGACCTTGGTTAATGCCATGGGAGCATTAGTTCAAATCCCATCGCACCAGCTGGGTGGAATTTAAATTCAATCTATATATCTAGGATTGGTTATAGTGATCATGTCTATAACAACACTGTCAATTGTCTAAAACCCATCTTGATCACTAATGGCCCTGAGGAAGAGAAATCCACCTTGTTTAATAACAGAGTATAAAAGCAAGGAGGTGATTCCAAACCTTTACAACTCATTGGTCAAGCCACATTTGGAGTACTGTGTTTAGTTGTGGGCATCTTATTCCAGGAAGGATATTAAAACACTGGACAGAGTGTAAAGGAGATTTACTAGAATGATACCAGGAATGAGGGTTTTAAATAGAAGGGATTCATTGTCATGGAGCGCAGTGGAGGCCAGAACGCTGAGTGTCTTCGAGGCAGAGATTGTTAAATTCTTAATGTCGCAAGGAATTAAGGGATACAGGGAGAGTGCGGGTAAATGTTGTTGAAATGCCTATCAGCCATGATTGAATAGCGGAGTGGACTTGATGGGCCGAATGGTCTTACCTCCACTCCTATGTTTTATGGTCTTATAGAGAAATTGGGTGTATTCTCCTTGGAACAGAGAAGATGAATACCTGATTGAGGTGTTCAAAATTATGATCAATTTTGACATGGTAAAGAACTATATTATGTTTCCACAAGTCAGTACATCAGTAAGCGGGGTCGGGGCGTGGTCACAATTTCAAGACTGTCAGCAAGAGAGCAAGTGAGATGAGGAGAAACCTCTTTACTCAGAGAGTTCATAACATTTGGAATGAGCTGCCTGGGATAGTGATGGAGGTGGATTACATCAGAGGTTTCAAAAGAGAGCTGGATACATATTTGAAAGCATTGAATTTAGAGAGCTACAGAGATAGAGCTGGAGAATGAGACTAGCTGGGTCATTGTTTTGGGATCCAGTACAGACATGATGGATCAAATGGCCTCCTTCTGTACTGCAAAGTTCTATGATTCTATATGACTCCAAAACCACATTAATGTGTTAACTCTTAACTGCCCTCTGAAATAAAACTACTTAGTTCAAGAGCAATTAGTGAAGAGCAGTAAATGTTGGCCTTATCAATAGCATCCACATCCCATGAAAGAAAAGTGGTCAAATAAATATATACATGTCAGTTGCATTGACCTGTATCTTATTAGTTTTGCCTATGGCATTTCCTATTTAATGCAAATGGCTAAAGTAATGTTGCTGCCACCAAGCCTGTAACTAATCAGCAATTTTCATTACACAACAATGTGAATGACCACAATGGTATGGACTAATAAACCACATCAAATTATCAGATATATAACATGACGAAGATCAGTGAATGATTTAATTATGACATTCAAAGCAATAAAACCTGCATTTTTGCAGTGTCTGTTATTAAATCAGATGATAAGAAATGAGAAAGGGCTGGAGAATTTAAAAACATCTGCAATTTTAAACTAATCAGATGCAGATGCCGCTCAGTTCCAATCGAGACGTAGAGTCAGACAGTGTAATCATGGTTGCAAAGAAAAATTAATATTGATTGGTCTTCCAACCCATCCAACCGCCCCATACCTCCTCCCACTGCCCCTTCCCACATCAGTCAATAACATCACCCCTCCCTACCTCGGCAACTTCCTTCAGTCAGACAACCTTACTGAGTCTTCCCACTGTGACCTCTTGCGTATCCCACAACTCCCTCACTCCCCAATTCCCAGATGTGTCCTCAGCAATCTAGGCCAAAGGCCTGCAGAGTTAAGCTCTGATATGGAAGTACTTGAATATCCAAAGGGTTGGCAGGAAGGCACATGAAACATCCGTAGGAAACAGATTTGCTTTGAGCGGAAAGACTGGAGGATTATTTCGGTCTGAAGTAGTTTGAATACGGGGCAGATGGATGAGACAGGCAGTTCCCAATAAGAAGTAAACGTGTGGGGTAAGCATGATGGGTGGATTTGAAGAGTTAATTGTTTAACAGGCAAGGCTTGACCAGCCTGAAAAAAGCAGACATCCAGTCAACACTGCTGCATTTCTGTCTATGTAATGAGGCGTCTAAGTTTATCACTCAGTACAAATTCAGTGGAGCGTCCCAAGACTACCCTGATACTGATCACTTATAGAATTATACAGGAGAGAAACAAACCCTCAGTCCAACCCGTTCACACTGACTGTGTTTCCAAACTAAACCTGCCTGCATTTGGACCATATCCCTTTAAACCTTTCCTAGTTATGAAGTTATCCATGAATTTATCATCAACTTAACTTTTAAGCATTGTACCTGTACCTGCATCCACCACCTTCTCTGACAGGTCACTCCACACTCGAACAACTCTTTGTGTAAAAAAGTTGCCTCTGATGTCTTTTTTACATCTTTCTCCTCTCACCTTAAAAATATCCCCTAGGTTTGAACTTCCTCACCCGAGGCAATTTAGCATGGCCAATTCACCTGACCTGCACATCTTTGGACTGTGGGAGGAAACCGGAGCACCCGGAGGAAACCCACGCAGACACGGGGAGAACGTGCAAACTCCACACAGTCAGTCGCCTGAGGCGGGAATTGAACCCGGGTCTCTGGCGCTGTGAGGCAGCAGTGCTAACCACTGTGCCACCGTGCCACCCACAAATGGAGGAACCAAATGGAAATACAAGCAGGGATGCACTCCTGGCTTGTCTTGGAGACGCTAGTTGCAAATGTTTAAATTAAAACGTGCCTTCAGCTAACAATTACAGAGGATGCTGAGGAATGTTGAGTGAGATAGATAAGTTGACATAGTCCCAGAGGATCCTACTGCTCCTCTCTCATGACAGAGAGATTACATTTTGTGAGTTTAATCTGAAAGTCACCACATTTAGATGAAGTACAAAATTGTGACAATGAAAGTGTTTGTTACATTAAAAAAACTCAATGGAAGAAGTAGTTAGTTCGTTTGTCAGCACCTGTTTTGCCGTATCATCCAGGATAACCTTTTTGCATGTTTAACGTGTTCCCAATACATAAATTATAAAATGTAACTTATACAATAAAGATATACCTGAGTCTTGTGATTCTTTCTGGAATACGCAAGGAAAAACAAAACACACAGTTGTATCCAGTGAAGATCATAACACAAAGTCAGAGTTTAAACTTCATTAACCTATCCAGTTATTGTCAGGACTATGCCATCAATGCTGCTTGTAAAAATTAAAACAGGAACAAAGGGATTTATCTGTTTTTAAAATTATGAGTTATACTGAATGGGCTTCCTGAAGAAGGGCTTATGCCCGAAACGTCGATTCTCCTGTTCCTTGGATGCTGCCTGACCACATTTTCAGCTCTGATCTCCAGCATCTGCTGCCCTCACTTTCTCCTGTATATGCTGTGACTCTTTTTGCTTATTTACGAGATAACTGGGTGTTATTTAGTCTACTAATTACTAGAAACATTATTTTATTTGTTCATCAGTGAACTTGTGATGCTTTGCAGAATGAGTTGATGTACTATGATGAAACATCCAGGGACTCATTATATCATGGATCATGAATAATGAAACAGCAACAGAGAAATTGTCAATAGACTTAGAACTTCTCATGTTAAGTCAGAAGTCACATGACACCAGGTTATAGTCCAACAGTTTTATTTGAAACCACAAGTTTTCAGAGTATAGCCCATTCATCAGGTGAAGTGATTGACACCTCCACATTATGGTCCTCATGCTAAGGGCAAAGATAAGAACAGGAAGTCATTTGCAAGATTTTATAAATAACTGATAATCAAAAACTGACTCCAAGAATCAGCTGGCTTTTTAAAACTTATTTTGATTTTTCTCATCGTACTAGATTAGGGCAATGGTGCTAAAGTAAAAGGAAGTATAATTTGTGTTTTATTTTCTTGGTGGGTCAAGCCATGTTCAAAGGATAACGCCTGTTATATTGTATGCTATTTATATTTGCACAACTTTTTTAAGGATTACTATTTAATCTGGAAAGGCAGAGACATCAAAAGTCAATGAATGTAATTGTTCCTAATAAAGTGATGAATGTTTTTTATAGGGTAAAGGAGGCAAAATCCAGAGCATTTAATCAAAATGCACCTTTGAAGGACTATTGAAAGACAAATTTGAAATCAACAAAAAGTAAACTTGGAACAGATGTCAGACAAACTTTTATTCATTCAGAAAGTGATGAATAATCTCCCAATAAGCTGCTGGGGATGGTTAGCTCAGGTGGGGAGGTCTGGTTTATTAATGTAGGATGACACTACCAGCACATGTTCAGTTTCTATACTGGCTGATATCACCGTGAAGGTAAAAAACTCCGGATGCTGGAAATCAGAAATAAAAACAGAAATTGTTTGAAAATCCCAGCATGTCTAGAAGCATCTGTGGAGAGAAATCAGAGGGCTAGTGGCCTTCCTTCAGAACATGGTCTTTAGAACAAAAGAAAAACCCTTGGCTATTCACTCTATACATGACTCTCATGATTGCAAATCTCTATCAGGTCTCCTCTCAGTCTCTGATGCTCCAGCGAAAACGTGTCCCAGTCTTTTCTGCCTCTCCCTTTAGCTCAAACCCTCCAGTACTGGCAACATCCTTATTAATATGTTCTGCGCCCTCTGAAGTTTAACAATGTCCTTCTTAAAGAAGGGCAACCAGAATTGTACACAGTATTCCAAAAGTCGCCTCACCAATGTACTGTACAGCGGCAACATGACATCCCAGATCTATACTCAACGTTATGACCAATGAAGACAAGCATGACAAAGGCCTTCTTCACCATCCTATTTACTTGCGACTCCACTTTCAAGAAACTATGCACCTGCACCCCAAGGTCTCTTTGTTGAGTAACACTCCCCAGGTCTCTACCATTAAGTGTATAAGTCCTGCCCTGATTTGCCTTTCCAAAATGCAACACTTCACATTTATCTAAATTAAACTCCAGCTGCCACACTTCAGTCCACTGGAGACACAGAATAGAATATTCATTGTTGTCACATGTACTCAAGTACAGGTGCACAGTGAAAGGTTTTAGCAAGTTTCCTCTTATGGCACCATCTTAGGTACAAAGTAATTAGGTACAAATCTTGGACACAAAATAGAGGAATAAAATAAAAAGTAGTTGCATTACTTCGCAACGATTCACAGATTTAGTTAGAAATATGACACTTAAAATGATAAACATTACAGTCAGATAAACAATTTATAAATAATTGTTACACGGCAGTGGCTCAGTGCAGGAGATGCCACACATGGTCTGACTGCCTGTGAGAGACCCCAGTCCAAAAATTCTCCCTGCTCCACTCTAAGCCTCCAGTCCACTCCGTTCTGGCTCTCAGCTGCTCCAGGGTAAATTTTCTCCGGGGCATGTTTCCCCAGACCAAGCCTTGCTCTGGAGGCTGTGTCCCCAGGCCAGTTCTCGCTCTGGGATTTTCCTCTGGTATACACCATCTCCTTCATTTCTTCTGGGAAAGTCCAAGTCTTGAGTAGTTTATGCTAATATTCTCTGGAGTTCAGAAAAATTAGAAGGGATGTAATTGAGATTCCTAGGATGTCAAAGGGGTTGTTGTAGTAGATATAGAGGAGATGTTTGCTCATATCTGACAATCTAGAATGAGGTCATAGTTTTAGAATACGGGATAGAAGTCTGTACCAGCAGAAAATATGCAATAAATGAGGGAAACACAATTTACACTAAAATAGTTTTCAAATACTCTTTTAACTGCTTCTTATTTATTTTTTGAAAATTGAATTGATTTTAGAAGAACTTCAAGTTCTACTGAGATAAGGGATGTAAGAAAAAGCAAGGATCAAAGGTTAGGTTTGGAAGTTGTGGAATTCAATAATGATTCCTAAAGGCTGTAAGGTTCCAAAATGGACAAAAAGGCGTTATTCCTATAGCTTACCTTAATGGAACACTGTAGCAGACCTGAGCCTGAGATATTTGCATGGGGCTCGTAGTTTCTTGAACTGGAAAGCAAATGGGTCATTCCTATGGACAGAGCAGAGGTGTTCTGCAAAACAGTCACCAGCTGCATTGTAAGCAGAAAATACAGAGCACTAGATTAAAAGAAATAAAATGCTCCTTCACCTGGAGGATGTATTTGGGGGCTTTGATAGAGAAAACGGAGGAGGTGAACGGAAAGTGGTACAGCTTCTGCAGCACAGGGGTAATGAAAGTTAAAGACCTTGGACATCATGTTCACCAGGACAGCTAGATTACACAGTAAAGAAAGTTGATGGGACGATTTTCTTCATTAAGCAAGGGAGTGAATAGAAGTGTAGGGATATAACGCTGTAACTATAAAAGATATTAGTTAACACCACAGTTGGAGTTTTGTATACATTACTATTCATCACACTTCAGAATAATGGGCCTAGAATAAATGGAGAAGAGATTGACAGGAATGTTGACAGGACTTGAGAATTGCAGCTGTGAGAAAACATTGGAAAGGCTCAGGTTGCTTTCCTTAGAACAGACGAGGCTGAGGGTCAAATTAACTGGGGTAGAAAAAATAATGATAGAGTGGATGGAAGAGATCTATTTCCCTTAACAAAGAGGTCAGTTACCAGGTGACAGAGATTTAGATAATTTATAGAGAAATTAGAAGGGACCTGGTGGTTGAAGCAGAAACTCCAAAAACATTTCAAAGGAACCTGGTACTCCATTTGAAATGCGATGCTGGGCAAGGCTACAGACCATGTGTTGGTAATTGGGATTAGAACGGTGGTGATTTTATTCAGCTGTACAGACACAATGGACTAAATGGACTCTCATTGTGCACTACTCTTCCATGCTTCCATAGTTAAATTATCCATTCACAATGATCTTCTGCGCCTCACAAAATGAAATTTGGAATCTGGAGTAACAGGATCTGATGGCTGACTTGAGCAACAACAAACACAACATTGTATAGTTAATATAGCCCAGACATTCCATGCTGTACCATTAACATCATTGCCCTGAGTCCCTGACCTATGTCCCACAGCAGAACCAGCTGATTTTTCTTGGTGATTTCAGTGCCAGAGTTTGGAGGGTAACAAACCTCAGCAAAGGCCTGATTAGAAAGAAAAGCCCACAATAGGTAAGTGTCAATGGAGACATCCTCTTGACAAAATGCTAAAGCATAGCCTAGTCATAACAATCACCTGATTTCATCTTCATCAGAGAGACAAAAACAAGACATCACAATGGCACCCTCACTCCAGCCATTGGCAGCTGCTTGACTATGGCATTGTCTGAGTCTGGGGCAATGTGAAAGCTTATGGTCAGTGTGCCTGCAATTACTTCTCTTACTTCCTTAAATATCAACTTTAAGTAAGAATAGTCTGTCCAACACTTCTTCCTTATCAATTTTTAACCCTTCTAGTGACACAGTTTCCACCACAGCTGTAATGGCAGCAATTATGGATGATGTGAAGATTGGGAAAGCTGCAGATAATGAGGATTGCCAGAGGACACAGCAGGATGTAGATAGGCTGGAGACCCGGGCAGAGAAAAGGCAGATGGAGTTAAATCTGGACAAACGCAAGCTGATGCATTTTGGAAGGCCTAATGAAGGAGGGAGGTAATTGGCCGAACCCTTAGTAACATTAACATACAGAGGGATCTAGGTGTACAGGTCCACAGATAACTGAAAGTGGCAACACGAGTGGTTACTTAAGTGACTGCTGGGCAAGCACATGGACCGCAGTAAATTGAGGGGTGTGTAGGTTAAGTTGATATTAGATTAAAATAAATGCTAAGCACAATATTGTGGGCTGAAGGGCCTGCACTGTGCTGTACTGTTCTTTGTTCTATATTCTATGTTCTAAAGTGATCACGAAGGCATATAGCATGTTTCTCTTCATCAGTTGGGGCACAGAGAATAAAAATTGGCAAGTCATGTTGCAGCTGTAAAGAACTGCAGGAGGGGGTGCATATTGGGAGGCAGATTTTGGAAAAGTGCAGAAGTAACAGGGTTGTTGTCACGGGTGACTTTAACTTCCCTAATACGAAGAACAACAAAGAACAAAGAAAATTTACAGCTCAGGAACAGGCCCTTCGGCCCTCCAAGTCTGAGCTGATCCAAACGTACTGTCTAAACCTGTCACCCAATTCCTAAG
>NC_057719.1:94972548-95019376 GCF_004010195.1 Chiloscyllium plagiosum | reverse complement strand
ACGCTCCCCCCCCACACCCCCACCCCCACCCCCATCCCACCCCCCCACCCCACCCCCCGCCCACCCCCAACCCCCGAAATCTGCAACTTATTGTAGTGTGAGTTGCAGCCTCAAAGCAAGGTGAGGATGTCAGTGCTGGTTGCTGGAAAGGTAACCATGATCATGATTATATTCACCAAATTCCTTTCAGGTTGGAATAAGAAATATTTGCAACATCTCCCTATTTCCTGTCCATTGTTGCATTTAAGGCATTGTATGTACATTTGAATACATTTCATTCAGTCTGTCCTGAGAGTAGCAGGTTGTACAGGATGCCACTGACAATCCACATTTCACTTTGCTACCATCACATATCAATCCTGAGAGGTACCAGAACTGGAGCTACACATCAATAACAGAATGTACCTGGTGCTCATCCATTTTTCCCTCCCTGCCCACTGCCAAGTACTTTGTCGAGACATCTTCCCATTGCTTGATGGGAAAAGGGCATTACTTCTCTTGTTGGCCTAATCCAGTAATATCTTCAGTGCAGCATCAAGAGGACAGGGTCGTGCTTACAATATCTCCTTTGTCTCCTGTTGTGAAGAACTTGTAGTTCTTTACAGTCAAAGTTTTCATAATGAGAGTTAAGTTGACATTAATTGATCATTCCACCCGCCCTTCATAAATATCTCCCCTCCCTGAGATAGAAACAGTGCCAGTGCCGCACAAGACCCACTCCTCCCCTCCACAAACAAAGTATACTGTATTAATTGGGGCACCTACAGAACTCAACTTAATCGATGTGTCAGTGTGCAGGTGGTACCCGAAAGTTAATGATTTTGACATCAAGAATAAGCTGCAATGAAATTGTGCCCCTCCAACTTCATAAAAAATTACAACTTATGTATGGTACCAAAAATAATGTTACATGTGGGAAAGTTTCTTGTACTTTCAAAGTGCAAAATGTACTCTAAACAATAAACTTTAATTGACTGATGGGTTTTCATCACTAATATAGTAGAATTAAATTAGAAAATAATGTACTCAAGGATTAACTGTTATCATCTACAGTCAGATATTAGTTTCAGGTGTAAAGAATTCTCAGTCAATCTAATTTAAAAGGAGAAATACAGAGAGCATAATACTGGTAGCATTTGAAAATATCGCATGTTTCTGAAAACTGCAGAATAAAATTAGCATTAAAAAATCAAATGCCTTCATTACCATATTTTCAGCTCATGTTTGGTGTAAACTGAGAACGGGCTAACCTCCTGAACTTTGTCAACGCTGTTACTAGGTTGATGTGGAGACGAGATAGATGTATAGCAAAATGCTACTTTGATAGGTTAGATATCTTTCTTGGAAATAGCAGTGAGTTTTCTGAGTATCTGATCAGCATTGGTAATTACATGGAAATCACAAATAGCAAGCTCGCCATTCAGTTTCCAACTAATACATTAGCAGTTTATCTTCCATTTAAGCAAATGGTCCTAATCATATTTACCTGCCCAGTTTCCAGACCTTTAGCCCCATTAGATATTATCTAACTACCCAATCTAACTTCGAAATTAAGCATAGTTTCTGCCTAAACTAATAAACCTTGAAGTAAATTCCATAGCATCTAATCTGTCTGTAAATGGTCTCTGTCCCAAACTTTTACACTTAATCTTGTATGTTTACCTTTAGATACCTCCCTTATTCAGTCTTCTTGTATCTATTTTTTTTATCCTTTCATAATGCCAAACACTCCCATTATATCATTTTAATGCCTGGGATTTTTCATGGACTACAATGATTTTTAAAAAGGGAAATCATTGACTTATGAAGGCTACAGTGGTCATACATTGAGGCAGTTAATGAAACTAACAATAAGCAAAATCCAGTCATCAAACTAACTGAAACCATTCGCACAGATCTGTATCTCCTGCTTGATTTACACTTTTCTAGAAGTTTCACTTATTGGGATGAAAGTCATCTGAAGAATATTTAGATTTGTGAAAGAAAGGCAGTGAAGCCAGGCACAGGAATACACAAAGGAAGTGTCTCACACAAAGCTGCTTTTAGACCCAGCAGGGAAGAAGGAAAACATGGATCTGTAATGGCAGAATTGGAAAGCTCTCTTTTTCTGTTTCTTTTCTCTCAGGCTCTTGGAAGACAAAAACCTAATGAAAATCAAATTGGAAACTTGTCTATTCAATAAGGCTTAAAGATATCTACACATTCCATTGCATGTTCAGGATATAATTGTTATCTCTAGTTAAACCTGAACCTAACAGATTCTAAGAACTTTTAGTTACATATTCTTGATCTTCCTTTTTTGTACTGGACACTCACCTTTTTAAACTTTGTAACAATACTTGTATTTTATACCATGTTTTATTACTTTTCTCAAGGTTAATAAGTAATAAAATTCTTCTTCTTGTTCTTAAGAAACCTTGTAATTAGGTCCTCAATTTTGATTAGCTAACCACATTTTAGTTGAAGTGTGAGATTGATGCATGATTGCAGTAACTCAGGAAGACCAACTGGAAAGGACCATCCATAATCAAAATAAAGCCAGTACTTGTGGTGTACAAAGGCTAGTCCCAGCCCAAGACAAACAGTTCTGTAGACCCATCCCTTAGTCTGCTTTGTAGGTATTTCTAAACATTCTGCTCAGTGATGTTATTACACATGGGTCTCCTGGGTCAGAGATACAGATACTACCATTGTACCAAAAAAGACTCCCGGGTCTGTTTTTTTTAAAACCATTCTATTCAGAGATGTTATTACACACTTCTAGAGCAGGTATGACTTGAACCTGAGCCTCCTGGTCCAGAAGTAGAAACACTACCACTGTGCCTCTTGAGTCTGCTTTTTTTAACCCTAATTGGAAGTGCTGTTACACACAACTGAGTGACTTTCCTACCACCAAAATCACAGTGACTATTTTTTGTATTTCTTTTCAAACTAATAACTACCAGCAGTAAAAACAGCCATGTAGCTAATTCAATATTTACATACAGAGCTCCTTAAGGACGATGCAAACCATCAAAAGTGAGGGTGGTGAGGTAGGGAGACAGGGAAGGGACTAGATTAAAATGGAGTTGGAGGGGGAAATGGGTAGGGTTTATAAAGGGCTCAGGTGATGAGTTCCAGTAGGGCAGACCAGTGTCTATTCCAAGGGATCTCATTCTCAACAATCTTCACCCGAGATTAATCAGAGATTCTTCATGGGCCTCCTGAGAGTTATCACATTGGTAAATATAATTTAAAAACCTTATTTATAACAAACCAAAGAGCCCAGAGTTTTGTATGAGCTGAAGGTTTAAGAATCTGGAGAATGGGAGACTGACTAAAGGGAGATTTGTTATAATTGTGCCTGCAGGTGAAAGACACACATGAGATTTTAGCAGCAGGGGAACTGAGCCAAGCAAAGAGGTTGGTTGTGCAGAGAAGTGAAGTAGAGGGACAGAATATAAGTTCTAAATCTTCCCACAAAGAAAAAGGTAGGATTCCCCAAATCCAGATCTCTCTGAATATTAAAAAGGATATTGAGGAGGAAACGGTAAGAAAGGGAAAGCGTAAGCAGATTTGAGGGGCTCAATATGGCAGAACCATGGAGGAATATGGAAATTGCAGAGATGAAATTCAAAGGAAATTAGAAAAGCAAAGAGATGCTATGAAGAAAATTAACAAATGAAGCAAGGAAAATGAGAAGATATTGTACAGATAAGCAAAGATCAAGATGGGGTGAAAGAAGGATTAGCGCAGCAGGTCAGGCAGCATCCAAGGAATACTTTCCTCATTCCTGAAGACGGGCTTATGCCCGAAACGTCGATTCTCCTGTTCCCTGGATGCTGCCTGACCTGCTGCGCTTTTCCAGCAACACATTTTCAGCTCTGATCTCCAGCATCTGCAGACCTCACTTTCTCCTGAAAGAAGGATTAGGGCCAATGAGAATTCTAAATGGAAGTATGACAAGGAATCCATGATATTAATGCATGATTTTTCATGCTAATTTTAAAAGTTTAATTGTTTATATTGTGCTGGCAATTACAATGAGTTCAATGTGATTGTTATATACAGTGCTGTTGTTAGCTTTCAGAACAACATGACAACACAGTATCACAGAGAACAGCGACACAGTGAACAAAGCTCTCCTTTGCAGCCTTCATTATGGAATCTGGTTGTGAATTGTTTGAAGTGGAAGATTATGTAAATAATGGTTGATATTTAACTCAGGTCTGGACATTCCTTCGCTAATCAGAAGAAGTTTGTGACCACATTCACAATTTCCTTTGGTTGGGGCAGTTAGGTACCCACGGTAGGTTTCTGTTGTTAAAGTCATTGTTTTACTGTTGAAGGAAAGCAAGCCCTATGTTGTGGGAGTAAATCAGAGATGGCTTTAGCTTAAACAGTCACGAATCATTGTAGGTGTTAGGGAGGCAGAGCCACACAAAGTCACAGGGAAAGGGCAACGTGGATAATCAGCGAGTGTCACGGTTGCTAGAATCTCACAGAAAAGTTGAAAACAAAGACAGCAAAGGTTTTAGAACTCAACACAAAGAAGATGATGCAGCAAGTACCACAGTTAAAGTAGACTTCACCAATAACTCTCACACCCATCTGAGCCATCCATCCTTGCCCCAACATCCATGATTCCTTATCACATGTTCAGATAATAAGGAGTGCTGGTGATTCCATACTGTGTGCTCATGGTTTCACAGCGACTTTGAGCTTGAGTTCACGCAGTTGAAGGTATTTTTTTTATAAGCATGTGCTGGGAGAGACCGTTGGTTAAAATCCATCATGGCCCTCTCTGAAACATAGTCAGCATGGCAATTTATAGTCTTAATCTCACATTTCATAACAATGTTTTTACAGTTATTTATCATTGATTATTTTAGCCCTTACAATACCCTTACCAACAAGTCAGGCTATACACGTTCTGCAGATATTGCCTTCATGTCCTCTTTATGTTTCCTGCCTAGCCCCTAATCAACTTGATGCTGTGATTCACACTGTGAAGGTCATTTAGTTTTTTACAGTTTACTCTCTTTGTTAGCCTACAGTATTGGCTACATTTCCCTTCAATCTTTAAGAAAAGCCCCATGATTATATTTGTCTATTCTAAGGTATTAGTGTATATTTAAACATTAACATTGACAAAAATAGAAATTGCTGGCAAAACTAAGCAGACTTGGCAGCATCTATGGGAAGAAAGCAGATCTAATGTTTTGAGTCCAGTGACTTTTCATCAGAACTGTAAGCAGAAATATTAATCAGTTGTCTCACTTGTCTGTAAACACAATCAGCACTGAATGATCGAAGATACCAGCCTTTGGTGGCTGTCAGTGCGGAGTTTGCACATTCTCCCCGTGTCTGCGCGGGTTTCCTCCGGGTGCTCCAGTTTCCTCCCACAATCCAAAGATGTGCAAGTCAGGTGAATTGGCCATGCTAAATTGCCCCTAGTGTTAGGTGCATTAGTTAGAAGGAAATGGATCTGGATGAGTTACTCTTCAGAGGGTCGGTGTGGACTTGTTGGGCCAAAGGGCCTGTTTCCACACTGTAGGGAATCTTAAAAAAAATACTTTGGTGACATTTCATTATGAGTGAAGTAGACTTTCTATTTCATGTTATTTGTGAAGGAAACGATATCTCATTTGCTGTGACAGTGAAATGCCAGAGTGGAGGAAGGCCAATCAACAGGTACGATTGAGGGAAGATTCTGAGGGCACACCCTCAAAGTGAAGGGATGACCCTATAGATCTGAGGTGCGGAGGAATTTATTTAGCCGGAGGATATTGAATGTGAGGAACTCATTGCTGCAGAAGGCAGTGGAGGCCAGGTTATTGAGCATCTTCAGCTCAGAGATCGATAGACTCTTGATTATTATGGGGATCAAGCAGTATGGGGAGAAGGCAAGAGAATGAGATTGAGAAACATCAGTCATGATTGAATGGCAAAGCAGATTTGATGGGATGAATGGTGTAATTCTGCTCCTATGTCTTTTGGTCTTAATTGCTGGGCAGAGTTGTGGTGTAAGGGTGAGAGTTGGAGAATGTGGAAGTCAGTTTTCAGGTTAAACATGATCACTGTGTAAGAATCTCCTACAGCATTGGCAAGCTGCTTATTCAATCCAGAAAGCTCATTTCAGTATCTGATTCCATCCATCCATCGAGTTCCTTTTTGAGCACCTGCAAAGGGAGGATATAACTAATCTGTGGTGAAATGTAGTGCCATTATTTAAGAAATGTGGCAAGGAAAAGCCAGGGAACTATAGGCTACTGAGCCTGACGTCAATGATGTGTAAGTTGTTGGAGGGGTTTCTGAGGGACAGGATTTACATATGTTTGGAAAGTTAAGGACGTTTGGGGATAGTCAGCATGGCTTTGTGCATGGGAAATCGTGTCTCACTAACTTGACTGAGTTTTCTGAGGAAGTGACAAAGCAGACTGATGAAGGCAGAGCAATAGATATTGTCTATATGGACTTCAAAAAGGCATTTGACCAAGGTTCTGCATGGTAGACTGATTAACATGGTTACATCATGTAGAATCCAAGGGGAGCTAGCCAATTGGATGCAAAATTGGCTTGAATGTACGAGATAGTGGACAGTGGTGAAAGGTTGTTTTTCAGACTTGAGGCCTGCTGTAAGGATTGATGCTGAGTGCACTGCTTTTCATCATTTATACAAATGATTTGGTTATGACTTGTAGGTGGAATGAGTAGTAAGTTTGTAGATGACACCATGATTGGTGGTACAGTGGATAGCGAAGATCTTTACCTCAGAGTTCAGTGGGATCTTGATCAGATGGGTCAATGGGCTGAGGAGTGGCAGATGGAGTTTAAGTTAGATAAAAGTGAGGTGTTGCATTTTGGAAAGGCAAATCAGGACAGGACTTATACAATTAACGGTAGTGACCTAGGGAGTGTTGCTGAAAAAAAAAAGAGACCTTGGAGTGCAGGTGCAGATTTCCTTGAAAGTGGAGTCACAGGTAGCTAGGATAGTGAAGAAGGTGTCTGATATGCTTTCCTTTATTGGTCAGAGCATTGAGTTAGGAGTTAGGATGTCATGTTGCAGCTGTAAAAGACATTGGTTGGGCCACTTTTGGAATACTGCGTACAATTCTGGTCACCCAACTATAGGATGTTGTTAAACTTGATATGGTGCAGAAAAGATTTGCAAAGATGTTGCCAGGACTGGAGGGTTTGAGAACAGGAAGAGGCTGAATAGGCTGGGTCTTTCTTTTCCCTGGACCTGAGGGGTGGCCTTACTGAGGTTTATAAAATCATGAGGGGCATGGATTAGATGATTAGCCAAGGTCTTTTTCCTGGAGTTGGGGTGTTTAAAACTTGAGGACATAGGCTTAAGGTGAGAGGGGAAAGATTTTAAAAGGACTTAAGGGGTAACCTTTTCATGCAGAGGGTGGTGCATGTATGAAATGAGCTGGCAGAAGACGTGGTGGAGGCTGGAACAATTACAACATTCAAAGGGTATCTGGATAGGTATATGACTAGGAAGGGTTTAGAGGATATGGACCAAGTTCTGGCAAATGGGACTAGATCAGTCGGCACAGGTGAGTTGGATCCAAGAGTCTGTTTCTGTGCTGTATGACTCTATGACTTTGGTTATCTCTGGCCTTGTCTCCCCTCCTGATACTTGCCTGGCTTATTTCTTCAGACGCTGCCTGACCTGCTGCGCTTTTCCAGCAACACATCTCCAGCTCTGATCTCCAGCATCTGCAGACCTCACTTTCTCCTCAAAGATTTCAACCTACTGCGAATCCTCTTACAAGGATGCCTTCCTTGAAGAAGCTCTCTTCCTCCCTCTACAAAGATTCCTGAAGAAGGGCTTATGCCCGAAACGTCGATTCTCCTGTTCCCTGGATGCTGCCTGACCTGCTGCGCTTTTCCAGCAACACATCTCCAGCTCTGATCTCTAGCATCTGCAGACCTCACTTTCTCCCCTCTTATTTCTTCAGACCCCCAGCCACTCCATCTGCCCTTGCCTCAATCTCACCTCCTTTTCTCAGTTCTTCTCTTCAGCCTTTCCAGTCAACTTTGAAGTTCCTTCTCTCCTCTGGATGCCGTTCTGATCTCGTGTTGATGTGCTCTATCTTGCAGCAAATGTTCATTGCTGTAGTCATGCTTTGGCTCCCTGCACTGACTAACATCTGCCACTTGACGGAACCTGGTCAATCTAAAATACAATTGAGTGTTCTTTCATAAAATACTGTACAGGAATATTTTATATTTGTTTTATATTTAGTGATATACATTATTTTGCAAGTCATTTCAGTTAGGAGTGCTCAGTGCTGTACATGTCAGACACAGTACTTAAACTTCTTTATATTTTTATTTTGTGAAAAAGTGCTTGAAGGAACCTAACTCTGACTTGAACATTGGTTGCTATGTAAACAAATGATTCATTTAAAGTTGCTTCATTTAAAGTTACAATTTAGGAATTACGCCACACTTTAAAGTGAGGACTTGCTATTAGATTCTTAATTATTTTATCTACACATGGTTTCTGTGGTGTGCCCATTGGATACTGGGTGAGTTGGCATAGAGATAGCATGGGGTATGTGGGTGCATGAGTATTAGTCAAGACTTGTGAGGGCCATATATGCTTATAACTCTGGCAAGTAGGATTTTATCATGACCCCACGTTTCCAGTCTAACAGGGCCCTTTAAATAAGGAAATTTCCTGTCTTGAGCTATCAGCATCAATACTGAAAATCAGATTCCTTTAATTTTCTTTCTCTTTCCACAACACTGATTGACCTGTTGACTATTCTCACCATTTTCTGTTTTTATTTCTACTTATATTACTTCCCAACACATGAGCTGAAAATGTATAATAAACGAGTCATCCAGTAAAGAAATTTCCCACTTCTGAGGCATAGATTTGTTTAACTGGAATTTAAACATTGACCAAACCTTCATATCCCACCATTTAGGATCATAGGAACAGGAGTAGGCCATTCAACCCCTCAATTCTGTTCCACCATCCAATGAGATCATAGCTGATGTGCTCTAACTCCATCTACCTGCCTTTGACACATATCTCTTATTACATTTCTAACAAAAAAATCTATTTCAGACTTAAAATTAACAACTGACCCAGCATCCACAGCTGTTTGATACACCTCTCTCACCCTTTGTGTGCTTCCGTACATCTCTCCTGAAAACTCTGACCCTCATTCTCAGACTATGCCCTTAGCTCTAGAATCGCCAATCAGTGGGAATAGTTTATCTTTATTTACTCAGTCTTTTTCTGTTAATGTGTTGAAGACTTTGATCAGATCAACCCCTAATCCTTCAAATTCTAAAGAAAATGGACCTAATTTGTATAATATCTCCTCGTTACTTAAGCCAAGGAAGTCCAGGTATCATTCTTGATTGAGACAAAAATAGAAATTGCTGGAAAAGCTCAGCAGGCCTGGCAACGTCTGAGAAATCAGAGTTAATGTTTCAGGTCCACTGACTCGTCCTCAGAATTCAGTAACCTGAACAAGGATTACGTAATCTAAAATGTTAACTCTGACTTCTCTCCCCAGAAATTGCTGCCAGACCTACTGAGATTTTCCAGCAATTTTGTTTCTGTTTCTGATTTACAGCATCTGGAGATCTTTGGGTTTTCATCATTCTTAATTGTATGATTTTTCCATAGCAATTGTTTACAAAGTTTTAAATATTGTTGAAAAATACACGTTTTGACAAAGCTTTCCATAATGCCGAGTTACATTGTCATATCATCAGGATAATACACCAAAATATCAAAGTAAAACAAAAGCAACCTTTGTACGGTATGAGTGGAGAGTACTGATTGATTGGCATGTGTACTGTGATTGATAGAAACTTTACCATGGAGAATGTATCAGTTACTGCTGACCTGCAGGTAATTGTCAAGTTTTATTAAATGTGAAAAAAAAGGCAGGCTGACTCTGATTGGTCAAGGCATGTGCTGAGAAATGAATGTGAGGATAGCATTCTTGAAGATGCTTTCTCAATGTCCCTACTCTGAGCCTGTCTCAGTCTCTACCTTATTAAAATGTGACTATTGTCTGACTCTCAGGAGTTTCCATGCTGTATATACAGTAGTGATCTTTGTGTTATAGCTCTCTCTTACAGCTCTCCCATTCCTGTTGTGGTTCTGTTCGCCGAGCTGGGAATTTGTGTTGCAGACGTTTCGTCCCCTGTCTAGGTGACATCCTCAGTGCTTGGGAGCCTCCTGTGATGTTTCCTCCGGCATTTATAGTGGCCTGTCCCTGCCGCTTCCGGTTGTCAGTTCCAGCTGTCCGCTGCAGTGGTCGGTATATTGGGTCCAGGTCGATGTGCTTACTGATTGAATCTGTGGATGAGTGCCATGCCTCTAGGAATTCCCTGGCTGTTATTTGTTTGGCTTGTCCTATAATAGTAGTGTTGTCCCAGTCGAACTCATGTTGCTTGTCATCTGTGAATGTGGCTACTAAGGATAGTTGGTCGTGTCGTTTCATGGCTGGTTGGTGTTCATGAATGTGGATCGTTAGCTGTCTTCCTGTTTGTCCTATGGATCTGCATCCATGAACACCAACTAGCCACGAAACGACACGACCAGCTATCCTTAGTAGCCACGCATGCAGATGACAAGCAACATGAGTTCGACTGGGACAACACTACTATTATAGGACAAGCCAAACAGAGAACAGCCAGGGGATTCCTTCACCTAGCCAGGGGACGAAACGTCTGCAACACAAATTCCCAGCTCGGTGAACAGAACCACAACAACGAGCACCCGAGCTACAAATCTTCTCACAAACTATGATCTCCCATTCCTCTCTTCTCAGAATCTCAGTAACACGTGACTGTTGATTCCACCATCATACAATTACCATGTTCAATGTCATATTAATGCAATGCTGCATCAACAAACTAGTTGGGATCGATCCTGGGGATTGTTTTGATAAATTGGTGAAAATAAATACAAGATGGGTATTGTGTTATAAGACTTGCCTGATTTTGGCGAACAATTTTGGGCATAATTATTGATTTCATAATTTGACTGGAATATACAGCTACAGGTTTAGTAGTTCAATGCTGATTTCGTGTAATTGTTATTGTATTGTCTGTATGTGAGCTGCACACACTCACTTCACCACAGTATGGGGACTAGCAGCTGACATACAGCAAGGTTTGAGGATTAAGTGAGAAGGTGCACAGTATCTTGCCACAGCTCGAGCAGGTCCTGGTGCAGAAGATGGCATGTTCTGTGCACACAACAGTGTTAGAGTCCACCAAGCCCCTTCTGTCTCTATCTCCAATAGGAGCTGATGCTGTTTGACCAGGCATTCTAGTCTCGTCATATTCTTCCTGCTGAACAATGAGGAACCTCAAGAAGATGCTGATGACAAAATACTTTCTTTCTTATAGTGACTCCCAATGAGTGTTTAATAGCTTGGATATTACAGAATTATACTGAATTTTGGCCAAGGCTTCACAAAGAGTCCCCAGAAGTTTCCTCATGCATTTCAAAGGTTCCCTGCAAACTTACAGCAGCCAGTCAGGAGTGCAAGGTGATATTGTTAGTCATACTCAAGATCATCTGTCTATTTTTTTTAATCCAAATGTGCTCTGTGACATATCTGAACATTTGTTCTCCCCGTCACCAAATTGTCAAGGTATTTTTCTTCCTATTGACCACCACCCTCTATATCATTGGCAATGGCTTGTTTAATCCAAATCAGCTGGTTTATGTTAGCATTAGTTTAATGATTATCCACCAAAATGCCATGCAGCTCCGTAATGAAAGCTAGGTTGTGACTTATGGGATAATCAGCTGCTTTGCAATCCCCAAAGTCAGTAATTACAGAACTGACTTTGGTTCCTATACCATTAATGTCATGTCACATTGAATGGGAGGGGTTTTTTGTGGTACATTGGGAGTGTCCCTGCCTCTGACCCAGGAAATCCAGGCTCAAGTCCTTACTGCCCTGAATGTGTGTCAAAATAGGTTGATTTAAAATATCACTAAATGCATTAGTACCACTTTAGAAAGGGTTTACATTAAATGGTGAAGGCTCCTATGGTGCAGTGGTAGTGTCCCTAGCTCTAGTCAGAATGCCTTGGTTCAGGTCTCACATTCTCCCGATGTGTATCATTACATGTCTGAACAGGTTGATTAGCAGGCAAGACAGATTTGCATTTATATCATATGTCCATCATCAGTGAATATCTTAAAGCACTTTCCAGATAACAAAGTCCTTTTAAGGGCTCTTGTGGCACTGTGGTAGTGTCCTAACTCTGCTTCAGGAGGTCCAAGTCCAAGTTTCACCTGCTTCAGGTGTCTGAACAGATTGATTTTAAAAATCTAAACTGATCTGAATATGAGTTAACCCAAATTTAAGTTTAAAAAACCCTCTTAGCCACCTCTGAAACTCTTGTGCACTGAATGTATCTGCAGAAAATTAATATGGTGCTAGCAAAGTTTACATCTTTCCTGGTTTTTAGTTCCATTAAGGTTGGTCTGAATGTTTAATATCTAATCTTACTCTGTCTTGAGTGTTTAGCACTACCGCCTCATAGCACTAGGGATCCGGGTTCGATTCCATCCTTGGGCAACTGTCCCCGTGTCTGCGTGGGTTTCCTCGGCCTGCTCCGGTTTCCTCCCACAGTCCAAAGATGTGCAGGTCAGGTGAATTGCCCATAGTGCCCAGGGATATGTAGGTTAGGTGCATTAGCCAGGGGTAAATATAGGGTAGGGGAAATGGGTCGGGGTGGGTTACTCTTCGGAGGGTCAGTGTGGACTTGTTGGGCAGAAGGGCCTGTTTCCACACTGTAGGGATTCTATGATTCTATGATTTCATGCCCATTGTCTTTAATTTGACATGTTTCAATATGTGTTGCAACAGTTTTGCAAACAATAACATGAACTCCCTTCTAACTTTCAGGACAACATAAGTATCTATGCGCTGGAAGGAATGACTGCATCATTGACAAAATTCGAAGAAAGAACTGTCCAGCCTGTCGCCTCAGAAAGTGCTATCAAGCTGGAATGGTGTTAGGAGGTAAGAGAAAAAAGTTCTTCGATTTAAGTCAAAACAGGTAAACAGATCTAATATATTCTGCATCCTAGCAAGATTGTATTGAAAATGTTTGATGTGTACATGTAGAATTATAAGTGAGTGTATATTATTTAATGAAACTAAACATTATATTCCTTGCCAGTGAACCTGTAATTCACATAAGTGGAAACTGGAATTGATATTAACTGTGAAATTCCACCAAACATTTTAATCCTTTCTGCTGATGTTCTCCAGTCTGCCATGCCATTTATGCAACCCATCAAGTAAGACTATGCCATTTGAAAATGTTGATTATATTTAAAAACATGAAGTGTGGAACATTTATTTTTACAGTAGTGCTATCAGCTCACATTCCTACATCTCACTTCCCCTTTTTTCTGTCAGTGGTGTGTCATTACTGAGGTGTGTTCTTGAGGAGTGTGCAGTACCAGAAGAAAGTGAAGGTATGCCACCCATCAAGGTTTCAATATTTACAATTCCACTTTAATAGACACAAGTCCATTTAATTAAATGTGGATAGAGCAGGCTTTCCAAATGGCTCTTTGCCATTTAATGACTAAAATTCTGAGAGAAATTCTAATACAACAACCATGGAATTTTGAAATAGATTTTTAAGTAAATTCTTATAATCTTTGGGAATTGTGGTCTAAAAACCAATTCATTTTGTGAACACTTCTCAGCTGTACTCTGATATGAAAACAGATCTGGGTGAAAATTGCAATTTTCATATCCACTTAGCAATGCTCACAATCATATCAGATCATTTCAGAGAGATTGCCATTTCTACAGCATTTTCCACAAGGTGGCTCATAGCTCAATAATAATGAACTGAACTCATGGTTTGCAAGTGGCAAGCATTAAAAGCAAATCAAACTAACTTGAACCGCTTGGATTTAAAAAGCTTTTTTTTATTAATGAATTGTATGTGTACAATGGGACAATTTGTCTATTATTCTTTTTGTACATAAATGCATTTCCTCTTTGGAAATTATGGCAGTTGTTTTTGCTCCTCCCTTTTGCATGAACTGATGATACCAGTGACTGGAAGAGAGTATTGGCAGTAAATAGGTAGGTACTTTGAACAACAACAAAGAGTAATACACTTCCCCTGATGTTTAGTAGCTGTGTATTTGTTGAAATGGGGATCCTTTGTCTGAGTTAACTAGCTCTCTGGTGAAGCATGAAACCAATTTGTCAGGTTGACTGTTTGCAATTTTTGTCCATCCCCTTATACTGTGTTTACATTTCATCCACTGGAGTAGCACTATCAGAGAGATGCTGGAGGGCAGCTGTCATTACACTGCCCATTGGCATCCTTGCAATCGAGGTAGTGCACACCTGCAGTCACTTTTTACCAATTGAGTAAAGCTGCTGGAACAATTAATGTGTTCCAGTTGTAGAAATAAAAGACAGCTTGTTACAAAACAATGAAAAGTTAATGATCAGCTCCTGATGACCCAATGAGTAAAGGCACCACCTAAACTAGCATTGTAAATGCTACATGATATAAGTTCAATTCCTGCCCTGTGCTGCAATTTTACAATAACAAAAGGAAGATTGATAATGTGAGGTAGAACAGAGGCAAGCAGGCGTTAAAAGTTAGATTGCTGGAAGCTTCAAAGGTTCCTCATTCATATCCTTTCAGGGGGCTTACACCTATTCCCCAAGTTTCAGAAAAACACAATGCTTTTAATACCAACTAACCTGGTTGTTGAGTTTCTCAAAACTAAGCGCTTTGATGTTCTGCAGTTTGGATTAAGACTGCCAGCACACACTGTACTCTCAAACCTGTACAGCTGAGAGAGCAGAGGGAGCCTTTAGCCGCTTTCTCAGGGTTAAAGGACTAAACTCAAACTTAGATTGCAGAGGATGAACACAGTGTGCCTCAAACACTGTGTACCACGGTTAATGTTTAACTGTGCATTATGTTTGAAGCTGTTCATTTTGGCTTAACAGAACATGGCCACCTTTATGAAGAGAAAGGCCATGAAGTAAGCTACTTAGGTAGAAATAGAGTCTTCTTTCAGGTGGAGAAACTTAGGGTGGGAACTTGTTCAGGCATCAGGGGACCTATCCTAACTGGAAAGCCTTTAGGATATTTGCAGCCTCTTCCAAGGGCAGGCCCACTGTGTGCGTGCCTATCCAGCAGCGTCAGAGCTGCCAGTGGGTCTCCCCCTGGAATCAGAACCTGGGGTGGAAGTCCAACCAGAGAGAGCCGCCCGCTCAGCATTGTCATAGCAGCAGTCATGGCTGCTAATGATGGAGTAATCCTAGAGTCTGAGGATTATGCTGGGGTCAAGGAGGACGTGGTTCTGCATGTTGGGAATCATGGGAAGAGGAGGAAGGTGACTCTAAGCCATTGACTCCCCTCCCTGATAGCCAGTGTGTTTTTTTGTATCAGGCACAGATTGCTTTTTGATTGAAAGACCCATCACCTCATCTCCTTTAAGGTGACAAACAGGTCAGAACCTGTTTCGCCTGTTACACTCATCGCATGATAACAGGCCCACTGTAATGGACCAGACTAAAACACATCAAGGAGATAGCCAAGACCCTCACCTTTATCTTATTTAAAGGCAAATGCAAGGCACTGTGTTCCAGGTGTAATTCAATTAGTCACTCTCTACTAACCATTAAGCAAAACACACTATTTTACACCACAGTTTAAATACAAACAAAAAAAGGCATAACTTTAACTCTGCTAAGATACTTAATAAAAAAGGATATATTTAACTATTGCTTATCAACTGTTCCAATATCACAGCATCCCATGAACACAACCTTCAATTAGTCACTCTCTACTAACCATTAAGCAAAACACACTATTTCTGCTAAGATACTTAATAAAAAAGGATATATTTAACTATTGCTTATCAACTGTTCCAATATCACAGCATCCCATGAACACAACCTTGGCGAAGGCAAATTCAATAAAATAGAGTTCCCTCATTTGCTACCTCCTCTAGTCCAGGAGAAAGGAACACCAACAGAATGAATCTAGCAGCAGAGAGAGAGAGAGAGAGAGAAAGAGAGAGAGAGAGAGAGCCTATCTAGCAGCTTCAACTCCAACTCCAAAAAAAACCCAGCTTTAAGGAGTGTCCATGAAGGGCATGGATCGGGTGAATAGCCAAAGTCTTTTCCCTGGGGTTGGGGGAGTCCAGAACTAGAGGGAATAGGGTTAGGGTGAGAGGAGAAAGATTTAAAAGGGACCTAAAAATAAACTTTTTCACACAAAAGGTGTATATAGAATGAGCTGTCAGAGGAAGTGGTGGAGACAAAAGAACTGCAGATGCTGGAATACAAAGTCGACAGGCCGGAGACTGAAAGAGCACAGCAAGCCAGGCAGCATCAGGAGGTGGAGAAAGTGGTATTTTGGGTGTAACTTTTCTCCAGTCCAGTGGAAGTGTTGGAGGCTGGTACAAATACATCATTTAAAAGATAAGATGGGTACATGACTAGGGAAGGGTTTAGAGAGATATGGACCAAGTGCTGGGAAATAGACTAGATGTCCGGACGGCAGGGATGAATTGGACTGAAGGGTCTGTTTCTGTGCTGTACATCTTGATGACTCCATGACTCTAAGTGAAAGCAAAAACTAAAACCCTGTGTGAGCTTGTCTCCACCCACTCATGCTTCTTTTGTCTAATTTTTAAAAGCCCCAAACTATTTATTCTGCTTTTCACGGAGCATATACTTTAGCAACAGGTTTAAAACAACTGTCTTCAAGAGAAACAGGACAAAACAAATCCTTCTTAAATGCACATATGGTCACACCACCTGCTGTTGGACAAATTCCAATAGCGTTGGGCTGAGACCCTTATATGGTCCTTAATTGGGCTATGTCAGAGCCTCAGTTAGTAGCAAGATAGGAAGGTCAACTATGGAACTTAATCCTAGTATTTAACTCCATTGGAGATGAGAAAATTGGGGTTTGGCTCCATGACCACCCCATAAAGTTTCCTAACTGCTGCTCAGTTAGCTAGCTCACACAGGAGAGGATTCCAACTCCGAGAGACATTATAAATACTACTTCATAAATGCAATGATCCAGATTTGAACTTTAGGACCAATATGATTGTTTATATAATTTGCAACACATTTGCTATTCAAATCAAATGCAAATATTGGAAATGTTTAAATGGTGAACTAAACTCGTCTTACACATAAGTTCCACAGCAGAATGGCCTTAGACAGCACAAACATATTTGGATTACTTCACCTTTAGTGTATTTTAATTTTTGTTCATACATTGTATTAAGTCAAAGTTTTTTTGATTTAACTCAACTATTTTCTTTTGGAATTCAAATCAATGCTGAATTGGACCAGTTTAGGATGGAAATTGAAATTGGTCCAGTTGAACTTGCTTCAGTAGTGGAAAACCTGGCAGGGGACTGTGAACTACCAAGGCCAAAGTTTGGGAGGTCAGAGGCAAGGTCTCCTTGAATTCCTGAAAATCAGGGGGAGTAATCCCATTGACTAAGGTTCCATGATACTGAAAAATGTGTTGCTGGAAAAGCGCAGGAGGTCAGGCAGCATCCAAGGAGCAGGAGAATCGACGTTTCGGGCATAAGCCCTTCTTCAGGAATCATTCCTGAAGAAGAGCTTATGCCCGAAATGTCGATTCTCCTGCTCCTTGGATGCTGCCTGACCTGCTGCACATTTTCAGCAACACATTTTCAGCTCTGATCTCCAGCATCTGCAGCCCTCACTTTCTCCTAAGGTTCCATGATAACAATACATACTTCCAAAATTAATTAATTGGTCTGAATTGTGAAAATTGGGGTTACTTTTATTTCAATCACAAAAGCTCAAGAAAATATCACTTTTTAGAAGGGCATTGGATTCCAATACCTTCACTAGAAGGGCCTGTGCCCGAAACGTCGAATCTCCTGTTCCCTGGATGCTGCCTGACCTGCTGTGCTTTTCCAGCAATAAAGTTTCAACATGTATTATATCATCCTAATATAGAAAACCATAAACTGGACCAAAAAAGAACATTAGTATTAAGTTGAATATCTTACTTACAAGTAAATTTCAAACCTTAAATTAGTGAGCCTGCAGCTGCTTATGATATACAAGGGATAAAAGTATATTTTATTAAAAGTGTTGTGTACATTCCTTGTAACTAGATAATCAAAGAGAGAGAACTGACAAAGATCAGCGAATAATTTAAATGACAAAGATTTAATTTTCATTGCAGGCACCTGAGCATGTCTGTCAGTCAATTCTCGAATTAATGCAAAACATAACTTTAACTGACTTTATAAATAATAGCAACTGTCCGAAGTATGTCACTGTGGTATTAGAGCAGGTTAATTTTTTTTATCTTTTACTTCTGAGTCCTGCTTTTGAGAGATTCTATGCTACTAGAAGTGTCTCATTGAATCAGAACTGAGTGAAAACCAGTAGACTGCAACAGGCCTTGTCAGTCAGGTATAGTTTTGCTGGTGTCCAGCACTGGCCTCATTGTAATCTCTGAACTTGTCCTTGAAATCCCCAGCCAAGTTTCATTTTTGGGGTCCATTCCTGCCTTACACATCACTTCACCCACAATATATGGAATGGTCTAGTGTGCAGAACAATCTTTTTAATCAACAGGCATTTTTATCTTTGTATTATCCTCAATTAGTGTGGACATATCATTTTTGCATTTAAAAAAAACTTTCCTCCAGAGCTTATCGGTAAATTGTTAGCCTTTGTTCAGAAGTTTGATTGATGCTGTATATTAAATAAGAAAAATGAGTTCATGTCAAATGCATCTTGACATCCCCTGTTCGGCGTGCCAAAGGAGACCCAGCTTAACACCTTTATCTGACCAGATAGCCTGCTACACAGCAATACCATCTGCATTGGAATTCTTTGGCTGTGAAAGTTCTTTTGGCTGTGAAAGTTACAACTGATGAAGCCTTTATGCTACCAGATTCTCCAAATCCACAGAAAGAGATATCAAGATTTTGGTCATGTGTGCCTCAGTTGTGACAGATGCTTGAAAGAAGAATCAGCAATGTGTATCATAATAAGCACCTTTAATGTAGTGGTGTCTCAAAAGTGTTTCACAGCTTACATTATCAGAAAAAAATGACACATTTCCAAATAAATTAGGTCATTTATAGAGGTCTAATTGAATTGCAAGATGATCTTTAGAAAATTTTAAAAAGGTTAAAAAAAAGTTAAAAAGATTTCTTTTAAAAGTTAGGAAGTGAAGAAAGTATTTGGTTAAAGATAGTTTTGAAAGACTGTCTCAAAGTGAAGAGTGAGGTGAGAAAATGGAGAGGTTTTGAAGAGAATTCCAGAGTGTAGCAGCTAAACTCTGTTTGCCATCTTTTTCTCATTCACACTGGAAGAGAGGCATTAGCTAAATATTGAACTTTTATTAGAGGGCAAGATTATTAAGAGCAGAGATTATAGTAAATCTGAATATCAGACTTTTCACATCAACCTTACAATTATTTTAACATAAATGACTTCCATTCAATTAAAATTCAGCCATGTCTCATCAGAACAAGGGAATGGCAGTAAATATCCATTATTTATGATTTATTATTTTGTTTTGTAAGAGTCCACAGTGCCTACAAATGTTCACTGCAGATTTAGTAAATTGTAATTAAGAACCCAGGATCATCCTCAGTGGTAATGACTAATAACCCTATTGAAGAACATCTCAGCAGCAACTTTACGAGTACAATTTGAGACAAATTTAAACCTCAACTAGTATGCTCTGTTTTGAACACTACCATAAAGATTTTGCTGTTTTTGAATAGTCACATTAGGTGCTCCAATATATATTGCATTATACAAGTGTTTTGCAATACAAGATACATGAGAATATAACATTACCAGTGTCTTAAATTGTTCATATCTGAAATAAATACTTCAATCAACATGGAAAAATCACCCAAATAACATCGACAAAGAACTGAAGGAAGCAGAGGTTATCTAGATTAGTTCACCAAGTATTTGCTCATCACACTCGTGTTTTTATTTTTTCACGGGACATGAGAGCTGCTGCTAAGTCTGATATTTATTGCCCATTTCTACTTGACCTTAGAGAAGGCAGTGGGGATTGGCGTTTGAACTACAGCAGATGTATTTGTTTGTAATAACTGAGTGGTTTGCTTGGCCTCTTCAGAGGGAGGTTAAGAGTCAACCACATCACCTTGGGCTGGAGTCTTGTGGGCCAAACCAACTAAGGGAGATGTATCCTTCCCTCAAGGCATACATCTGGGCCAGATTCTTTTTCTTTTAACAATTAATGATTATTCCATGGTCATGATTACTGAGCCAAGATTTCAATTCTAGATTTATTAATTCAATATAAATTTCACAACATGGTAAGATTTGAATGCAAGTCCCACTAGCAGTAGCTCTGGGCAAACATACTGGGCCCTGTCCGGTGACATTAACGTGATGCCATCACTTCCCCTAAATCTAAATGCTAAATCTAGCTAGGATCTGCAATGGTACTTCTAACACGTGGAGAATATGGTCTGGCATATTGTAAGTTGCTTTACTCATGCTGTTGTGTCAACATGGGGAACTGCTGAACAAAAAAGAAAAGGAAAATAAATTATAAGGGTTTCAAGAACATGTTTGAAAAAAAATTGTATGTCATTTTACTGCTGTGTAACTGAATCACTACAAAACCCAGTGGAGCAGCTTCCTCTCTGCTCACATATAAACAGATTAAAATCAAAATACTGAAAATGCTGGAAGTATGAAATAAATACAGAAAATTCTGCAGAGTCTCAGCAGGTTTGACAGCATCACTGGAGAGTGAAACAGAGAGAGAAGACGTAAGATACTCACCAGTTTCAACAGAATGTCGATTGTGAGGGATTCACTGCTGGTAATGCCATTGAATGTCAAGAGGAGGTGATAAGATTTTTTTCTCTATCGAAATATTATTGCTTGGTACATGTGCGGCATGAATATTATTGGCCACTTATCAGCACTAGTTGATACACTTTTGATGCACTGCATACCTACTAAAATGAAAGGAAGACCCCAACCTTTCAAACTTGGCCAGGTTATTAAGGCTAATAAAGTTAAATTATGAAGGTTGATGGAATAGACTGGACCAATAGATTAAAGACCAGGACCAACATAAGATAGAGAGGAATCTATGCACATCTGGAGAGTCCATAATAAAGGGGTGATCATAATTCAAATTCAAATGTTAAGGCTTGATGCCAGAAAGCACATTTTCACTCAAGAGATAGGGATAATCTAGAACTCTCTCCTCCAAATAACTATCTATGCTAGGTCAACAGAAAATTTCAAAAAATAGATCGATATATTTTTGTTAGGCAGAAATAGCAAGTGTTATATATGCAAGATAAGAATCTAAAATTCAGGCAAACCATAATCAAATGGAATAATCAAACCAAATGTCCTCTTCCTATTTCTATGTTGAAGTAGCAATGACAGACACAGTCTCAATTTTGCCAATGTCACGTCCTCTTGGGCATTAAACCAACACTAAAAGACAATAGTAAAAAAGAATTGGCAAATACAGATCAGTGAACACTTAATCAAAGAGGTTGTCTCGCACCAGTAAGAAAGATCATTGATTGTAGGATGAAAGTAGCCGGTGTAGATGGCTGCCAGAAAAACTGAGCATTTTAAGTTAAACAAAAACTTTTGGTGGCTTCCTATATCACCGTTCAAATTTCAATGATTGATAAGAACTCCTTGTTGGTTCTTTTCAGTTACTGAAAATCATCCCAATGATACGAGGCCATACAATTGCCGAAATCTATGGGAATGTGTTTCTTGAACCTCACAATGTGTGACTGTAGAAAATAAATTAGCCTGACTCATTATGAAAGTAGATCTTACCTACTGAAGCAGTACTAACAGCATTTTTATTTGCAAAGTTGGAAAAACAGGAAACAATGCATGTATATTCAAGTAAATGCACAACATGCTTCCAGCAAGTTCTGTTATTGCATTATGAAAACTATATGAGAGATATTGCTCTTTCAAACCTCCTCCTTTGTCTCTGTTTTGCTTTTATTTTGTTGTTCTGGCTTCTTTGTCTTTCTTTTTGTTGGGTTAACATTAGAATGTGCCAGTTCCAGTTTTAATGGATGTTTTCTCTTGCTCTCCATGTTCAGGAAGAGCAAAGGGGAAACTTTACTGGGACAGTCTCATTGGCACTGCTGTAACAATAAGCTTCCTTGTCCTTTATTTGGAAATGTTGAAATGATTGCTCACTTCCCACAATTTTCCATCTTACTAGATGCTGTGTTGGTAAAATAAAATCTTTAAATACAAATTCAGGGTGGAAAATTCATGTAAATTTTAGTTTTTTTAAAATCTTGTATTTGTACAGCTGGCCAAGCCAACATTGTTGTTCAACCCTAACTGCCCTTGAGGAGATAGTGGTGGCTTTTGAACAAATGCAATTATCTGGTGCTGGTATATGCCCACGAATTGTTTCACAGTATCTAAACTTCATTTCCTTTTATGGTATTTAATGCAAAAATGTGAATGAAGCTTTATTATAATGCCAGCTTAATTTTTTTTCCAAAGTCTGTCCTTAAACTGAAAATGAATAGTGAATTGTGCTAGTAATAGGAAAACTAAAGTTAATGGAGTTAAAGTAAATTCTGAGCCATCTATTTCTTCTACATTAACGTTAGTAACAAGTTGTTTCATTGTTAGATCAGCCCAAGATTAGGTAAGCAGTGCCTCTGACATTTATGTTGATGTTCATTATACGTGAGATGTGTTTTGTTCAATGGTTCTGAGATGCAAAGGAGCTTAACGACCCTGCTTTAAACCTGAGCTACAGTTAGGGCAGCATGTACCTGCTCACTGTACTAAATTACAATTTACAGACTCCTGCTGTGACTAAAAAATAAAACTACCTTGCCAAGAAAAAGAAATCAAGTTGTCTGTAAACAGGAAGATTGGAGGTTCTGTGTGATGTCACTGTCCATTTCTCATGTATTCATGGTATCTAAAGAGACAACATTGCATTGTTGAAAGGCTGTCTTAAAAGTCCTATAAATAATTGAAGTTACAATACATAGAGAAGCAAATTCATTAAAATATTTTAAATTTAATAATGCATAGTAAAATGAAAACAAGATGGCTTATTAAAAAATTGCCTCCAAAGTACTAAAATTAGTTTGAAATTCATATTCCATTAGAATCTCTAAGATATATCCCTTTACTGTCAATTCCCAAGGTAGTGGCAATTTTAGAAATTAGCAAATGATCTAAAAATGTCAAGAACATATGATTACCATCTCTGAGAGTGAAAGCCTGTTGTTCAAATATTTACCATTCTGAATCTTACAAGTCAAACTGTTGAAACAATAAAACTACCTCCAACCAAGTTAATTTTTCCATCTAATTGAACAGATATTAATAAATTGAACACATATGCCTTGAATTCTCATGCAGTTCTTTCAGTTTCTTACCAACAGTAAGAAAAGATCAATAGTTTAGACATATAGAATCGGTTCAATGTAGAAATTGTTCCAAGCTACTGCACTTCTGTACTTAAAATTGACAAGTTTTTTTTTTCTTGTTATCCTCTCCTTTGTCACTAGTATTTGTTTCCTGTCACTAGTTGTTCTTGATCTGAATGAGTTGCTCAGGCTGTTTCAGGGGCAGTTAAGACAAAACCACCATTGCCAATGGTCTGGAGTCACATGTCGACCAGTTCAGATCTGAAAGGCACATTTCTTTCCCTAAGGGCAATATTGAATTGAATAGGATTTTATGATAACCAATGATAGTTTTGTGATCACCATTGCTGGAGCTTTCAATTCCAGATTTATTAATTGATTTTAAGTTCCACCAGCTACCATGAGGGGTTAGCCTGGTTCTCCAGATAGTCAAATGACATTATCATTATTTGTCATCTCCTCACAGTCAAGGAAAGGCAGGTAAATCTCGCTTTAGTCACATGTAGTAGGTTTAAAGGAGGAGAGTGGGATGAAGACGTGGGCGTTTCGGGAGGGAAATTCCTTTTTTTTAAGGACGAGTGCCAATGGGATGCACAAACAGGGCTGGAACACATTTTTGTAGGAGTGCAAGATTCTTGAGGAGTCTTGTACTAATTGGAAGTCACAGAGAAAGACAGAGGGTGAGGCTATGGTTTGATTGGATACCAGAATGAAAATGGCAAATGGTTGGATTTGGTAGACCAGGTGATGGGTAACTGAAATTTGACACAAGTTGGGATACAGGCAACAGAGTTTTAGATTAGCTGAATTAATGGAAAATGACAATGCCTCCTATTATAGAATGTTATTTGGAAGATGACAACATCTTCAAAAGACTTGACAGGAAGTAAGTTTGGAGATGAGATAGTAGTTTGTAATAGTAGGAGAGTGAAGGGGTTAACAGTTTGAAGTGAGACTGATGATGGTTTGTTCAAAAGAGCAGGAACAATATCTGATGAGAAAGAACACTTACAGTATTTGTTAATTAGCATAGGATCTTGGATGGGAAATTGAATGGTGTGCAGACATCTCATGGGAATTGGGTTCAAGGGGGTAAAAGATAGGGGAATAATGGTAGCTTGAGTGAATGAGAAGATGAAGGGAGACCAGAATGGAAGAAGCAACAATCAGTGCAAAAAAATTCCCTATGGAATTTCTATCCTAGATTAGAGAGTTAACCTACAAGCTGAAAAATGTGTTGTTGGAAAAGCGCAGCAGGTCAGGCAGCATCCAAGGAGCAGGTTTCGGGCATAAGCCCTTCTTCAGGAAAGCAAATCCTCTTGCAAGGATGCCTTCCTTGAAGAAGGTCTTCTCCTGTTCCTTGGATGCTGCCTGACCTGCTGCGCTTTTCCAGCAACACATTTTTCAGCTCTGATCTCCAGCATCTGCAGTCCTCACTTTCTCCTAGTTAACCTACAAGATCAACATTGCAGGTAATCTTTGAAAGGTTGAATTTGAAATGGATAATAAAATTGGAAATGTGTCCACAGTACCATAAGGTATGGGAACAGTATTAGGCCATTCAGCCCATCAAGTCTGCTCCACTATTTGATCAGGACTGATATGTTTCCCAATCTCCTGCCTTCTCCCAATAACCCCGGATCCCCTTACTAATCAAGAATCAATCTACATCTGTCTCAGCTACACTAAATGACTTGGCCTCCACTGCCCTCTGTGACAATGAGTTCCACAGATTCACCAATCTCTGCCTGAAAGAATTCCTCCTCATCTCAGTTCTAAAGGGACATCCCTTCATTCTGGCGCTGTACCCTTTGGTCATAGTTTTTCCTATTAAATCGAAACATCTTCTCCCCACCCCTTGACAAAGCTGTGCTAACTCAGCCGTTTTTTATTATCACGTACTTCTAATTACTCCACAATCTCATCCTTAATAATGTACTGTAAAAGCTTACCAATAACTGAGGTCAGGCAAACCAGTCTATAGTTTCCCATCTTCAGCTTCCCTCCCTTAAACAGGAGTGTTACATTTGCCATTTTCCAGTCCCCTGGCACCCTTCCTGACTCCAGTGAATCCTGAAATTCACCACCAATGACTCTACTATCTCCTCAGCTATCTCCTTCAGAACTCTGGGTGTGGTCCATCTGGTCCAGGTGATATATTCACCTTCCTCAAAAATGTCCTCTTAGTGATGGCAACTACACTTATTTTTGCCCCCTGTTTCTCTTGAAGTTCTGGTGTGTTACTACTGGGTGAGTTGGATGAAGATGCAATGTTAAAGGATAATCATTTAATTGACATGAGTTGGTGTTGAATTGATATGAGCTTTATCGACAGACCCCTATTGCCATAAGATGAAATCAAATTTTTAAAAGTTTAAATAACAAGCCTTCACCACATTAAAAACCAAAACTCCCATTCATGAAACCAAAAGAGTAAATGCTGGAAAATCTCAGCAGGTCTGGCAGCATCTGTAAGGAGAGAAAAGAGCTGACATTTTGAGTCTAACTGACCCTTTGTCAAAGCTGGTTGAAGCTGGTTTGGCCAGCTTTGACAAAGGGTTAGTTAGACTCGAAACATCAGCTCTTTTCTCTCCTTACAAATGCTGCCAGACCTGCTGAGATTTTCCAGCATTTTCTCTTTTAGTTTCAGATTCCAGCATCCACAGTAATTTGCTTTTATCCCATTCATGAAAACCCATTCAAATATTTAAAATCTCTTCAAGTGTTAATTTTCTTACAAAAAAATCAATTCAAACCTTAATCAAAGACAGTTAATCCTTTAATAACCTCTCCTAGCTGTCAAACTAAGAACTTTGAACTTCCCCACTGAGATAAGTATAACTTATGGAAAACAGCCAAGTATTCATAATGATATAATTTTCCCATGGGGAAATGTCGATAAGCAATGACTGCAATTGGTAGAAGAGTTCTTTCAATTCTCGATGACAAAGGCAGACTTTTTGGTTAATTTTTAAAACATAAGGTTTTAACAGCTTTATGTTATGCTGTTGTCCACTGTTCAAGAGCTACTCTGGTGTCTACTCTAGATTCATTTGACTCCCATACCATGGATTGAGTCCCTTGCTGCTTTGAAAATGGGATCTGATTGAACTCTGCAGCGAAATCCCTGTTTGCTAATGTGGAATATGTCAGAACTAGGGACAGAATCTCTGGATCCAGGCCCCAGCTGCCACTAGAACAAGATCTGTGCTGTTTTTTATTCATTCATGGGATTTTAGTGTACTGACTAAGCTAGCATTTATTGGTTATTCTTAATGTCCAAGAAGAAGTTAAAAGTCAACATGTTGCTGTGATTCTAAAGTTACATAGAGACAAAACTCAGGAAGGATGGGAAATTTTCTTCCTTAAAAGACATCAGTGAATGATGCGATCATCATCTGATCTGTTGTTTGAGAAAAGATTAGTTAGGTTTCATAGTAGTTTTAACATTGGTGTTTGGTTTGTTATAAGTTTTTCATCCTGAAATATCAGCAATGTTTTATAACCATAGGCTTCCAATGGGTTTAGGAAAGCTCTGACATGCTGGTTTGCTAGCTTTTTTTGATTTGATCTCCTAGATACTATGATTTTGGAAAACATGTCACAGTGCTAAAGATATTCGAAATTAACGGTTGGCACAGTAGCTCAGTGGTTAGCACGACTACCTCATAGCACCAGGGACTCTGGTTTGATTCCTGCCTCAGGCCACTGTGTGGAGTTTGCACATTCTCCCCATGTCTGCGTGGGTTTCCTCCCACAATCCAAAGATGTGGAGGTTAGGTGAATTGGCCATGCTAAATTGCCCATAGTTTTCAGGGATGTGCAGGTTAGGTGCATTAGTCAGGAGTAAATGCAGAGTAGTAGGGGAAAGGGTGTGGGTGATTTACTCTTCGGAGGGCTGGTGTTGGGCTGAAGGGCCTGTTTCTACACTGTAGGGATTTGATGATAAATATTATTTCTCTGCAACTAACATTACATGGTCAAATATTGAATACTGTAATAAAAAGATGAATAATTTCCCTATCCTATTGTTTTTTTAAATTCTTTTCTGCCCAATCCAATTTGCTTTTTAATTTTACTGATAATTGCATTGCCTTTCCTGTACACTACCCTACCTATTCTTATTTTATTGTATTTCTGGAAAAATCATTTACTTGGATGTTTCATCTCTTTCCCTGATTATCATTGAAAGCATCTATTTTCAACATGTAGGAAACTCGAGGGTATTTGCTAACTGATCAGCTGACAAAAGGTTTGAGATATGTTTCAGCCATCCAAATGATAGGTGTGCGATTGACATAATTACATCTTACGTAAAACAGAAAGACAAGTGGAGGGACTGGTTTTGCTGAGGCAGCACCATGGAGGCTGCAGAAGGACTTGGACACGCTGGGAGAGTGGGTGAAGAAATGGCAGATAGAGTATAATGTGGGAAAGTGTGAGGTTATACACTTTAGTTGAAAGAGTAGAGGTATAGATTATCTTCTAAATGGGAAAAGGCTTTGGAACTCTGAAGCAAATTGAACTTAGAAGTCCTCATTTAGGATTCTCTTAAGGATAACATACAGGTTCAATTGTCAGAAAGGCAAATACAATGTTGGCATTCACTTCAACAGGGATAGAATACAATAGCAGAGATGTACATTATATTTGGAATATTGTAAGCAGTTGAGGACTTTTGGTCAGTACTCGATGGAATTTAAAAGGATGGGGTGGGGGGCGGATCTGATTGAAACTTATAGAATACAGAGAGTCCTGGATAGGACAGACTAGGTCCCAGGGCATAGCATCTGAGAGAAGGGACGACCCTTTAGAACTGAGATGGGGAGGAATTCCTTTAGCCAGAAGGTGGTGATTCTGTGGAACTCATTGCTGCAGAAGGTTGTTGAGTCCAAGTCATTATGTGTATTTTAGACAGAGATAGATAGGTTCTTGATCAGTAAGGAGCTTAAGGATAATGGGGAGAGGGCAATGGAATGGCATGAGAAACATATCAACTATGACCAAATGGCAGAGCAGACCAGACCTGATGGACTGAATGGCTTAATTCTCCTCTGTTTAGAATGGTTTAGTGATTTGCCAGACCTACATTTCAGCCTTAAAACTAAGCAGCCATCTGTTCTTGGCATTCAGTGCTAATTTTGATCCAATTAGACCTTTCCTTTGGTAATACTTTGCAAAACAAAAGGAAATGCATGTATTGTGATAGTACATACTAAAGGACCCTGATGACTGATCTGTAGTGTAATCCAGTGCATTTATATATAAGATTGCGAACAGGGCAATAGTTTCTCAGGACTTTAAATCTCCTGCCTTATTAACTTGAGAAAGCAAGGTGATTTATGATCATGGGATTTCTCTGTTGTCTCCATATTTTTAAGCTACTTTTAAAGAGAGTTGTAATTTCTTTTCTCTGATAGAAACTGTAAGGGAACTTGATTTTCCATTGGGTGGAGAAAAATTTAAAAGAGACCCGAGGGGCAACTCTTTCACACAGAGACTGGTTTGTATGTGAAATGAACAGCCAGAGGAAATTGTGGATGCAGGTACAGTTACAACACTTAAAAGACATTTGGACAGGTACATGAATGGAGAAAGTGAGGACTGCAGATGCTGGAGATCAGAGCTGAAAAATGTGTTGCTGGAAAAGCGCAGCAGGTCAGGCAGCATCCAAGGTGCAGGAGAATCGACGTTTTGGGCATGAGCCCTTCTTCAGGAAGGGTTCATGCCCGAAACATCGATTCTCCTGCTTTCCTGAAGAAGGGCTCATGCCCGAAACGTAGATTCTCCTGCTCTTTGGATGCTGCCTGACCTGCTGCGCTTTTCCAACAACACATTTTCAGCTCAGGTACATGAATGGGCAAGGTTTTGAGGGTGTAGTGTTTGGAGCGAGGGCCAGGTGGGTCTCATTGACTATGAGATCCTTGATTAGGGTTGTTAACCCAGGCCAATCAGGGATCTCATAGTCATTGAGATCCACTTGACCCTTGTTCCAATCACTACATCACAGTAACAAGAGAGAACAGTCTGCTCCTGAAGAACATGTGTTCGCAATAGTTGTCTTTAAGTCGGGGGTAAGCATTTCTGGCATCATGCTGTTATTTGGGCAGCTTGACCCATTCAATCTTGCCATTGAAGACTGGGCCTAGAATGTAGAAAGAGTGTGTTATCATTTCCAGACAAATGACATTGGGGCAGATGAAATGCAAAGAGCAATCATTCTGATTGCTTGCAGACCTGCAGCTTTTTCAATTATTAGGAGCCTAACTTTCACTGAGGCAGCAGATACTAAAACATTTCCAAGAATTGATGTACTTAGTTAAGGAATATTAATTCTGTAATTCTGAGACACTATCAGTTTTATTTGGCAGTTTGAGAACCATGGGAATCCGTATTGGAACGTTTGATGAAGTTAAATGGCAGGGCCATTAACCCTACTGCGAATCCTCTTGCAAGGATGCCTGCCTTGAAGAAGTTTTCCTCCTCTCTCTACAATTTTGACCCATATGATTCTGAACTAACCCTGAATGAGATGCTAACACACCACTTGGTATGTGGGATTAATGATGTAATCACACAAAATCGACTATTAGCTGAAGCCCAACTGAACTTCAAGCAGGCACTGCAACTGTCTTTATCATTGGAAAGTGCAGAGAATGGAGTATGGGAGCCACAAAGCATCCCAATGAAAGTGGTCACCTTCACCTGTCTGACTGAGCTTGAGTAAAGGCAATCACAGAGCCTTATGCAGGGCATATCCTGAACTCTATGTCACCCACAGCAAAACCCCAAAGCAAAGCTGAACTTTGGCCAAATGGCTAAAATATTCTTCAGGATACAGGCCAGCCAGCTGTTGTAGTTGCTGCCAGTATGCAGACTTGAGACAGCAAAGGAGTCCCACAAGGCCTGACGTGAGTAATAAAAACTCATAAGGTTCGTATCCAAGAGAGTGCTCACCCTGGAAAGTCCACCTCAATGTGATTTGGAATGGCTAAACTGCTAAATAACATCCAAATCAGAAACAATCAAAACTAATGGTCATCTGTTTCTCATGGAGATTCATATCGGTGCAGTTGTATTGGTGGTTGCAGGTTCACTCTAGACTCCAACCCTTACATTTACACAAGACCTTGGCCAGACTGAGAATGTACTCCAGGGAACTGTTGCAGATTATGGGTATAACTTCAGTTCTGGTCACCTGGGAGAAGCAGTTGGTGTTGAAACCACTGAAATGGCCCCACATGGGCATTAGGTCAGCGTGAGGTCAGGTCCCATGTCATACAAAGTTTGGGGAGGTGATGCAGTCCTGAGTGAACATAGGAATCAAATAAAAGCTGCTACCATGCAAACAGGGCAGGAGCAAATGTTTTTTCTAAATGACCTGGATGAGGACATAGAAGGATGGGTTAGTAAATTTGCGAATGGTGTTGAAACCACTGAAATGGCCCCACATGGGCATTAGGTCAGCGTGAGGTCAGGTCCCATGTCATACAAAGTTTGGGGAGGTGAAGCAGTCCTGAGTGAACATAGGAATCAAATAAAAGCTGCTACCATGCAAACAGGGCAGGAGCAAACGTTTTTTCTAAATGACCTGGATGAGGACATAGAAGGATGGGTTAGTAAATTTGCAAATGACACAAAGGTTGATGGAATTGTGAACAGTGCTGAAGGATGTTGCAGGTTACAGAGGGACATAGATAAGCTACAAAGCTGGACTGAGAGGTGGCAAATAGAGTTTAATGTGGAAAATTGTGAGGTGATTCACTTTGGAAGGAGTAACAGGAATATGGAGTATTTGAGTAATAGTAAGATTCTTGATAGTGTGGATGAGCAGAGCGATCTCAGTGTCCATGTACATAGATCCCTGAAAGTTGCCACCCAGTCTGATGGGGTAGTTAAGAAGGTATATGGTATGTTAGCTTTTATTGGGAGAGGGATTGACTTTCAGAACCATGAGGTCATGCTGCAGCTGTACAAAACTTTGGTGTGGCCGCACTTGGAGTATTGCGTACAGTTCTGGTCACCGCATTATAGGAAGGATGTGGAAGCTTTGGAAATGATTCAGAGGAGATTTACTAGGATGTTGCCTGGTATGGAGGAAAGGACTTATGGGGAAAGGCTGAGGGATTTGAAGTTGTTTTCATTAGAGAGAAAAAAGGTTGAGAGGTGACTTAATTGAAACATATAAGATAATCTGAGGATTAGATAGGGTGGACAGTGAGAGCCTGTTTCCTCGGATGGTGATGGCTAGTATGAGGAATCATAGCTTTAAATTGAAGGGTGATAGATATAGGACAAATGTCAGAGATAGTTTCTTTACTCAGAGAGTAGTCAGGGTGTGGAATGCCCTGCCAGCAACAATAGTAGACTGGCCAACTTTAAGGGCATTTAAATGGTCATTGGATAAACATATGGATGAGAATGGAATAGTATAGGATAGATAGGCTTCAGATTGGTTCCACAGGTCGGTGCAACATCGAAGGCTGAAGTGCCTGTATTGCGCTGTAACTATGTTCTATGTTCTATACCTGGCCCCTCAGAAAAACCAGAATAGGTGTCCAAACCAGTGCGTTCTCTCCCTCTAGAATCAATGAAACCTCAGGTGAAATCCTCAGAGATGGATACAGCCTCAATATAACTACCACATGAAGAGGAGAAGGAAACTCTCCTGAGACACTCTGGATGCAAGAGATGGGCTATGGACCAATACACACCATCTATGTCTGAGTCAGAATCAGAGGAACTGGACCTGGGGCGGAAATGGCCCAGGAGAAGCTACAAGAAAAAGATTGGGCTGAAATCCCTGGATGCAGTGGGGGGGAAGTATGTAGTGATTAGAACGAGAGCAAGGTGGATCTTGTTGACTATGCAATCCTTGTTTGGGTTGTTAACCTCGGCCAATTGGAGAGCTCTGGCTGACAGATATAAACAGGAGTCTCGTAATAATAAAATAAACAGGAGTCTCGCAGGGAGTCGAGTATATTATTTCCCCCTCCAACTCTATTTTGATTTAATCCCTACCCTCCCCTTCACTGTTTGATCACACAGCATTGCCCTTTGATGTGAAGGGTACTGCTTGTCACTGGCCACCCGGGTGTTTCCTTTCTTCCTGGTGGTGGAAATTGAATAAAGGTTGGTGCACTTTGTGTCTTTCACTGTGTCTCACACCTGCACACACACACCATGGGTGCTGGGGATAAAATAAGCACTACCGCACTTAGGTGGTAGTGTGGGGGTTAAAATTAAAAAAAAGAAAAAAAAAAAAATACATCCAGGAGAACAAATTGCTGTCTCTTGTAGAAAAAAAAATAAACAGGAGTCTCGTAATAATAAAATAAACAGGAGTCTCGCAGGGAGTCGAGTATATTATTTCCCCCTCCAACTCTATTTTGATTTAATCCCTACCCTCCCCTTCATTGTTTGATCACACAGCATTGCCCTTTGATGTGAAGGGCACTGCTTGTCACTGGCCACTCGGGTGTTTCCTTTCTTCCTGGTGGTGGAAATTGATTAAAGATTGGTAGACCTGTTGTTCTTCACCGTGTCTTATACCTGCACACACACACACACACCATGGGTGCTGGGAAAATATAAACACTACCGCAGTTAGACGGTAGTGTGGAAAAAGAAGAAAATAGGAGAGACAAAGAAAACAGAAGTGCTCGGCATCCTGCCCACTCTGAGAGCTGACTCTGAGGGAGCTAGATCTGTGTGAGTGGAGGACTCTGCTCTTTTTATTTCCCTGTATAAAAGGGAGAGGAGAGGAGACTGATTGATTCTGTTGGTGTCTTCCCATTGAGGAAGAGTTTATCTTTTAGTTTTTGTTTAAAATAAATAAAATAAACAGGAGTGTGGCAGGGAATGGAGTGTTTTATTCCCCCCTCCAACTCTCTTTTGATTTAGTCCCTGCCCTCCCCTTCACTGTTTGATCACGCAATATCACCCTTTGATGTGAAGGGCACTGCTTGTCACTGGCCCCGGGGTGTTTCCTTTCTTCCTGATGGTGGAATATAAATAAAGATTTACAAGCTTGTTGTTCATCACTGTGTCTGACACCTGCACACACACACACAACAAAGTAAAGGAAGGGTCAGAGGTTCTGCTCACTCTGAGAGCTGGCTCCGAGGAAGCCATACTAGTGTCAAGTAGTACATACATGTCAATAAAGGATGACTTATTGATGGTATACTAAGCTCTGTGGAGTTATTTCAGGCATAACCGTTAAGTTGAAGCAGGTGAGGAGGTGTCCTGAGTGAGCGATTAGGAAGTGCAAGGTGACTGGTGTCTGATTTGGGATGGGTAACAATGAGTGAGGGAAGCAGTTCACTCCTTCATCAGGAATCGCTTTTGTCCAAAACATTGATTCTCCTGCTCCTCCGATGCTGCCTGAACTGCTGTGCTTTTCCAGCACCACTCTAATCTAGACTGTAATCTCCAATCAGTATCCACTTTTGCCTAGAGCCCATATACTTGCATGCGCAAATATAGGGTGTCTTGGTGATGGGATAAAAACCTACGTACAGTTGTTTCAGATAAACTCTTCCTCAATGGGAAGTTTGAGTCCCATCCTGGCAGTTTGAGAATTTGAATACCCTTTGTAAAAACACTGTAAATGAACCAGAACTTTTCAATGAGTTCAGTACCTGAACCAGAGTAATACATTAAAACAGTTGTTGCTGGAAGCTGAAGAGGAATGCTGATCCATTGTCACTATTTTCTACCAGTGGAGAAGTAACACCATCTGCTGTCAGGTAACTCATGCCCCAGCTGAGTTTTGAGACATCATGGAAGATTTCACCACATTGTTTTATTAACAATGGCCTCATGTTTTAATTAGCAGGCTCATAGGTTTAGTTAGTGAGTAATGGAATTGTTCATTATACATCAACCACTGTTCAGTTTAACGAAAAGAGACAACAAAGAGAATACCTAAATGTCTCGTTACGTTAACCAGAAACAAGTGATGCAACACTGCTCACTAATGATAAATTACTGGTAACAGAGTCTGGAAAGCAGTTAATTGCGTTTTCAGAAAAAAAATTGAAAACCTCTTAAAATTACACCATCATTTTCTTTCTCTTAATTGTATTAGGATTATTGTGATGGTATTACTGAAGGCATTTCATAGTGACAGGACATGCACTTGTATGTGTGATTGAGAACAGCCAAATTCTTAATCATGTGGGGAGGTGCTGATATGGTGGTAATATTACTGGGCTAATAATCCAGAACAGGGCAAAAGTGAGGACTGCAGATGCTGGAGATTAGAGTCAACAGTAGGGTGGTACTGGAAAAGCACAGCAGGTCAGGCAGTATCCAAGGAACAGGAGAATCGATGTTTTGAGCAAAAGCCTGATGAAGGGCTTTTGCCTGAAATGTCGATTTTCCTGCTCCTCAGATGCTGCCTGACCTGCTGCGCTTTTCCACCACTACTCTAATCTAATAATCCAGAAGCCCAGGCTAATATCCTGCAAATCCCACCACAGCAAATGGTAAAAATTGAATTCAGTAAAAGTCTGAAATAAAACTCTAGCCTAATGGCAGCTATGTTGGTTGTCATAAAAAACCCATTTGGTTCATTACTCTCCTTTAAGGAATGGAATTTGCCATCCTTTCATGCTCTGGTTTGCATGTGACTCCAGACCCACAATAATGTGGTTGACTCTTCACTGCCCACTGGATAATTAGAGATGGGCAGTTCTGGCCTGGCCAGTAATGCTCATATCCTGCAAATGAATTTTTAAAATACGTCTCTTGTTCTGGAAAAGAACAAAGTGAAGGTCAGTGCTCAGAATAAGCTTGATAGCATCCTCCAACACCTTGACAATTCTGTGTGTGACTAGATGCTTAGTCACAAGCTTTAAGTAAATTAAGACAAAGTATTCTTCCTACCATTAAACTCACGAATGCTATGTGTAATAACCTCAGGCTATCGAGTATGACTTTAGATTTTTAGATTAGATTTTAGACTTTAGATTTTAGATTAGGTCAGGTGAATTGGCCATGCTAAATTGCCCGTAGTGTTGGGTAAGGGGTAAATATAGGACTATGGGTGGGTTGCGCTTCGGCGGGGCGGTGTGGACTTGTTGGGCCGAAGGGCCTGTTTCCATACTGTAAGTAATCTAATCTAATCTAATCTAATCTAAAATTTCTATCAGATTTTTTGGTGGGGAGGCAAAATGTTGCTTTTGTCAGTAAGAACAGATCAGTCAGTCACTTACATGAAACAGAAGAGTTACCACCTAATTTTCTATTGTGATCTTTCTGGCTGGTCACCTTGGCTTACAGGTGCCCCAGAAACATGATGCTGTAGTCAATGAATTCAAGGAAAAAGAAACAAAGAAGGGCTCCCAATTTAATAACATTTCTTACAACCACCGGGTGGCATAGAATGCTTTACATAAATGAAGCACTTCTAAAGCATGGTTATTGTAGCATAGGAAGCAGAACAGCCAAAACGTACAGAATAAAACCCCCCAAAAAACAGCAATATGATAGTAACTAGATAATCTATTTATTTTTGTAATGTTGATTGAGGGATAAATATTGGCCAGTACCCTAGGCCTAACTCTCTTTCTAATATTGAAATAATGATATATCTTGTTCATCCACCTGACCAGACAGATGGGGGTGTTACCATTGTATCATCCTGAAATTAGCACGTTCCGCACTGACATGCTCCTTCAATCATATTCTGGAATAGCAGCATTTATTTTATTCTCCAAGTATGGATTGGAACTTGAGCTCTGAATCTTCTCACTCTGGGACCAGAGTGTTACAAACTGAGCCACAGCTGCTTTGAAGAAGGCCACATTTGTGACAGGCATGTCATGTGAAACACTCCTGGATTTTCCTGATTCCTATTGGCAGTTATAGGTTTTCGATTTGTGATGTCAGACTACAGTCCAGTCCCAGCATTAGAAATGTAGCTTTTGTTAAGTAGGATTTTAAATCGATGCTGGCTATTCCCATCCAATGCCAAGAAGATATGAACATTAGAAAATCCATTCTTATTTGTTATCACCACCAAACATCAATATTGTTACTTTAAATCTAGGAAAAATTAGGTGCTTTTTTCCAGTTTAAATGATAATGCTCTTTTAATGAAATTCAATATTTTCTGACCCAGATGAATTTCATAAAATGGGAAACATTTCTAATACCAAAGTAAGCATCACAGCAGATTAAAACAGTATCATAGTAGATTAAGGATTTAGCAATTATAACATTATTTTCTGGTATATTTGTTCTAGCAGCCAATAAGAAGTGTGGAAATTCCTATCTCAGTCTCTTGGCTAAATTGACATATAATTCCCAGTGGTGAAAGGACAATGTATTAATATACGTAAACCACCCAATTTTTCAAATGAACAGAATGAGTATTACACAATTGAAATGTGTTAGCTTGTACAAAATTCTGGGACATGTTTTGATGGCTGCTTGAGGAATTAATGTGTTTTTTTAACAGCAATTCGACTGAAAGTATTTTCAGTATTATCAGAAGCCTTGGCTTCAGAAATGTTCAAGTGAAATCAATGGTGTATTTTTAAATTCTGTTTACTATATTAAACCATGTCCTTAAATGGTGATGAAGTGGTCTGTTGCTTACAGTCCAAAGTGAACGCCATGCCTTTTTACCTGTAGTTAAAGGACTGAATTTCCATGGCAATTCCTTTGGTTATTTACCATAAGTTTGGAAAAAGAGCCAAAGAAATCAAGGATAAATGGTGAATCCAGTTTATTTTTCCCCCCAGTACTTTGTGAGACTTCTGCTCAAGTGGCTGAATGGTAAAACCATTTTTTTCACCTTATCCCTCGCACTCTTTGAAATATCATGATTTGGAGGTGCAGGTGTTGGACTGGCATGGACAAAGTTAAAAATCACTCAGCACCAGATTATAGTCCAACAGATTTATTTGGAAGTACTAGCTTTCAAAGCACTGCTCCTTCATCAGGTGGTTAAGTATAAGATCATAAGACACCGAATTTATAGCAAAGGTTTACAGTGTGATGCAACTGAAATTATATTTTGAAAAAGACCTGGATTGTTTGTTAAGTCTCTCATATTTTAGAATGACCATGTTGGTTTCAGTTCTTTCATATGAGAGACTTAACAAACAATCCAGGTCTTTTTCAGTATATACTTTCAGTGGAATCACACTGTAAACTTTTGTTATAAATTCTGTGTCTTACAATCTTATACTCCACAACCACCTGATGAAGGAGCAGTGCTCCGAAAGCAAGTGCTTCCAAATAAACCTGTTGGACTATAACCTGGTGTTGTGTGATTTTTAACTTTGAAATATCATCTAATTCTTCTTCTTGAAAGAATCAGCATTTACTATTAGTGTTAATAACTTCAGTAAGTAAACAGATTTAGTCATGCACAATAATGGTGAGGTGCTCAGTGCAATTTAGAAAACGAGGGGCCAAAGGTTTATGTATTTTAAGTAATGGACCATCTTTTACAAGGAAAGGAAGTTTACTGTAGATCAACTGGACTAGTTCATAGGCTATGGATCAAAAGCGACACACACATCAGAACTAATATGATTTATTTTAGTGTGCCACTGAGGAACGAGACTATATGGCCTTTCCCCTCCCCCAGTCTCAGCCTGTACATTCTGCCTGTTTCACCCAGTCTCCTTTGTTCTGCCTATTTGCTCCCCTGGAACTGGTCAGGAAAATAAAAATGAGACTAGAAAATCAAAATTAAGGAGATCACTTATTCCTCTGACTGGGTTGTCAATCTGCTCATGCATTCAGTGGTTGGCTATCCATCTGTAAAAGTGACATTTATTTCACAACATTTTTGTAATTCTCTTTCTTTTCCCCCTATCTTTGTTCTAACTTGCCGTTCATATTTTATTGTACCTGTCTCAGAAATGCAATAAAGCTCACGTGATAAATTATGTTATTAAAGCTGACTCCAGTTTTAAAGGAGTTGTGGATACAGTCAGTTTATCCAGGTCATGAGTTGCGTGGTGTACTTGAGGAACCTAATGGTACGGAGGCCTACCTGAGCTTGATGGTTCAACCTTCAGACCATAACTTTCACTATGTCCTACCCAAACCAGGAAAATGCAGTATCTTGTGGGTGGCAAGAATAGATCACTGGCAAACAGGACCCATCTATCTGCTGCTGCTCTTTTTAGACCACATGGGAACCTAATAAAAATTAAATTTATCTGCTTTGGCCTTTTATGAAGTACAATCTGCCTAACTGTAGCTGTAGTTTCAGATAATAGGCCATTTATCATACGGGAGAGGGGTTTATCATACAGGAGAGGGGTTTATCATACGGGAGAGGGGTTTATCATACGGGAGAGGGGTTTATCATACAACCACGAGACTGGTTCCACAGGCTTTGGAATAAAAAGATTCTGATGTTGATCATTGTTTTATATATTTTACAGTGAATGTCATTGCCTTTCAGTGGGTGTTCTGTTCACCCCCTCAAAAAGAGATGTTTAATGTTAGCCCACAACGTGAAAGTGGCAGATCACAGGGAAAACAGCCACAGCACGTGATTCAACTACACTCTCTCCCCAGCCCAAACAAACTTCTGTCAGAGTTAAAATTAGGGCCAAAATATTAACTAAAACAATTTATTGCTGTTCAATGAACTGTCAGCTAATTCATGAGTTAAAAAAAAATGTTAAATTCATTGAGAGACAAACAGTAAATTCGAAAGCAAAAGATGATATAATGGGAAAGCCTCAGGCTACCATAGGAGATAAGAATGGGGCTTACAAACAGCTGGAAGCAATTTCAGTCTAGAAGGAAATAGACAGCCACAAGTATGTTATTTCAACCTTGCCCTGAGGTTGCCTTGAAGTTGTACACTTCTCTTCCCTCCCACAGTTACTTTGCACTGCCCTTGGCCTCTGATCCTCTGGGAAAGGGCTACGTAACTGCATCAGGAAGCTACTGCCTGAGGTGCGTGCTCCACATATCCAGTGAGCTTCAGTTGGGTCCCAACCTCCTCGCATTCACCCCAGATAATCCGGACATTGTTTTTTACAAATAGCCCAAGCCAGTTCAAGCTGATAGTTCCTTTTTCCACCCTAGATACTTGAGTTTCAGTAGCTGTTGTTGCTCTTCAGTGCCTTTTGGTCTTGGTCTTTCTGGCTCATGGGCAACTTGGGAAGTGGGCACTCACGTCCAGCAGTGACCTGGATATCTAGATAACCTACAGAAAAGGGACATGGTGCACTCTTTGGGAAGAAGAAGGGGCAAAGGTAAGACATATTCTGAGAAACCATATGTCAGCCTCAACCCTCTGATGTCGGGTCTTGAAGCTTTATACAGCAGCTGATTTGTTTTGGTGTGATTCATTCTCAGCTCAAAACTAGCTTTCTCACAATTAGTGTACCTTCCCTCCATCATAATGTCAAAAGTGGGGATATTTGGTGCACAATGTGCACCATTCCTGACTCCTCAGGGGCTCAAGCAATAGCTGTTCAGATATAACAAGACCTGGACAGTATCCAGCCTTGGGATGACAAGAACATTCCTGATGAAGGGCTTTTGCCTGAAACATCGATTTTCCTGTTCCTGGGATGCTGCCTGACCTACTGTGCTTTTCCAGTACCACTCTAATCTAGACTTGGGATGACAAGAGTTGAGCAACATTCATTGTCACTCAGGTGTCAAACAATGATCGTATCAACAAGAGAGAATCTAATCAAAAACAGAAATTGCTGGAGAAACATCGCAGGTCTGGCAGTATCTGTGGAGAGAAAGCAGAATTAACATTTTGGGTCCAGTGACCTTTCTTCAGAAATGTTAACTCTGCTTTCTCTCCATAGATGCTGCCAGGATTGCTGAAATTTTCCAGTAATTTCTGTTTTTGTTTCTGACTTTCAGCATCTGTAGTTCTTTGTTTTTTTTGTTTAGAGAGAATTTGATGATCACCCCATTGTCATTCAATGGCATTATAATCCCTGAATTCCCTACTATCAACACTATCTGGGTTATCATTGCCTAGAAACTGAACTGGGCTGGCCATTTGAATACTGCGACTACAAGGACAGGATAGAGGCAAGGGAAACTTCAGCAAATAACTCACTTCTGGACTCCCTAAAGACTGTCCACCATTCACACAGTTACTAACTGATAACTGTAAATTCAAATAGTGCTCAATCTGTGAACCTTATAATTACTTTACAAACAATAGGACAAGGTTCTTTGAAAATAATCCGGTTATGACTTGGTTACCACAATCCTTATGTGAGCTTAAAGCAGATAATTTTTAAAATAATATCAAGCTAGAGACTGTTAATGGAAGAATAGAGCACATTGATGTGACATTCTTTATTATAATAGAGGCTTTAACCCATTTTTAATAAGATAGTGAAATTTTATTTGCATGCTTAAGTGTTGATTGATTGAAATCAAAGCCAACAGTAATTTCTAGACCATACTTTAGTTATGCAATGCAAAAAACTTCACACAAATGATTGTTGAATTTTTTGCATTATGTGTTCCCAAGACTAGATTTGAAATAGACAGCAGGATTTCAAGTCCAGTCAGGAGAACAATCGAGTAAGCAAAAGATGATTTTAATAGCCAGACTCAGTAACATGCTGTTGGCTGACCTCCCCACAAAAATGATTAAAAAGAGTCTCCCAACCAATAATATCATCCATCAAGACCAAAGTGACAGTGGAGATGAGATGAGTGGTTTGAGAAGGGGCTGAAATCTAAGCAAGATATCCTGTTTTTCTTCACCTTACAAAGAAAGAAATGGACTTTACATTGAAAGGTCTGTTCTTCTAATGGTCAGCCTTCAGTGTCTTTCAGCCGAGCATGGAAGCTGCTCCTTTGTTTTCGGCAAATATTCAAAAGTATTTGGATCCCACTCTGCAGATTTAGACAACACCTTTTGAGTTTAGGTAGGGTGTGCTTATTGCCTGTGACTTAAAATCAAAGTCCCCAGAATCACGGTGGAAGTTCACATTTTATTGGCAGAAAGTAAAAAAGCCAAGCTTCAGCGTTCAAAATGTAAAGGTTGTTCAATGAGTTAACAATATTCAGGAAGATGACTCATGTACACTAGTGTTCTTGCAAACTGACACATATTTCAAAAGCGATCTTTGTGGGATAATGTTTGATGGGTCAAACTACCTTTGCTCATCCTTGTGTCTATACAAAGATGCAAATTAGAATAGTCGGTGCTCATTTGATGACAATCACAATGTCTTGGCTTGGTTCCTATGCAGTATTGCTTTGCATGACAGTATTTAATCTCTTCCAATGAATTGTCATTGACCATGATGAACTGCTTAAAAGAAGGCTCCTCTGTTCATTATGTCACTACAATAAAATTTTATGAGGCACTGAAAGAAAATATTCCATTCAAGTGCTCGAGACCACATTGGAACCAGGAAGAAGAGTTTTTAATGGGAAACCCTAACATATTAGCTAAAGGATTGGCCACCAATGCCATGGTGCAGGCAGAGTGTTGTCAGACCTAAGGGTGATAGAGCAATCAAGGGAAAAGATGATCATGGCGCCAAGAGATTGCAATGGAGAAAGAATGTTGGAAATTGGAAGTTGGAGGTCATTGGAGTTAGGAGATGGATGAGCATGAGGATCAAGGTTAGAGGTCACTGGACATATTATGCAGAGGTGTATTGAATAGTTTAATGGGCTGTTAGGGGGAGAGTCTCCTGGCCCTCAAAGTATTCTGTAAAAATATTAACATAGCACCTCTCACCTCTTTTGCCTGCAGATATCTCAAAGCTAAGGAATTATAACTAATGGTGGGAATGGAAATTTTAAAATGGAGGCATAAAATTTCCTTTAAAGTGTGTTCATGATTTGGAGATGCCGGTTTCGGATTGAGATGTACGAAGTTAAAAATCACACAACACCAGGTTATAGTCCAATAGATTTAATTGGATGCACACTAGCTTTTGGAGCGTCGCTCCTTCATCAGGTGGTTGTGGAGCACCTGATGAAGGAGCAGTGCTCTAAAAGCTAGTGATTCCAAATAAATCTGTTGGACTATAACCTGGTGTTGTGTGATTTTTAACTTTAACGTATGTTGTTATCGATGAAATAGGAAGTAAATCGTGTAGAGAAAGGGTGCCGTTGAATTTAAATTGTTTCACAATTGTAGTCCAAATCCAATTGTTTCAAGGGGTTAAAATTACCCCAAAATGATCACTCCCAACATTATGAAAAGTATCAAACAGAAACTCTGAAGAAAAGCTAACCCATCTGCAAGTAATACTCAAGTTCGGAACTGTGCTACGTGTGAAAATATTATCCCACATCAGCCTCGTTTTCCGATGTGATTCATTTTAATGTCATACAACTTTATGATAAATACTTTTGCTCATGAGTTTTGCATGATTTTAATCCATAATGAATAAACACGCAATAAGTAAGGCACTGTTCACTCAGCTATTAAAAGTGAAACCTGGAAATTAAAATAAGCCAAATTTCATCTTCCTAATTATAGTGTCCTAAATATTCGCACAATAATTTAATAACTCCCATGTGTTTGGCTAATACGTAGTCATAAATATGTTGTAGGTTTTCAACTAAATATAAATCTACTGTGATTTATATAATTCTAAGAAGCCACTAACACTCAGTGCAATGCACTCTGACAGATATTCAGTTTTGAAAATAAGCCATGAGTTTCAACACAACTCACAACCCTTCACAGTATTATCAAGTTTAGGTGAAAATATCATGAAAGATTAAATAAATCTGACTCAGTATAACTACTACTCAATTATTTGACCTATTTTCTTTATTAATACTGGGAAGTGAGGACAGGAGAATACGTATACAGTACATTATATAGAGCAAACCATTTCCAATCATATTTTCCAAATTTAATTTATTTTTAAATGTTAACAATTCCAGGGTGTGGGACCCAGGGAGATAGTAAGGAAAGAGATCAATCTGAGACTGGTACAGTCGAGAATAGAAGTGAGTCAAACAGTCAGGGCAGGCAGGAACAAAGCAGAGAACAAGGTAGGACTGATAAATTAAACTGCATTTACTTCAATGCTAGATGCCTAACTGGGAAGGCAGATGAACTCAGGGCATGGTTAGGAACATGGGACTGGGATATCATAGCAATTACAGAAATGTGGCTCAGGGATGGACAGGATTGGCAGCTTAATGTTCCAGGATACAAATGCTACAGGAAGGACAGAAAGGGGAGCAAGAGAGGAGGGGGAGTGGCATTTTTGATAAGGGATAGCATTACAGCTGTGCTGAGGGAAGATGTTCCTGGAAATACATCCAGGGAAGTTATTTCGATTGAACTGAGAAATAAGAAAGGGATGATCACCTTATTGGGATTGTATTATAGACCCCCTAATGGTCAAAGGGAAATTGAGAAACAAACTTGTAAGGAGATCTCAGCTATCTGTGAGAAAAATAGGGTGGTTATGGTAAGGGATTTTAACTTTCCAAACATAGTCTGGGACTGCTATGGTGTTGAACGTTTAGATAGAGAGGAATTTGTTAAGTGTGTACAAGAAAATGTTCAGATTCAATACGTGGATGTACCTAATGGAGAAGGTACAAAACTTGACCTACTCTTGGGAAATAAAGCAGGGCAGGTGACTGAGGTGTCAGTGGGGGAGCACTTTGGGATCAGTGACCATAATTCTATTAGTTTTAAATATTGATGGAAAAAGATAGACCAGATCTAAAAGTTGAAGTTCTAAATTGGAGAAAGGCAAATTTTGACGGTATTAGGCAAGAACTTTCAAAAACTGATTGGGGCAGATGTTCACAGGTAAAGGGACGGCTGGAAAATGGGAAGCCTTCAGAAATGAGATAACAAGAATCCAGAGAAAGTATATTCCTGTCAGGGTGAAAGGGAAGTCTGGCAGGTATAGGGAATGCTGGATGACTAAAAAGAATTGAGGGTTTGTTTCAGAATAAGACGGAAGCATATGTTAGGTATAGACAGGATAAATCAAATGAATCCTTAGAGTATAAAGGAAGTAGGAGTATACTCAAGAGGGAAATCAGGAGGGCAAAAAGAGGATGTGGGATAGCTTTGGCAAAAAGAGATAAGGAGAATCCAAAAGGTTTTACAAATACATTAAGGACAAAAGGGTAACTAGGGAGAGAATAGGGCCCCTCAAAAATCAGCAAGGCGGCCTTTGTGTGGAGCCACAGGAGATGGGGAAGATACTAAATGAGTATTTTGCATCAGTATTTACTGTGGAGAAGGACACGGAAGATATAGAATGTAGGGAAATAGATGGTGACATTTTGAAAAATGTCTATATTACAAAGGAGGAAGTGCTGGATGCCTTGAAACACATAAAAGTAGATTAATCCTCAGGACCTGATCAGGTGTACCTGAGAACTCTGTGGGAAGCTAGGGAAGTGATTGAACATAGAACATAGAACATTACAGCGCAGTACAGGCCCTTTGGCCCTCGATGTTGCTCTGACCTGTCATACCAATCTGAAGCCCATCTAACCTACACTATTCCATGTATGTCCATATGCTTGTCCAATGACGACTTAAATGTACTTAAAGTTGGTGAATCTACTACCGTTGCAGGCAAAGCATTCCATACCCTTACTACCCTGAGTAAAGAAACTACCTCTGACATCTGTCCTATATCTATCACCCCTCAATTTAAAGCTATGCCCCCTCATGCTCGCTGTCACCATTCTTGGAAAAAGGCTCTCCCTGTCCACCCTATCTAACCCTCTGATTATCTTATATGTCTCTATTAAGTCATCGCTCAACCTTCTTCTCTCCAACAAAAACAGCCTCAAGGCCCTCAGCCTTTACTTATAAGACCTTCCCTCCATACCAGGCAACATCCTAGTAAATCTCCTCTGCACCCTTTCCAAAGCTTCCATATCCTTCTTATAATGCGGTGACCAGAACTATACACAACACTTCAAATGCGGCAGCATTAGAGTATTGTACAGCTGTAGCATAACCTCATGGTTCCGGAACTTGATCCCTCTATTAATAAAAGCTAAAACACCGTATACCTTCTTAACAACCCTGTCAACCTGGGTGGCAACTTTCAAGGATCTGTGTACCTGGACACCGAGATCTCCTTGCTCATCTACACTACCAAGAATCTTACCATTAGCCCAGTACTTTGCATTCCGGTTACTCCGACCAAAGTGAATCACCTCACACTTGTCTGCATTAAACTCCATTTGCCACCTCTTAGCCCAGCTCTGCAGCGTATCTATGGCTCTCTGTAACCTACAACATCCTTTGTCACTATCCACAACTCCACCGACCTTAGTGTCGTCTGCGAATTTACTAACCCACCCTTTACGCCCTCATCCAGGTCGTTTATAAAAATGATGAACAGCAGTGCACCCAACACCGACCTTTGCGGTACACCACTGTAACTGGATTCCAGGATGAACATTTCCCATCAACCACCACCCACTGCATTTTTTCAGCAAGCCAGTTACTGATCCAACTGCTATAACTCCCACAATCCCATTCCTCTGCATTTCGTACAATAGCCTACTGTGGGGAACCTTATTGAACGCCTTCCTGAAATCCATTTCCACCACATCAACCGGTTTACTATCATCTACTGGGCTTTTTGCTGAGATATTTGGACCATCAATGGTCACAGGTGAGGTGGTGGAAGACTGGAGATTGACTAACGTGGTGCCAAAGTTTAAGAAGGGTGGTGAGGGAACTATAGACCATTGAGCTTGACATCGGTGGTGGGCAAGTTGTTGGAGGAAATCCTGAGGGACAGGATGTACATGCATTTGGAAAGGCAAGGACTGATTAGGGATCTCAACATGGCTTTATGCTTGGAAAATAATTTCTCACAAACTTGATTGAGTTTTTTGAAGAAATAACAAAGAAGATTGATGAGGGAAGAGCAGTAGTTGTGATCCATATGGACTTCAGTAAGGTGTTCGACAAGGTTGTCCATGGGATCCTGATTAGCAAGGTTAGATCTCATGGAATACAGGGAGAACTAGTCATTTGGATACAGAACTGACTCAAAGGTAGAAGATAGAGGGTGGTGGTTGAGGGTTGTTTTTCAGACTGGAGACCTGTGACCAGTGGAGTGCCACAAGGATTGGTGCTGGGTCCACTACTTTTCATCATTTATATAAATGATTTGGATGTGAGCATAAGAGATACAGTTAATAAGTTTGCAGATGACACCAAAAATGGAGGTCTAGTGGACAACAAAGGAGTTTACTTCAGATTACAAAGGGATCTTGATCAGATGGGCTAATGGGCTGAGGAGTGGCAGATGGAGTTTAATTCAGATAAATGCGAGGTGCTGCATTTGAGAAAGCAAATCTTAGCAGGACTTATACACTTAATGGTAAGGTCCTAGGGAGTGTTGCTGAACAAAGAGACCTTGGAGTGCAGGT
>NC_057719.1:94915393-94972475 GCF_004010195.1 Chiloscyllium plagiosum | reverse complement strand
CCCTGGAGCGTCGGAGGCTGAGGGGTGACCTTATAGAGGTTTACAAAATTATGAGGGGTATGGATAGGATAAATAGACAAAGTCTTTTCCCTGGGATCGGGGAGTCCAGAACTATAGGGCATAGGTTTAGGGTGAGAGGGGAAAGATATAAAAGAGACTGAAGGGGCAATTCTTTCATGCAGAGGGTGTTATGCGTATGGAATGAGCTGCTAAAGGAAGTGGTGGAGGCTGGTACAATTGCACATTTAAAAGGGATCTGGATGGGTATATGAACAGGAAGGGTTTGGAGGGATATGGGCCAGGTGCTGGCAGGTGAGACTAGATTGGGTTAGTATAGCTGGTCAGCATGAACAGGTGGGATTGAAGGGTCTGTTTCCATGCTGTACATCTCTATGATTCTATGACTCTATGTTCCAGCAGATGTTGACTTGCATTAGGAGACAACTGGTCAATCAGTAACCTTCCTGTATCTTGTCCAAATAGCTATTCTACAATTGCAATCCTGGCCCTCCCTATCAAACAGCATCTTGAGGAGGACATTGGAGCATGTATAGGAAGTCTGTAGTGATTTTAAAAAAAAATTCATTTGTGAGATTTGTCATTGCTGACTGGGCCAGCATTTATTACGCATCCCTGATTTCCCTTGAGAACAAAGAAAAAAGAAAATTACAGGACAGGAACAGACCCTTTGGCCCTCCAATCCTGCACTGATCTAGATCCTCCATCTAAAGCTGTCACCTATTTTCTAAGGGTCTGTATCCCTCTGCTCCCTATCCATTCATGTATCTGTCCAGATGCATCTTAAATGATGCTATTGTGCCCGCCTCTACCACCTCTGCTGGCAACACATTCCAGGCACCCACCACCCTCTGGGAAAGAGAATGTGGTGCTGAGTTGCCTTCTTCAACTACTGCAATCTATTTGGTGTAGGCTCACAATGCAATTAGGGACGGAGTTCCAGGATTTTGACCGCCAGCAACAAGACGGTGAATGACTTGGAGAGGAACTTGCAGGGGCTGCTGTACCCAGGTACCTGCTGCCCTTGTCCTCCTAGATGGAAGTGGTTGTGGGTTTGTTAGGTCATAGGTTAGTATTACAAGTGCTGTTGATGTTAGAACCTATCCAAATCAACTTTATCCAAAAAGAGACAAATACTTCATACAAAAGTCAGCTAATCACCAATGTGTATTCCATTGCCTGTTGTCCCTATGCAGTGCTGTCATATACAGCAGCATGTTGAATGGAAGGTGACTAATTTTCAGTGTGGGAAGCTACAGATAACCTGGAGGATAACCATAAATTGCTCTGGTCTAGAAGGCCCAGTTTCAACTGATACCACTTCAGTATAAATGATAGCAGGTCAGAGTTGGCTGGGTGCAAGCATTGGCATTGGTGGGAGGAAGTGTTGTCACCTTAAAAGAGGGACAGCAGGCTTGTGCCCCATTGAGACACTTTATCTCTCACATGGTAGTGTCACAGTAACTATGGTAACCCAAGAGAGCACAGATTGTTATATTAATTGAGATGCTGAGCATTAACATCAATTGTCATCATGACAGCATTCTGTAAGGTCATAATTTAGGAGGAACAACATTAGGCCCATTTGGCCCATTGAGTGTGCTCCACCATTCAACCATATCTGATATGTTTCTCAACCCCATTCCCCTGCTTCTCCACACAACCCTTGATCTTCTTATTAATTTAGAACATGTCTATTTGTGTCTTAAACACACTCCACAGCCCTTTGTAGCAATGAGTTCCACAGATTCACCACCCACTGAATGAAGATATTCCTCATCATCTCAGTTCTAAAGGGTCATCCCTTCACTCTGAGGCTGTGCCCTTAGGTCCTAGTCTGTCTGACTAGTAGAAATATTGTCTCCATGTCCACTCTATCCAGGCCTCTCAGTATTCTGTAAGTTTCAGTGAGATTTCCCCTCATCCTTTTAAAACCCATTGAGTACAGACCCCAAATCCTAAACCACTCCTCATATAACAAGCCCTTCATTACTGGGATCTATCTTGTAAGTCTCCTTTGGACCCCCTTCAATGCCAGCATATCTTCCTTAGATATGGGGCCGAAAACTGCTCACAATATTCCAAATGTGGTCTTACCAGAGTATTATACAGCCTCAGCGGTACATCCCTGCTCTTGTATTCTATCCCTCTTGAAATGAATGCTAACATTGCATTGCCTTCCTAACTGCTAACATCCTAACTTGCATGTTAACCTTAAGAATATCCTGAACTGGGACTTCTACGTCCCTTTATGCGTCAGATTTCTGAAAATGTTGCCCATTTTGAAAATAATCTCTACTTCTATTTTGTCGACTGATGTGTGTGACCTCACACTTTTCTGCATTGTATTCCATCTGCCTGTTCTGTGCCCATTCTCCTAACCTGTCCAAGTCCTCCTGCAGCCTCCCCATTTCCTCAACACTACCTGTGCCTCCACCTGTCTTTATGTCATCTGCAAACTTAGCAACAATGTCCTCAGTTCCTTCATCCAGATCATTAATGTCTGGTGTGAATAGCTGTGGTTCCAAAACTGACCCCTGCAGAACTCCAGTAGTCACTGACTGCCATTCTGAAAAAGACCCACTTAGCCCTGCTCTCAGCCTTCTGCCAATTAGCCAATCCTCTATCAATACCAGTGCATTACCCTTAACACCATGGATTCTTATTTTATTTAGTAGCCTTCTATGTGATACCATGTCAAAGGTCTTCTGGAAATCCAAGTAGATCATGTCCACTGCCTCTCCTCTGTTTAACTTGTTTGCTACCTCCTCAAAGAATTCAAATAGATTTATCAGCCATGAAGAAACTATATTGACTGAGCCCTATTTTACCATGCACTTGCAAATACTCCGCAATTTCATCTTTAATGATGGACTTTAAAATCTTACCAGTCTGGTTATCTTAGGTCAGGCTAATCAGCCTATAATTTGCTATCTTTGACCTGCCTTCCTTCTTAAACAGGATGTTACATTAGCCATTTTCCAGTTCTCTGTAATCCTCCCTGATTCCAATGTTTCCTGAAAAATCACCACCAATGCCTCTAGAATCTTCACAGCTACTGCCTTCAGAGCTCTGGAGTGTAGTACTTCTGGTCCAGGATACTTTCATCTTCAGACATTGCAGCTTTCCAGCACCTTCTCGTTAGTGATGGCCACCACATCCACCTGTGCCCCTGACTCCCTATGAAGGTCTGGTACGCTGCAATGGTGCCTTCCACCTTGAAGATTGATGCAAATTACTAATTAAGTTCTTCCACTATTTTTATATTCCCCATTACTACTTCTTCAGCTTCATTTCCCAACAGTCTAATGTCCACTCCTGCCTCTCAGTTACCCATCCTTCCCTTAGTGTGCTCCTTCTCTATTGCTATGCCTCCCAAACTGCTGCTGTTGCTGCTCCATTGTCTTCCCTGCTAGGCTCCTCATACAATCAATTCTTACCAGCTCCACTTTCACATCTTTATAATTATTTTTTTCCTCAAGTGTGATGCCATTACATCTAATTCAATCTTCTCCCTCTCAAACTGCAGGGTGAATTCTATCATATTATGTGCACTACCCCAATGGGTTCTTTCACCTCCAGCTCCCTCAATAAGGCTGCCTTATTACCAAATCCAGAATTGCCTGTTCTCTAGTTGGCAGAACCACAAGTGTTCCAAGCAAATCATCTTGTGGACAATTCAGAAATTCCTTTCCTTGGGATCTACTACCAACCTGATTCACCCAGTGAACATCCCCTATGATTAGTGTAATAGTGCCTGAGCTTGCATTATACTATTCTGAGATTTCAATTTAGCTTGCAAGTTTGTAGGCAATTAGGAAGATGTACTGGTCCTTATTGCAAGGAGTTATAGTACAGGAATAAGTGAGTTTTAGCGCAATTGTGTAGAGTTTTGGTGAGACCAGACATTGAAGGCTATGTGTTTTGGTCTCCATATATAGGAAGCATATACTTCCATTGGAAGCAGTACAGAAAGCTTTGGTTCCTGGGATGAACATTATCCTAGGATGAGATGTTGAGGAAATTTGGTCTATATTCTTTAGAACCAGAAGTGATCTCATTGAGGTGTATAAGATTCTGAAGGGGCTTTACAAGATAGGTGCAGAAATTATGTACCCTGACTGAGGAGCTTTAAACACAGAAGCACAATCGTAGGATAAGGTCCTGATCATTTCGGAGAAATTTCTTCACTCAAAGAATTGTAGATGCTTCAACTTTGAATATGTTTGAGCTGAGCTGATTTTTGATCTTTCAGAGTATGAGAGGATATGGGGATCTGATGGGAAAGTGGATCAGCCATGGCTATATTAAGTTGTGGCACATACTCTACTCTTGCATCTCCTCGTTATTTTTAAGATCTCAGTCTCAGTTTATACTGCAATGGCTTCTGCTTATGCTGCAATGAGAAATGGAAGACATCAACCATTAGGTTCATCCTGAACATCACGCTTGATTACCAATTTCACTTCAATTTTTCCTCTAATATTTGTTTGTGATTTGGCATCAAATTTTATTTGTTAATTGCTCCTGTGAAGCACCTAGAGTCATTTTACTATATTAACAGTTCTGTACAAATGCAGAATGTTGTTGTCATTGTTTCTAAATTTTTTAGAAGTAGATCTAAATTTTTTAAGTTGGTTGTAATATTAGTTTTCATAAGCAACATTTGTAATCGTTCTGTCAAAACAATTTGTGGCAAAGACTTAATCAAATGGCGTATGTTTTAGATAAATGAAACATTTAATATCACATTGATAAGTTATTGAGTTAAAGTCCAGCTTGACTCATTTAGGCGGCAGGAAAGTTTTGAAGATTGGTATCATATTTCTCTGGAAGCGTACATGTCCAACTTGAATAATGCTTTAAAGAAAACAGCACATTAAACAATTGCCACGTTGGAGCTAATGGTTTGGCAATCACATTGACTGTAGAAACTTGGATCCTCTCAAAACAGAACAAAAATGCAATTAATAGCAAAGACGTACACTTGTATATGAAGGAAAGGCTTTTATACTTCTCTCATTGAAATATCAGAAGAGAAAGGAGGTTCAGGCCTATGACTAGTATGTTCGGTGCTGAAAAATGATTTAAAGAGAACATTAATCATTCACAATTTTTATGTTTGTGAATGTGAAATTGATAGCAACCATGGATGCTACAGCTATAGGATCTTTCCAATCAGTGGAGAATGACTTATCTGACATTGAAAGATATACTGACCTATAAATTCAGTACACAAAGCGTGCTTTATCAGGCTCAAATTGATTTTTTAAAAATTGCACATGTCTCCAGCAAATAATGAGCTTCCTGCTATTTTGAGAAAAAAGAAATCCTTTACCCACCCATGTGTGGATTGGCTTATGCATTTTGTCCATAATAGGTCTTTTGTACAATAATCCCTGCATAAAATATAAAACTTCTTGCAGTTTATAGTGTTGAATGTACAACATTCAGGCTGCATACTTACTTAGTATTACCCAGCCTAAGTTCACCATGATTTTCTTTATTTTGTTTTTCCAAACATGACCCATTCTTCATTTTGTCTTAATCCTCCTGCAGTTTGGAAAACCAAGTCAATCACCTTTAAAGTTGAGAAGCTAGTTGGTAATGAGACCCTCAGCTGGGTTTGGAGCTGATTAGGTGCCTTCTTTACTTCCAGTTTCAGTTAAAACTGGGGGATTATTTAAAGGCATTAATCAAACCTTTTTAGAAGTAGATCCAGTTAGGAACAGCTTTTCTTCCAAATGAGGCTGGAGATGGCAAACAGTCTGGCTGGTGTCCTAAAGCAAGCATTATATTCATAATTAGCATAGTCCCAGCCCTTAAATATCAAAGTTCTTTAGTTGTAATATTTTCAACTGAAGCACATATGAGATTATTGAAATTTAGAGATTCTGCCTCAAAATTTGTCTCTCTAATATCTCCCTTAAAAAGTGCAATAGTGATGAGTCCCTATTCCTCCATGCTGTTTCCACTGAGAGTAAATGTTGATGATCAAGGGAGAGAAAGATTAGAATTACAATAAATATTTTCAACATAGAGTTAGTACAGATCAGGGACAATGGGCTGGATTGTATCCTTCTGTGCTGGAGGTTAGTTGATTTATGAAATGCTGTGGTTTTTTTTTACAATTTAGCAAGTCTGCTAGTACAATATTTTTAAGTAGCTCTGAATTGATGACCCAAAGCAATGTAATGATTTAATACAGCTTACTGTATTAAATCATTACTTCTCATATGCTACATGTCTATTTAAATATTCTTCTCTCACTACTGAATTTCCTTTGTTTATGATCTTGGGATCCAGTCTTTCCAGTAGTTAGTGAAATGGTTAAATTATTTTCAAGAGTTTTGAAGTTCATTAGCAGAAGCCTTAATGGTTCTCTCTACTAGATTAGATTAGATTACTTACAGTTTGGAAACAGGCCCTTTGGCCCAACAAGTCCACACTGCCCCGCCGAAGCGCAACCCACCCATACCCCTACATTTACCCCTTACCTAACACTACGGGCAATTTAGCATGGCCAATTCACGTCGCCTGAGGCAGGAATTGAACCCGGATCTCTAGCGCTGTGAGGCAGCAGTGCTAACCACTGTGTCACCGTGCCGCCCACCAGTGCTGTATATGCAGGGAATCAGTGTGAATCTTGCTTTGCTGAATAGTTCACCTTAATGTACTACTGGCATGTTCCTCAGCCCCATGAGGGGCTTATGTTTCTCTGGGTAAGTGTACTTTAGTAATATTATATGTTCATTCTATCTCGGAGATTTATATGCTTTTTAGATACGGTCCCTCTGAAGTCTGCAAACTGTACAAACTAAAGAGATGTTGTAATTTCCAGACGTCAATGGTTTTTTCCTGTATACAGACTGAGTGAATTGGTGTAATTTCAATATTCCATCCCTAAAGCAGGTGACAAGAATAGGTTGACCCGGCCTTCTCCAGGTATTGGAAGTTGAACTTTAGGTTAATGTGACGTAACATACTGCTCTCTCACCTTAAAGATGACACACTTGATACTTATTTAACTGGAGAGAACCTGCTCATACATATCCTCCAGAAACAACCGATGCTCCAAATCAATTTGAATATCTTCATAGTGTTTAGTTTCCTGTTGAATAGAGACATCTGGAAAGAGCTAGGCATCTAATTAATTGTGATAATTTACTCTTTGATGCATATTTGAATGCACCTTACAAAGTGAGGTTAGATTAATCAAAACTTCAGTTCAGAATTAGAACTGGAATTGACCAGCCAGAAACATGAGCTTTATTTATTTATACACTAAGAATAGCCTGTGCTCTGAATTTTGTGATATACAATGATTCTGTCCTGATTCATACAATGGCAGTTCAGAATTACAAGAGCAGAGCAGATAAAATTAAATTAAATAACTTACCCACTGGGTCTTTCAGGTTTTTGTCCTGGTAATTAATTTGTGCCTGGAACTGAGCCAAGCATTTGACACTCTACAATTTCTATGCTCTATGTACTGTCTTATCACTGCACCCACTAATTCACACAAAGCAGGGATCAAACCTGGAACCATGTGGTGCACTTACTCATTGAGCCATTACTTAAATCTCACACCACTTTGTATTTGTACAGAATACACCCTTATTCTCTGTGAATCACTTGATTCAGTACATGGGAAATTTTGTTTTCTAATCTCAAGCTTGGTTCTCTTCCAATGTTTTCTGAGTGAGTCCACTTTTTGCCAATTTATTAAACCAATTTCTTTTAGCAGTTGTTCCATCAGGCTGTCTTACATCTGCGCACGTCTTTTATTTTTCTCAAATTCCATTTTAATATAAAATGTTGGTATGGAGGAAGCATATTACAACTGAAATGTTTACTAGAAAACTGTGAATGATCCTGTTCATTTTGACCCATGCATACCTTTATTCCTACCTGAAACAGTCATCTATAGATAGACTCCACTAAAGTGCTATCATGTTTCATAACTCCATTTTTCAGGGTCCCTGGTCACCACAAAGTAGGATTCTTTATATCAATCCATTGGGAACACATCCATACAAAAGGTACATCCTTACCTTCTGCAGCTTTTAAAAGATTCACACAAGTTTGTGTGAAAAATCTTTTATTGCCCTCAGGAGAGAAGTATTTTAATGGTACTCATTTCTCTTGTAATGTTACAACTTGCTGAGTTAGGGTTCCACAGGTTCTTAAACCTGTGGAATCTGGAAGCTGAGTACAGCAAACTATTCAACCAATGGTGGTTTCAATTAGACCCAGTCTGTCCTGTCACAGTATTCACATGCATTTCTTTCCAAAAGAATGGAAATTAATCTGGAGTGAATTCAGATGAACAGCTTTCACTCCACAGCTCAGGTATATGTGTAGTTTGAGATCAACTGTACAGCTCCCATGACTCTAAGCTGGAATTACCCTTCAGCAGAGGGGGGAGCTTGGGTTAAAGATTTGGGCTGGGGCATGGGCATCAGATAAATGATTAGATTTGGCTGGCTTAGCACAAAATACACAATAAACTATCCTGGAATGTACCACTGCCATTTATGTCACACTCCAAATGGCAACAAGCTTTTGAAAGTTAAGTGAGTAAATGATTTTACAAATTTCTGGCTGAGGCCATGACATGAAAATTTGGCCACCCTTAAAATGACTTGTAGAAGCAAGAGTGTGTCATGCTCCTACCGTCTGTTCCATAGGGTCTGCCATTGACCTTTTTTACCAACAGTTCTGGGTTCCACCATTTGTTGCCCTTTTACTCTGTGAAAGGTTTGCTTTTCAATGTAGGGATTGAGAAGCAATAATCTGACCCAGAAGATATTCTTCCTGAAATACAATTACTTTCCCAGCATGAAGTAATGTAATTTGCATGTCTCTGCTTTTTCTTTCCCTTCTAATATCTTATTTGCTATATACTTGCTAATACCTGTATCGGTGAAGCTTTTTGCGTAATCTTGTACAACTACAACTTTCCTTCATGTTCAGATATGTCTTGTGCTCCTACTTTACAACAATATTCATGCCTTAACTTTGTCCGCCTTCTTCCAGACCTCCTGCCAGGTTGTCCTCTGAGTCGTGAAGACAGTGCTGAAAAACTGCAATGCTTTGTGCCTACTTTACAAGCTGGGGGGTTTGGCCTCCCCCATGAAACAATGTGGTTGCGTCACTTCATGATGGTGTCTACCTGCGCTTGCAGACTCTCTTCATTAAAACTGGCTTTGCACAACAGCCATTTAGCTATTTTTAACAAGCAGTGGTGTGCTCAGCAGCAGCTTTACAAAACTTGTATGGGTCAAGTGGCTTTTCATTTGCTTCAGAAGCGCAAAAAGATCTTTAATGCTGACATATTGCAATTGGCTGAAATTTATCTTTGCCACTAATGACAGCAGTTTTCACCTTTTTTTTTGTCGGGATTTTGTGTGCTTTGCTCAAATTTTGGTATAGTGATTGCAAAAGAAGCTTTTTTGCCAAGTTTTTTAAACCAGATTTGATGTTGGCCCCTGGATTAATAAATAATTATAAACAAAACAGTTGTAGAAGTCCATGTTATTGTTTCACAACAGCTAAACTTAATTAAAAATAGGTACTTTTTGGAGTCTTGTATATAAAGACAGCGCAAAGTTACACCCACGATTTCTCCATTATTACATGCATTGGAAAATGAGCCTAAACTCCTGGCGCACACGATAAGTGACAGAATATGAAATTACTGTGATTGCAAAACTAAGTTGATTTTGGTGTAAAATCTTCTTTATTTTAGACTATAAATGGAGCCAAAACATTGGTGCGCAAAGTCAGGTAGAATTGACCAAATCATATTCTGGCACACAGAGATTAGTGCCTGGATGACAATTTGAAAAATCAATTATTAGAAATCATTGTTCTCTTTATGTGAAAACATTTCCCAAGATGGTAAAACTGGATGACATACATGCAAACTATATATTACTTGCAATAAAGTTTGAGAGATAATATTGCCAGGCATCAGTAGGTTATTCTCCATTACGGAAACTTTTAGAGCATTTTTCTTCCCTCTGCTGACTTCCTGCACTTGTCAGCTAATGTACTCCCCTCTGTTATTTTTATTAAATTTACATTTCAAAGTTTTTGTAACAATGGGAATTTTTCAGGCAGTTATTGAGAGATTTGAGCCTGAAGGAGTCAATAACAACTGAGTATGCCTATTTACCCAGCTGTCACTGACTTTTCTCAGCTCATCTGCTTCCCAACTAGCATCAAAACTGGTCTGGATGCTAATAGTACAGGGTTCTCTAAGAAGGCAGTCACTGCCACTCTCATAACTGACATCTTCAGAGTGGCTCCCTGCAGAGAAGGGAGACCCCGAATCAGGGTCTGAAAAATTGAAATGAAAATAAGGACTTCTCCAAAGAGGTAAGAATATTTAAATTTTCTTTTTTAAGCAATGCTTAGCTAGGAACGTATTTTAAACTGAAAGCACTTCCCCACAGTTTCTTTCTCCTTGAGTAAAGATAGATAAAGCTCATTCGATCCTTGTCATATAAAACCTTTGATCTTGCCACATAGTCTCAGATGACTTTTGCCTCGTCAGAGTCAAAGTGCTGATGCCTGGCAACATCACATTTTATTTCTCATTATATCCCTTATATGAAGTGTGATTTACCATTATGTTTAAGAGACAATGGCTTATTCATTTACCAAAGGAACTGAATTTGGAAACTGAGGCAATGGACAAAAGTGGGATCAAACTGAATCCAACTAATGTCGAGATTGGTTTGGATAATTGGGCAGTATAACTCTGTAAATTAAACAGTAATGGATATTCTGTTGGAATGTCAGTTGTTGAACTGGCAATTATCTTTTGTTTTTCAGCCCGAAAGCTAAGAAAATTCAGTAAACTAAAGAACATCGGAAACAGCCCATCTTCTCTGCAGTCCGAAATGACACTATCAAGTGTCAATCCAGTTGCAGTGCCAAAGGTCTCGTTACATTCAGCTCGAGCGGTCCAGTTCACTCCGACACTCGTTTCCATTTTACAGATAATTGAACCAGAAGTTGTTTATGCAGGCTATGATAACAGTCAACCTGACTCAACTAACTATCTGCTAACCAGCCTGAACAGGCTATGCGAGAGACAACTTGTATCTGTTGTTAAATGGGCCAAATCTGTACCAGGTAACCATATGAGTTTAAGTGATAAGCTTCCAATCGTTAGACAACATAATGCACACCACACTATATATCTTTTTTTCCTTTGTGGTGATGTTTTGGTCATCAAGGTTATTGGTTTAATTGCTGATTGGGAGAACAACTCGGGCAGTCCATTATCATCATCAAGTACTTCCAGGAAAAGAATGGACAGATGCAAAATACAAGCTGTCTGTACTCAATCTAAAACTTGCATTTCAAGTTTTTAACTTGAGCAGAGCAACAAAACAATATTTGGTTTCCCAAGGCAGCTTCGAGTGTCAGTCACTGTACCATTTACCAAGCAATTTGTTTTGTACACCAGAAATTAATATCACTCATCCTATATTCATTCCAAATGTTTTTCTATCCTCTTAAGTATCAAATCTTACAAATGTATATGTGAAAATAGATTTATCCGCAACATATTGGCATAGCATATTGGAGTTAGAATGTGCTCTGTCAAGGAAATAGAGGTGGAGAGAGACTATGTCCCCCCCCAAATCATCATGGAGCAGCTTAAACCCACATACCTGTGAACCTCATTTGATGAAAGCCAGGAGACCTAGCCTAGCACAAGATAAAATATTGTTCATGGCAACACTGGGCTGAAGCCTGGCTGAGGTCAACTCCCATGGACATTTTGAAAAAAAAACCTCCTGGCTTCCTCTCTTATTTCAACAAATGAAATGTGACCAAATGAAAACAAGAGACAAATCAAAGAACATGAAACACTCATAAAATCAAAAAGCACTGAACAGAATTTTCTTTGAAGATTGAGGGTAATCACATTTGCATTGTGATTACCAGCAGAATGCCATGAACAATGTCAAATTCAAAACTTCCACAAAATCCTCAATACATTTTTCAGGCTTTAAAACTGTATATTTACTCAATAATAAATTTAAGTTTTACAGCTAATAACATAGGACAATTAAACCATTCAGAGAAAGAGGAATTTGGAATGTAATTTTACCATGTTTATTTTGTAGAAGATCTAATATTATATTGAGGAGCCACACTCACAGGAACATGGGAAAGAAAATAAGTGTTTGGGGCAGTGTTTAACGGAGAAAATGAGAATCATGCCCAGTGGTTAGAGAGTTGGTGAGAAACCCACATTGCCTCCTTTTGCAAAAGTCCCTTAGATTAACTGCCAATTAAGCACTTAACTGGGCAGCAGCTGAAATTCCCCATGATCAATGAGAGCAGAAATCACCCCACCCCCTAAAACCCCCAACTTCAGGTGCCACTGAACAGTCAGAGATTAGCATCATTGCATCATGCAGCAGTGCCAGTGGGAAAGGAATGCTGCTTTGGACAATGTAAAATCAGTCCAGGGTCACTGAGGGACCTGGTATTAGGTGAGTGATAGTGGAATGGGGCTTCACACAGTGGGAGGCAGGGGAGTGGGGCTAGAAGGGTCGGCAGCAAGGGCAAAGATTGGGTCTCAGCAGCCCCAAATCTTCTGATATCATCCTCATCTCATTTTTCTTGATCACGTATTGAGCACCTCAAAACAAAGAATCTTCTTTGGAAGCCCACAAGCAATGCCAACAGGATTTTCTCTCTGGACTTGCCCCACAGTAAATCCATCATGCCCCATTGATGAGTTGAAACCTCTAGTTACCGACACAAATGCCTCAATCAACAATAGGGTGGAAAAGCCATCCAGGAGCAGTCTTGTCCCAGACTTAGAACTGTGAGACCACAGAAAGGTTACAGCACAGAAAAAGACCTTTCAGCCATTGTGTCTGTGCCAGCTGAATAAACCAAAGCGCCCCCCCCCAACCCCCAACCCCCTAATTCCAATCCCACTTTCAAGAATCTGGTTTGCAGCCCTACAGGCTACAGTGCTTCAGAGACTGATCCAGGTTCCTTTAAAATATTTTGAGAGTTTCCACCTCAATGTCCCTTCTTCTACCAATCACTGTAAATCTGGAAATTAACTTCATCCCAAGGGGAAACAAGTCATCCCTATCCACTCAATCTAACCACTTCATTATTTTGTATATACCAATTCAGTTACCTCTCACCATATTCTTTTCTAACAAAAACAATCCTAGCCCATCTAATCTTTCCTTTATAGGTGCAATTTTTAATCCTGACAAATCTCCACTATACAATCTCCAGAGCAATAATGGTTGTCCTGTAATGTGATCAAAAATATACATTAATCCCCAACTGTGGCCTAATCAGTATCCTATAAAGTTCCAGCATTACCTTCCAATTACTGCATTGAATTTCTAACTCACTGAAGGAAAGCCTCCTGTGTGTCTTCTTCACCTCCATATTGACCTGTCCTGGTTCCTTCAGGGACCTGTGGACATGCGCTTCATGGTCTCTCACTATCCTCATCAATCCTCCTTGTTACCACCTCAGAAAATTCAATTAAGTTTTTAAGATATGACCCTCCCTTAACAAAACCTTGCTGATTAACCCTAACTAACCTCTGGCTCTCCAAGTCTCACAAAATTGATTCCAGTAATTTGCCTACCACAGACATCAGACTGACTGGTCTATTATTCCTTTAACAGCCGATGATGCAATTCATCTGGTCTCAGTGATTCATCCACCTTCAGGTTGGACAGTCCTTCCAATTCTCCCTCTCTTGCTATGCTTATTTTTTCTCCAAATTAATATTCAATTTAACCGGGACAAAGGCAGGAAAGCAGTAGGATCCCCAACCAATGTACTCCAGCTTGATCTGAGGCACCACCAGCACCAAACTCAACTTGAGGTTCTAAAAAAAGAGTCATATTGGACTCCAAGCATTAACTCAATTTTTCTCTCTGTCAATGCTACCAGACCTGCAGAATTTCTTGAGCACTTTCTGCTTTTAATCGTTTAATTCCTTTATTGCCTAAAGCCCTTTTAGAGTTGTATCCCTTATATCATCTCTCCTCATCTCTCTTTGCTAAATGACTCATTTCCCACTACCCTGCAGTAAATATCAACTCCACTGTGCAGGCAATTCCATTAAACTGTTGAAATAGTGCACTGTCCATTATACCCATAAGTTTATTATATGAATTTTTTATGTCCTCATACGCAACATTCAACGTGTTACCCTTATCTACCCTTATGTTACCTCATCAGAAAACCCCAACAAATTAAAATACATGTGATTTTCCCTCAACAAATCTCTACTGTTATAGTCAAAGAGCTGTACAGCACAGAAACAGACCCTCCTATCCAACTTGTTCATGACGACCAGATATCCTAACCTAATCTCGTCCCATTTGCCAGCACTTGGCCCATATCCCTCTAAACCCTTCCTATTCATTACCCATCCCTGATGTCTTTTAAATGTTGTAATTGTACCAGCCTCCACCACTTTCTCTGGCAGCTCATTACCACCCTCTGTATGAAAAAGTTGCCCCTTAGGTCCCTTTTAAATCTTCCCCTTCTCACCTTAAACCTTTGCCCTCGAGTTCTGGACTTCCCCATCCCAGGAAAAAGACTTTGGTCTTAACCTTAACCTCTGACACTTCAGGGAAAACAACCCCAGTCTACTCAGCCTCTCCCCACAGCTCAAACCCTCCAATCCTGGCAACATAATTGTAAATCTTTTCTGAATCCTTTCAAGTTTCACAGCATCCTTCCTTCAGGAGGAAACTTAGAATTGCACACAATATTCCAATAGTGATCGAACCAATGTCCTGTACAACTGCAACATGACCTCCCAACTCCAGTTCTCAATACTCTGACCAATAAAGGGAAGCATACCAAACGCCGCCTTCACTATCCTACCTCAACTCTACTTTCAAGGAATCTATCTGTAATTAACCTGTATTTGCCCAAACATCTATTAATAGTCCTGAAACAGTGATTCTAAATTTGTCCCATCACTGAATCTAAACTATGTTGCTAGGTTGATTATAGTAATTTTTTTTGTATAAGATAGGAACGTTTACAATTCTTCTGTCCTCCAGCACTGGTCCTGTATTGAAGGGAATTTGGAAAATTTGACCAGTCTGTCTGCAATTTCCATTTTTATTTTCCTCAGTAACCTGGATGTTTTATTCAGTCCTGATGAGTTATCAAATGTAAGTACACTCATTAAACATGTTGACAGTCTAAACTACATTCTTTCTCACTTCGGTAAAGGCAAACCCAACACCCTCATTTAATTGACCCCGTGCCCTGTGCCTCCATAGACAAGTCTCCATTTAGGTTCATAAATGACTCCACACCTTTTACCACCCTTTTACCATTCTTATACTATTAAAGTACCTTGAAACCTTTTTGATTCCTTTTATGTTGACTCTTCTTCTACCCTCCCAATGGTTCACTTACTTGAATTTTTTCAAACCTGTCCTGAACCTTTTATATTGAGGCTGGACCGGTTGCACATTTCCTACAAGTTCTGTTTTTGTTTCTGCTTTACAGCATCTACAGTTCTTTCAGTTTTGATTCCATTAGCCTCCCTGATTGTCTGCTGCCCCCTATCTGCTAGCTTTCTGTGCTTTTGTGCTCAAGAATCCCCAAGAACCTTTGTGCTGCAGCTTTCTGCAATTTTCTTTGGTTAAATTATATTCTGTTAATTTGTTCTCCCTTCCAAAGTGAACAATTTCACATTTTCCCATTTCCAATTTTTCACTCATTTACTTCATCTATCAATATCATTCTGTAAACTGCTTGTACCTCTCTCACAACCTGACGTTCCAACTAGTTTAGTGTTGTCTGCGAATTTAACCGCATTATGTTCACTTCCTTTCTCCAGGTCATTAATATATATTGTGAACTGTTGTAGTCCCTGCACTGATTTCTGGGGAACCCCACTGGTCATGGGTCACGAACCTGAAAAAGAGCCTCTGAACCTCACTTGCTGTTTCCTGCCAATTTCCATCCATGCCAATATACTACATCTGTGGAATGATTTTTAGGCTGTTCATGGATAATCTGAATGAAAATAAATCTATTCACTTTTATAAAAGAAACTTGAAAAATGCTACGCACATTGCTAAAGTTACAATATCAAAAGTAAATGCTTTGTAATTTTCTGGAATTTTTACATCATATTTTAATATTGCTAATGCTCCCAATAGTCGCTGATTGTTAGGTTACAAAGAAAACAGAATCTCATCAGTCATCTTAAGTTATTTTGACCCTGCCTTTGGCTTTGATCACATTAAGTTTTACTCCATTCTGTGAAAAGCCTTTTAAAGTCACAGAATCATAGAGATATACAGCACAGAAACAGACCCTTCGGTCCAAATCGTCCATACCGATCAGATATCCCAATCCAATCTAGTCCCACTTGCCAGCACCTGGCCCATATCCCTACAAGCCCTTCCTATCCATATACCCATCCAGATGCCTTTTAAATGTTACAATTGTACCAGCCTCCACCACTTCCTCTGGCAGCTCATTCCATACACGTACCACCCTCTGCATGAAAAATGTGTCCCTTAGGTCTTTTTTATATCTTTCCCCTCTCAGCCTAAACTTATGCTCTCTAGTTCTGAACTCCCCCATCCAAGAGAAAATACTTTGTCTATTTAAGAGGATTGATGAGGGCAGAGTGGTAGATGTGATCTATATGGACTTCAGTAAGGCGTTTGACAAGGTTCCCCATGGGAGACTGATTAGCAAGGTTAGATCTCATGGAATACAGGGAGAACTAGCCATTTGGATACAGAACTGGCTCAAAGATAGAATATAGAGGATGGTGGTGGAGGGTTGTTTTTCAGATTGGAGACCTGTGACCAGTGAGTGCCACAAGGATCAGTGCTGGGTCCTCTACTTTTTGTCATTTACATGGATGCATGTGTAAGAGGTACAGTTAGTAAGTTTGCAGATGACACCAAAATTGGAGATGTAGTGGACAGCAAAGAGGGTTACCTCAGATTACAACAGGATCTGGACCAGATGGGCCAATGGGTTGAGAAGTGGCAGATGGAGTTTAATTCAGATAAGTGCGAGGTGCTGCAAATCTTAGCAGGACTTATGCACTTAATGGTAAGGTCCGAGGGTGTGTTGCTGAACAAAGAGATTTTGGAGTGCAGGTTCATAGCTCCTTGAAAATGGAGTCGCAGGTAGATAGGATAGTGAAGAAGACATTTGGTATGCTTTCTTTTACTGGTCAGAGTATTGAGTACAGGAGTTGGGAGGTCATGTTGCGGCTGTACAGGACATTGGTTAGGCCACTGTTGAAATATTGCGTGCAATTCTGGTCTCCTTCCTATCGGAAAGATGTTGTGAAACTTGATTGGATTCAGAAAAGATTTACAAGGATGTTGCCAGGGTTGGAGGATTTGAGCTACAGGGAGAGGCTGGACACGCTGGGGCGTCGGAGGCTGAGGGGAGGTTTATAGAGGTTTACAAAATCATGAGGGGCATGGATAGGATAAATAGACAAAGTCTTTTCCCTGGGGTGGTTGGGTTGGGATATCTGGTTGGCATGGACGGGTTGGACCATGACTCTATGACTCTACCACTCATGATTTTATAAACCTCTGTAAGGTCACCCCTCAGCCTCCGACGCTACAGGGAAAACAGCCCTAGCCTAGTCAACCTCTCCCTATAACTCAAATCCTCCAACCCTGTAGTCCTGCTATTCATCTGTTTTATTATTGCCTCCATTCCCAAGGAAAATACAATGTGATAATAACAGCCAATAGAAAAAGTTAACCTTAACTGCAAAGGTCTGAACTGCTGCAATCTCAGGCTTCCGCTATGCTGGCTAAGCATTTTGTTTCTCGCAATATTTGTTTAAAATTAAACTTTCTTTTATCTAATCACAATAAATTAATTTTCTTGGACCTGCACCTACTTTCCTTTCCTGTCTGATTAGAATTTGTTTCAGGAGCCAGATGAGGATAAAAATCCCTGGTTATGTGAGCTGTTATTCCAATTCTCTACTCACCTGGGTGCCATTTATTCCAAGTCCAAACTGGACCTGAATTTCTGAGGAATACTCCACCGCCTCTCTTTTTATTTCTGTTGTTTAATTGACACTGGAGGACAGGATGGAATCAGGCCTTTCATTTCATTCATGTTATTTCCATTTCCCTACTTTATCCCCTCAGGACAAAGCTATGAATTTGTCTAGGGCGGTATCTGTACGTCCACTTGCAACACCAGCTTTCTAGCACTTAATATGCTTTCTCAAACAACAATTTTCAGTATTGCATGTTTCTATATGTGTTTTATCCTGCAAATTGTGCATTTTATCTTTCCTTTGCACCCACAGATGTCAGGTGAACAGATTTATTGCACGATACAAGCATTCAATTTGCGACAATGCTGAAAAGATCATACACAGTTGCTTTTACAGGAGCAGATCAGAGCTAGGAATTCTGCAGTGAGATTTGCCTCCTTATCTATGGGGCACAAGCAAAATGAGAGGTTATCTCATTGAAACATATAATACACTGAGGTGACTTAGCAGGGTGGATGCTGAAAAGATGATTCCCAGGGGGCACACTTTAAACCTAAAGGTGTCTCATTTCAGAAGAATGAGGAGGAGTTTTTTTCTCTCAGACATTCATGGGCTTTTGGAACTCTCTGCCTCACAGTCCTGTCATTGCATCTGCTTCTGCCTTAAAAGGTATTCATTCTTGATTAGCAAGGGAGCAACCACTAATGTACAGTGACAGCAGGGTGTACCATCCACAAAAAACACCAACAATTTACATAGCCTCCTTCAACAGCACCTCCCAAATTTACAAATTCTGTCAGCTACAGGGTCAAGAGCACCAAATGCAGAAGCACCATAAATTCCCCTCCATACACCATCTAATGTGAAACTAAATAATTGTTCCCTCATTGTTGCTCAGTCACAATCATGGATCACCTGTCTGAATAGAACCATGGGCCAATGGGCTACGACCATTCAAGAAGGCAGCTCACCAACATCTTCCCGAGGCAATAAGTGATAGTTAAGAAGTCGCCAGCGTTGCCCAAATCCCATGAACAAATATAGAAGAGGAAGCTGTTCAGGATCTAATTGCCTAAACTAGGTAATGTTGTCACCATCATGGGGTATCAATGCACCTCTGTCTCCTGTTTTATGCTGCCACCAATTTAGATTAGATTACTTACAGTGTGGAAACAGGCCCTTCGGCCCAACATGTCCACACCAACATGCAACCCACCCAGACCCATTCCCCTACATTTACCCCTTCACCTAACACTACGGGCAATTTAGCATGGCCAATTCACCTAACCTGCACATTTTTGGATTGTGGGAGGAAACCAAAGCTCCCAGACAGAGGGAGAACGTGCAAACTCCACATAGAGAGTCACCTGAGGCTGGAATTGAACCCGGGTCTCTGGTACTGTGAGGCAGCAGTGCTAACCACTGTGCCACCCACTACTTTCTCATTGAGTTCATTGGAATAGAAACTTGGGTGGCGTATAAAATAGAGTGCCAATTCCTTATTGTCCGATTCATGCTACAGCTTAAAACTGATTTTCCTCCTTTTATTTCATTTTTATAATTTTCACAATTTTTGTTAAATGACTTTTATATTTTAACAATTTTTTCATTTGTTTTATTAAATCCTTTGCATTATCTTTCAAATTCTTAAACCCATCGTAGCTTCTAAAAAATGACTTTCAGGATTTGTTTCTGACAAGCAAACTATGTTTTCTTTCTATTCCATGCCAGAAAATATTGCCAGGCTGACAAGATGCAGTTTTCAAACACTTGCAAAGATTTGTGTTTCACAACATCATTCACAACAATCAAATCAATTCAAAGCAGTTGAATTATAATAAACATTATTTTTGTAGCAAACTCAAAGTGAAGGCACATGCCTACACAATACCACAAAAGCAAAAGACAAGTTAACTTCTGAAAAAAGCAACAATTTAATGCTGATCCATTGTTTTAAAGAGAGATAGGAAAGGTTAAAAATGTTGAGGAATTTAATGTCCTGTAAATGATGTATCAGTGTTGGAGATGTTGTAATGAATTATAATTCCAGCACTTCGACAGCATAGAGAAGATAATGAGTGTGTAGATGAACAGAAAACAGGGAGGAATGTTCAGAGGATCATTGAAAATGAAATTGAGAAAAAATGGTTGTTATTATCCAAGAGAGCCTAAAGTTTAGAGATGAGAAAGCTATCTTTAGATGACAACTACAGCCCAAAGAGATTTAAAAAAGAAATGACCACACATCCATGTTTGGGATGTAACTAATAAATGTCTTAGATTATTGTGCAAGGTGTAGTGAAGATATTTTGGAATGTTCCTAGCCCTTTCTTTATGAGAAAGTTCCGCCAGCACGCAGCATGAATAGCAAGAGCATTAGTAGAGCAAAAATAACAAGGAAGAATGTTACTTAAGAATTAAACCAAACCCATACACAAAGTTGTTTGAAATTGTTATTCCTTTCAAATTTTCTCCTTTAAAACAGTAGATGTTGTAGGTTGAAAGGTTCTCAGGCATAACGCTAACTTGATTATACCATCATTTGTTCCTACAAAATCTCTTAGCATTCATGAGATTAGGAGGCCCAGGGTTGAAATTGTTTATCTATTAAAGATGGCTCCATGATAGTTTGCCTGTAGGATGGAGTTATACTTGCAAGAAACACATTGGATTAAATCATTTAATTTCCTGCAATATTTTAGTCATTGTTGTCTCTCCCTGCTAGGGAACATGAAATACAGAATTGACTCTTCAAAATAGATTTTTCTCATGGTTCACATTTGGTAAGGGTTCCACACTGTAAAAGTGGAAAGGTAATTGTGATGTAGTGATCACTGAATTATTAATCCAAATCACCACACTAATGTTCTGGGGTCTGGAGTCTGAATCCCACCACGGCAGATGGTGAATTTGAATTCAATAAAATCTGGAATTAAAAACTAGCTCAACGGTGACTATTTAACCCCTCTTGTTTGTTGTAAATTCACAACTAGTTCACTAATATCCTTTAGGGATGGTCATCCTTCTCGTCATAAAGATAAAATAGTTCACAACCTGTTCTGAAGAAACGTCACTGGACCTGAAACATTAACTCTGCTTTCTCTCCACAGATGCTGCCAGACCTGCTGAGTTTTTCTTTCAGATCACAACTTTCCTGGAGTGAGGGTCTTAGCCCACAATGCTTGAGCTGTGGCTTCATAGAGTAGGTGTAAATGTTCATAAGAGATGGATAAAGCCTGTGGAGCTGTCATGCTATTTAAAATACCACCCTTTAAAATTTGAAATGAAAGCCTGCATGTGTCTGTGAGTGGAAAGTGTTTGTGCATGAAGCTTCAGTCTGTTTGTTGACATAATCTAAAGTGCTTGCAGAAGCACCCACAACAGGCTGTGCTATGTTACAATTTGATTGACAACTCCAAGATGTTATTAGGTGATTGACTGTCTTTGTGGGATATGAATGTAACTGACTACTTTTGTGAGGATTAAGTACTTGGGCTTTTATAAATAATATCTACGTGTGTAGATATAGCAAAGTCTGTAATACAGACATGGGCATTTATTTTATTTCATTACAGCACAGTTCCCAAACTCTACGCATAATGTACATTTGATAGGTTGACTCAGAGGATGTAAGAATAAAGTGTGGTAGGCATAGATTGTCATGAGTTGGCACATAAGCTATAAGTGGCTAGGGGTAAGAATGTGGCACATGTTTGGCTAGAAGGTATAATGGCCCATTGGGGATGTATGGAGATATGGATTAATAGTATTTGCCATGGATGGAACATAGGGAATGGATCGGATGGTAATGGCATATGAGGAGCGAAAGCTAGAGGATGTAATATTTAACAGAACAACTGGGAGAAAGTCTTAGCTCACAGAGACAGGTCTTCTACTCAGCCACTTTAGGGCTTCCTTGCCCCTGCAGCTGCCTCTAGTTGCATCCGCTGGGTATGCTGTCTCAACTTCCCACCCCCGAATGAGGCACATACTATGTGGAGCACCTCTTTCCAAGACAAGTGCCGGAAACTGGAAAATCTCTGACATCTGTGCCTCAAGAGTGAAAATCCATGATTTGGATGCGAGCATAAGAGGTACTGTTAGTAAGTTTTCAGATGACACCAAAATTGGAGATGTAGTGGACAGCGAAGAAGACTACCTCAGATTACAATGGGATCTTGATCAGATGGGCCAATGGGCTGAGAAGTAGCAGATGGAGTTTAATTTATATAAATGTGAAGTGCTGCATTTTGGGAAAGCAAATCTTAGCATGACTTATACATTTAATGGTAAGGTCCTAGGGAGTGTTCCTGAACCAAGAAACCTTGGAGTGCAGGTTCATAGCCCCTTGAAAGTATAGTCACAGGTAGATAGGATAGTGAAGAAGGTGTTTGGTATGCTTTCCTTTATTGGGTCAGAGTATTGAGTACAGGAGTTGGGAGGTCATGTTGTGATATTGGTTAGGCCACTGTTGGAATATTGTGTGCAATTCTGGTCTCCTTCCTATCGGAAAGACGTTGTGAAACTTGAAAGGATTCAGAAAAGACTTACAAGGATGTTGCCAGGGTTGGAGGATTTGAGCTGTAGGGAGAGGCTGATCAGGCTGGGGCTGTTTTCCCTGGAGCGTCGGAGGCTGAGGGGTGACCTTATAGAGGTTTACAAAATTATGAGGGGCATGGATAGGATAAATAGACAAAGTCTTTTCCCTAGGGTCGGGGAGTCCAGAAGTAGAGGGCATAGGTTGAGGGTGAGAGGGGACAGATATAAAAGAGACCTAAGGGGCAACGTTTTCACTGTTATGTGTATGGAATGAGCTGCTAAAGGAAGTGGTGGAGGTTAGTACAATTGCAACATTTAAAAGGTTTCTGGGTGGGTATATGAACAGGAAGGGTTTGGAGGGATATAGGCTAGGTGCTGGCAGATGAGACTAGATTGGGTTGGGATATCTGGTCGACATGGACGAGTTGGACCGAAGGGTCTGTTTCTGTGCTGTACATCTCTATGACTCTGACTCTGAGTCTCAGCTGTAGAACTCCAACAAGTTCTTTCCCTACTTAATAATTAAATTTAGTCTTGTCTGTGGCCTCTTGGTCCAGTTGACTAGTTACCTTGATGATTATTTTGGGTGTGCAACTAAACAATAGTCATTAAAAGAAATCTAGACCTAAATTTTTGGCTTGGTTTAGAGAGTGGTTATCTGGTTGCAACAGTGCAAAGGTACAAATTAAACTGGCCAAAAGTGATAAAAACATCTCAAATTGCAGGGAGAATCTTCATGTCACAATCTGACACATGACATCGTGGAAGGTGCCTACCACTGGCTAGCCTTTGATGATCAGCTGATTGCAATGACATAACTTTGTATATGTAAAGCACAATATTTTGTTTGACGCAGGATGCTATTTACCATTTTAGGAAAGAAATTTATGGACCATGTACCATTCAGACTTTATCTAATTTTGTGCAGCAGAACATTCATAATTATAAAATGATGAACACCAGGAGGAAGGGGACTGCTCTTCTGGTTTTCCTTAAGACCGATATGTGTCTCTGATACTCTGATGCTACAGAACCCACAGCCCCCACCTGCCCTGAATACGCAACCTTTCCAAACTTGATTATTTTTCTTTCAACTAGTAATCCGCTGCCCAATATTGAACCAATTTTTACCAAAGACCTCCAACTTGTTATTTGATTGGTACTCATGACCAAATAATGGCATGTTTCTGATGCTGCCAGCCCATCCTTCCCAAGTGATAATTCCACAATTCAAGGTACCATAGACTGCAATGGATCCGTGTAGTTGTGAAACTTACCAACTTGAGCTACATACCTCTTGATAATGAATAAGAAAATCCATTAAGTTTCTGATTCCTAATGACTATCCAACAGCTTCTGGGAAAGCTGCTGAATGGGGTATCTGCTGGAGCTCATTTACATCTTATCAGTAAGAAGGTTACATGTCCTGGTTTATATTAGAGGCTCAGAAATTTGGCTCAGAAGTTTCTGATGGAAGGATATCTTAGCACAGTGTCAACACCAAGTTCTAAGGAACAGACAAAAAGAAATAAGGAGGAAAAAGGAAAGTAAAGAACACAAACTTGCTTTAGAATACAAGACCTTATGATTGTGACCGCTCCACTCCAAACCAATCTATTCAGTCATCAGTCCATTTTAAAAGAGTGGAAATGGTTTCAGTTTCTTTTCTGTATCTTATTTTTAAGTACTGTACCAAATGGCATAATTGTTTCCTTGTCCTTTAGTATCCTTCCAGGATTATCCTGAATACCGTCAGGCTCTTCCCAAGAAGGGCAGAGATATAGAAAATAAGACAACTTGTATTTGTTCAGTACATTTAACAAATAAACATTTTACAAGTGGCTTCTGAAAATGTAAGAAAACTAAACAGATGCTAAACCAACATGTCAGATTTTCCACAATTGTGTTCCTGTCACTGAGTATCACGCATGGAGAGCACTCAGCAGGAATATGACTGAAGGATTCAATGGGACTTTCTGGATTTTACTTCCATTATAATGAACGGTCAATGATGTTCAGTTTTTAAAATCCTGGAACCTTTTTGTATGCAAACAAAATGAAGTGAAATAATTTCAAAATATTGCTGGGGCAGAACTGCTCTTGAATGGTCTAAGGAAATGACCACATTTATTGTCATAAGCTGTACACTGTAGGACTCTGCATTCTGTGGTCTCTCTGTAGAGAGACACGACTATGTCTACATTCATATTGGAATGAAATGTTCGGGGAAAAATTAACATCAGAGACAACAAAGTAAATGTCAGCATTGCAATATTAAAATGGAGGTAAGAGTGTCAGCTGATAACACCAATAATCAAGGAAAGAGAATATGTGTAAAAACCTGTTAAAAAAGGCCAATGAATTTTCTCCTATTATGAACTGTCATTTAATTGATATACATTAATTTACAAATAGCACATTGAAAAACATGTTATTCATTTAATTTCATTTTCAGGATGCCTTTTGCTTTAAGAGATAAACAAGTAAGAGATAAAGCTTGGGAAGACTATATTGCGCTGAATAGATGGAATCATGTGATTTGCAGCTAAGCTATCTTTGGGTACAAGAACTGTCAAACTGCAAGTTTGGCCTTTCCTACTGTTATTGTGATTTGAGATGCATCCTAGTCACACTAAAAATTGCGGACATCAATAGCAGGTACACAATGGAATTCACTAAAAACAGAACAAATTGAAACAAACCAAGGTAATCTCGTAAGTTCAAATACACGAGCCATCAACAGGTTATCCATAAGATCAGGATAGTGAAGACAATCAAAGGGATTTATTCCTGGAAAATCAAATTGCAAGGCTGTTTCTGGTCGAAACTACAGTATCTCTCAGCTGCAGGAATCACTGTTTGTTAAGATGCTGCCCTAGTTTTTGAAGAGTGCAATTTCCCCCTTTTGTCTTGTGTCAACTGAGTCTAGATATTTTTTACAAGATCATTTTATCTTCTTTAAACCATGTTTATTTCTGGCATTTCATTTAGAAAATGCACATTCTGCTGACATGAACTCAGCAAAGATATTTCGTAAGTTACAAGATTTTTAGTGGTGACTCATTTGATCCTGGTCCTATTTGGCATCTCCAGCTCCATACATGGGTAAATTTTTATCTTCAACACATATCACATTAGCATGATGAAGAGTATCTTTCATCTTTATAGACCCTGCTCCTCCCCACTCGCCATGTTTATTACTTTGATCTACTTGATCAGACTCTTTCACGCGCAGTGAAAGTGAAAATGTAATCCTATTCGTCTCAGCGGGTTGTTATCAGAGAATCCCTACAGTGTGAAGACAGGCTATTTGGCCCATCAAGTCTACACTGACGCTCTGAAAAATAACCCACCCAGGCCCATTCCTCTACTCTATTACTCTGCATTTACCCCTGACTAATGCACTTAACCAATTTGCCCCTGAACACTATGGGCAATTTAGCATAGACAATTCACCTAACCTCTATATCTTTGGACTGTGGGAGGAAACCAGACCACCTGGAGGAAACACATGCAGACACAGGGAGAATGTGCAAACTCAACACAGTCACCCGAGTTTGGGATCAAACCCGGGTCCCTGGCACTGTGAGGCAGCAGTCCTAACCACTGAGCCACTGAGCCCGTGTTATTCTAAGAAAAAAATGAAAGTGTCTAAAGAACATTTATTTATCTTCTTACTGAAATATCAAATTTCTTATTTATTTCCTAAGACCTAGAAATAGTTTAGAATTATATTACATACAATCTGTAGATTACTGCCATTTTTATGTCATTCTCCATTTAATACTGTCACATGTTTTTAGTGGTTCTCTTGAAGCTCCTCTAGGACATTGGCCTGAGTAGAAGTTCAAAGCATAAATCATTTTTAATGTAACGTGATCTGGCTAAAAGAGAATTAAATGTATTCCATACATATTTTGTTGCATTCCTTTGATACAGAACCTCACATTGCTGTACATATTTGGCTCTTTAAGCAGCAGTACACAGTGCCCTGACCTAGATCAATGGGAGGATCTGCAGTTTTATGCAGTACTGGTGTACATAATAAATGTGGGAAAACCATTGGCATCATTCGCCACATTTTTCAATTTCCTTGGAATATCAGGACTTCAATTTGTTGGGCTCCATTGGAACAGTGTGCAATGAAAGCTGTAAATCAGGAATCCTTATATCAACTTGACTTATTTAAATGATTTGGAGATGCCGGTATTGGACTGGGGTGTACAAAGTTAATAATCACACAACACTAGGTTATACTCCAACAGGTTTAATTGGAAGCACTAGCTTTCGGAGTGTTCCTCCTTCATCAGGTGGTTGTGGAGGACACAATTGTAAGACACAGAATTTATAGCAAAAGTTTACAGAGTGATGTAACTGAATTCATGAATTCATGCAGTTTTTGAGCAAAGTACAATGTAACTCTGCAAGTACAAATTCACTCTACAAACGTATATGTGTATGTGTGTGTGTGTGTGTCTGGGATGGGGGTTTGCTCAAAAACTACATGGATCCATGTAAGACTCTGCTAACTCATTTTTTAGATTAGAATCAGTCTAAACATCATGGCACAGACAACAGCACACAGGGGGCTAACACCTTCAATATATTATCTGGGCTGACACCAATTGTTAAAGTTAACCTGGGAATATAACTTTTAAAAAAAAAAGTGTTGTAACATACATATGAAAGAAGTGAAGCTAGCAGATGAGAGACTTAAACAATTAAGGTATTATTCAATGTATAATTTCAGTTTTACATCACACTGTAAACTTTTGCTATAAATTCTGTGTCTTACAATTGTGTCCTCCACAACCACCTGATGAAGGAGCAGCGCTCCAAAAGCTAGTGCTTCCAATTAAACCTGTTGGACTATAACCTGGTGTTGTGTGATTTTTGACTTATTTATAGCTATCCTTGTTTCAAAATGCTCATTTTATGTACTGCAGAATTGGTTACATTTCCTATAATATTCCTATCTTCTCTCATTATCACCTGGAATTGCACCTAATTCTGGGGTTCAGTCAATGGGGTATGACTTGAGTTTTTTATTCTGCTTTGTTATCTTCCCCTGTTCATTGGAATTCCTTGGTCTTTTCCCTGAAAGTGGAATGGCCTGATGCTGGGATCAGCACCATTAGCAGCACAAACAGGGAAAGGCAGCTGCTGTTCGCCTGGATTGTGAGGCAGATATTACCCAGGTTAGGGGCCTTAATGTCTTTCAGATCTCTGTCTAGGATCCCCTTCCCTCTTTGTGCTATAGCTGCCAATGTTTGGAAAGCTTGAGGTGGAAAGAGGACTGTTAACAGTTTAAAAGTATCTGATGTACTGGTGGAGTAGTGTTGCTAATTGTGGTTGGAGGGATTCATAGCTGCATAGACTCATGTAATGTCTGCCTGACTGCAAGATTTCTGAACATGAGAGATTGGATTATGTGATGAAGATTGCATGACCTCTTTAAATAGTGTTCGAGTTAACTTACATAGGTTGGGTCCTGTTTAGTTAAAGAATATTTTGAACAAACAGTGAATGTGTAAAAAGTTGCAAAGACCAAGAAGTAACTAAGCTAGTGAAGAGGACAAACTAAGAATCAATAAAAGGAAAAAAACATTTTCTCTATTGCTCTGTCTCCCAACTCCTTCTATTTAGCTCACAATGATTTGAGACTTGCACATCACCAACCTCTCCAGATTCAGGCCACTTTATTCTGATTTATTAGATCCTAAGTCCTGATTGTTATTTTTCTCTCTTGAGAGTGTGTTGCTGGAAAAGCACAGCAAGTCAGGCTGCATCCGAGGAGCAGGAAAGTTGATGTTTCGGCCCAGACCCCTTCATCAGGATGGTCGATTTTCCTGCTCCTTGGATGCTGCCTGACCTGTGCTTTTCCAGCTATACACTCTCAACTCTGATCTCCAGCATCTGCAGACCTCACTGCCTCTGTTATTTTTCTCTACCTCACTTAGAATACACCCTCAGCTGATAGATTCCAGATTTTATGCAATAGAGATCTCTTTACCCTGAATTGATAGTATCAGAAAAACATTTTTATACCTATGACTGAATCATAACATATTTATAAGCCAGAAGGAGGCCAATAGATCTATTATCTTTGTGTTTGTTCTCTGCAAGAGTTAGTTTGAATTCCCGCCTTTTCCGGTAACTCTGCAAATATTTTCTCTTCATGAAATTATCCTGTACCATTTTGAAAGCCACAATAGAATCTACTTCCACCAGTGCCTCAGGTAATGTGTTTCAGGTCCTATCTCTTCACTGCACACAAAAAAAGGTTCCAAATGTCATCTTTAGTTCTTCCGCCAATTACCTTAAATCAGTGTAATCTGACTCACTATCTGACCATCAGTAGAAATAATCTACCAAGCTACTCTCTCCAAATTATTCATGATTTTGAACACGTCAATTAAAGTTTCCTTTTAACCTTCTTCACTCAAAAGACAACATCCCAATTTCTGCGATCTGACTTCCTCATGCTCGGAACCACTGTTGTAAATATTTTCACACCCTTCCTAAAGCTTTCCCATTTTTTTGCTCCGGCGTGGTGTCAAAATTGAACATACTACTCTAGTTAAAAATGAACTAACGTTTTATACAAGTTTATTATAATTTCTCATTAACATTTGATCCCCTTGTCCCACCTCGTTCTCCAATGCTGCCACATTACTTGATGAGTCAGGAACATAGTGATATAGGAAATTCTCCTGCACAAACTTCACAATCTCTCCACTCTTTCTGCCATTAACATGATTGCTATGCAAATTTATATTAGGAAAATGAAAGTCCCCATTATAAGTACTCGATAATTTTAACACCTCTTTGTTATCTTCCTATAAATTTCTTCCTCAGTATCTTTCCCACTAGATGGTGAGCAATAAAATTCATCCAGTCGTGTAATGATATCTCTACTATTTTTTCTCTGTATCTGAACAGATTCCTCCACATTCTCGATATTGCCACTTATCTATTCTTTTCTTCTCAATCTTTGCTGAATATCATATATTCATGAACATTTATTACCCAGTTTTGCCCATCATCTTGTCACCATGAATCATATTGCCACATGGCTATCTGTACCTACAGCTCACCAACTGTATTGACCATGTTTTGTGTATTCACATGCATGTACTGTAAAACTAATGTAGAATTTTTATTGAATTTTCCCTTCCTATGATCCCACTTGATAACTTGCTATTTCTGAATCTAATTATATGGAGTCTACAGGTTCCCCTCCAAATTCCTTGTGTCCCTTGATTTTCCTGTCTGAAAAAATCATCATTGCCACCCCTCTGCCAGAATAATCTAAGTTTTCACCAATAGTAGCAGCAAGCTATCCAACAAAGACATTGGTTTACCTATCACTCTGGCAGCTTTATAGATTCCACTTCCCCCAGAACCAGTCCTATTGTCGCAAGACTCTAAAACTCTCACCTGTAAATCTCACCAGCCACGCAGCTATCTGATCTGTCTAATTTCTATACTCACTAGTATTTTGCACCATGTGTAGTCACGTGTTTCCCAAGTACCTAAACTCTTCGTTCAGGACTTCATCCCTATTTTTGCCTGTGCTATTGGTACCTGGATGGATCATGTTTCCTCCCTGCCATCCTCTGTGCATTTAAATCAGCAGTGGTGCTCTGAACTTAGTTTTGTCCGCAGAACCCAGAGGAACCATCATTCTCAGCAGTATTCTGAACTAGAAGCTCCTACACTACCTTCCTGGTCCTCCTTGATTGCATGGTGATCACCCTCATTATCTGCACAACCTTAAGCTGCCATTTGATCACACTCAAGAGTCACATGTAGGCCAGACCAGGTAAGGATGTCAGATTTCCTTCCCTAAAGGGTATTAGTAAATTGGATTTTTTTTTAGATGATTGATAGATGTGGTCACCCTTGGGCTGGCTTTTTATTGATTTCAAATATCAGCTGCCATGGTGGGATTTGAACCCATCCCCCCATAATGTTAACCTGGACCTCTGGTTTACTAATCCATTGACATTACCACTGTGCCACCACCTCCCCTGGATTCATGAATTTTTTGTCCTTGTGTATGCACTACAGAGACACCAGCTGTTGCTCATGCTGGAACTGAGCTCCTCGATCTGACAATACTCATTACTTATCGAGGAATTGAAAGGTTCCCTCATGGAAAGTAAAAGTTAAAGTAAACTGAGATGCCCTGCCAGTGCTTTATTTTTATTCAATAATTAGTTGATTTAACAGAAGTAAAGTGGACATGTGAAAATCAGCTGCTTCCCTTATACTGAGGTCTCTATGTTTTACAGGAAGTTAATTTAAACACAACTTAAGGCTTTCTTACACTGAAGTCTACTTCAATGTACCTAAATTAAAAATGTACCAAACTTAAAAACCTTCTCTGCAAATATCTAACTTGCTTAATTTAATCTATAAGTCTTGCATACAGAAATAAAGACAATGAAAACACTGCCCCTCAATCAGAAGTCTTGTGACATTACTTCTTGAGTGTTTTTCTCTGGATATATGTTGTCTCCTCCTAATGCTGCTGCCACTGAGCTCTATACTCTGTATCTAGGTCCTATTTCCCATTCTATTTATTGCTGCTGCTGCTAATCTGCTCTGCACTCTGCAACTGGAGTCCTGAACTGACTCTACTTATTGCTGCTGCCACCACTGCTCAAGTTGCGGCTGCTCACTCTGCACTCTGTAGCTAACACCCTGTCTTCTGCTCAGTTTATTCTTGCTGTTGCTGCTGCTCAGCTCTGCACTCTGAAGGAAGTGTTCATATTTTCAATTCCAGACAGAATGTGGTTTTATTGTCAGTAATTCAAGTTTAATAAAGAAATCTCACTTACAAAAATGTTGCTTTCTTTTCCTTATTCTATCTTGCACTTACTAGGTGTCTGCAAATTATGTAATAATCAGCATTAGGTTGTCCAAAGTTCAAAATTTGTAAGTAATCATAGTTTTTTATCTACTATATGTAACTGATGTAGAACGATCAGTAAGCGTTTATTTTTTGCAGGTCACTTTTTTGACATCTCCATTTGTACAGATTTGGCTGTCAGTGCTGCTGCAAAAGTATGAGATACCTGTGTGTTAAACTATACCACACTTAATTCTAAATTGAATGTTAACACTGCAGTGATCAGATGGTAACTACCAAGTTGTTGGAGGTACTATATTAGATGCTGGGATTAACAGTTGATCCGATCTGCCTGTTTAGTTGAATGGTAAAATCGCATGGAACTATTCCAAGAACAGAGAGTTGGTCAAGCCAATGTTCCTTTTACAATTAACACCACCAGAGGCATGTTGACTGCTTAATGTCATTGTTCAATTTTTGGGAGCAAAAATATCTGCTATGGTTATCCAAAAATAAATCGCTACATTTCAAAGCAATTCATTGTGTGCAAAATGTGTAAGGCATAACGAACTACTTTCAGAATGTAATGCCTCCAAAGCCCAGTCGAGCACAACTGCAGGCACATGGAGAAACCATGAAAGACCAAATAATTGGCCTGGTCAAGTAATGCTTCAGATACTTTGAGGTTTTCACAAGGTACCTCCGAGAAGGTAAAAGAATCTTGATGTGATCTATCCTGTGCAATATTTCTTTCACCAATTGCAATACCAGTCGTGTTTGAAGACTAGGAAGAAATTATGCTGGAGGAAATAAGTCAATCATAGACTATTGAACTACAATGGAATTAATCAATAATAAATTCCCTAAAGTTATCTGCACTCTTGTCTTCTAGTGCAAAGTAATCATCATCATATAATGGAATGTGAGCCCACAGACCTCAGCTGCACACTGAGAGTGTTCATGAAACACCTCACCTCTAGGTATACAGTATGCCATTATGAGCTTTGCCACATATGCCGTGGGTCTTATTATTCGTTCACTATTTATATTAAAGATAATAGATGATATTCAGGTTATTGGGCTGGATTATACACAGGGAGTGAACTCTTTGTACCCCTGTGTAGATTTCAGGGACACATCTACCGCTGCCTGGCCAGCTCAGTCCATTCAGTTTTTCGGATAAAAACCCTTTCATTAATATGCAAGGACTTCCCTCTATCTCCATGGGGAACCCTCATCAAGATGCCAGCCAATTGGAAGCTAATAGCTTTGTGCCACACCAGGGCCAGCGGCCACTATCAGTGATAGTATAAGGTCCAGGAGCCAGAAAATCATGAATACTCCCAAGTGCACATAAATTTGCAATCACAAAAAGGCTGGGTTAAGAGGCTACAGTGAGAAGGTCAGATGATATATGTTAAACAGAATTCAAGTTCACATTTTTACGTCAGAGCTTTATTTCATTTGGCCACACTCCAGACAACTCATACCATTACTGATTACAAGCTCCCCATATTTATGCATCCAATTCAACCCTTGTTAACTCCTAATTAATACGTCCCTTGACTGTTTTCTTGTTCCATTAGGCTTCCAGCATTTCTTCAGACCATATTAAATGATCACACATACTGGATTGGACAGGGGAAAGCAAGATTTGGAGAGGCAAAAATGTGGGACTGAGACCTCCAGTTACATAGAGACCTGGAGCGAAATGGCCCCTTTCACTGACCTGCAGTCTGTAGGATTACATTTGCTAAACTCCATGTTGGGCACAGGCCATTCCTTCAACCCACTAAATCCAAACAGCTGGAAGACTAATTGTCCACTATAGGGTCTCTGTTGAGACAAAAATTGGCAGCCAACTCAATGCCTCCCTCAATTCCCAGGAAGTTATGATGGTCAGGGCAGGATGGCCAATGTGGCTGATGGAACGTTGCCCTAATTTGTGGATCCCTTCACTTTCCAGTCTGGCAGTGCTCATAAAATTCAGCTCCTGGATACCACCAGAATACTCCAATCATCTTCCAGTATGTTCTCCACAGAGACAAGAGAAATGTTTCTAGTTATTGGGTATCTTCTAGATGGAACGTATTCACTTAAAAGCTAGCTTTTGCAGTCATAATGCTGATGTGTGATCACTCAAAATTTCTGATTGGTTTCACTCTGCATTTTTCTGATCAATTATCCTATTCCCCGCTTGCCACTTGTAGTGAATTACATAGTTGTTTCAGAAACTCAATGTCATCCTCCAAGATATATTTCTGAATTCACTTGCTGATGCTAACCCTATGGAGTAGTCACTACACATGTAGAATCATTCTGTCTGTGTGTGGCAGAACTCCCGGGACAAGGGAGGAATTTCTTTTTTCATGGTTTCTCAACTTTCTGTTAAAAGAATAAATTGAAATCTGTTTTCAGTTTAGGTTAACTTTCTTATGATCAAATGAAATTTATGCTGAGGTCTGCAGTGATTCTGTGTCACAATTGTCCAGAAGATAATAAACAGACTTACAATTGAGATGTCATTTTACTATAAAAGTTACATACCAGCTGGAGCTTCCGTTTGTCCAATAGCCCATTCCACAGTTTGCATACTGATCATTTCCAGAAGTGGTTTTGCATAATGGGTACAAGTTTTGCACTGGGAGTACATCACAATAGCCATTCCCACTATGAAAATCAAAATTAACTTAAGTGTAACTGTCATTGTGCATGATCTAGGACTATCTTGGTAAGCTTGCTAACTCAACTAGTTCCAACACAAATATTGTTCTCCCCAGTTCTTACAGCATTTGTAGTTGGTCAGATTTGCTTGTATGTTATTTGTAGCATCCTTTCAATGCTCATACCTGTGCACTGAGAAAATTCTGTTTCATTTTCATTCCATGTATTTGTCTATCATTTTAATATTTGGTTGCATTAAAGAAGATTAACTATGATCAGAATACAATTATATTTAACTTTATGTTTCATGTGTTTTTATACATAATGATATGTCATGACAGAGAATATCATAAAATCCTTGCAAATTTGTCAAACTGCAACACATTTGTTATCATTGTGGTCGATCTCTGGTAAATCTGGTAAAATCTGTCTGATAAATCCACATTCCGTGACTTGTTCTTCAGTCTATAATTAAAAAAAGGACCTTGTCACATTAAATTCCTTAATGAGTTATCCCAAGGCATTTTCCGTACTGTTCAGCTGGATTGAAGTAATGAACATCTCATGCCATTTAAGGTGCTTGATAGTTCAATAATAAATGGTTCAATATCATTTAAAGCAAGTGCATCTTTTCACCTTTTCCTCTGGATGCATTGTAAAGAAGTACATGCCACCACAAATATTTATGAAAACTGTTGACTTCTGAGGTTGAAACTATCAGCACAAAAAAGATTATCTATTCTTATGCCAAACCAGCATATCCCATTATAAAAGATGGAAGTTTTAATCTAAGATTGTTCACTGTATAATATCTCCATGACACTGGACTCCTTTGGCTATAAATTCTGTGAGCATGATCTTATTCTCCACAAACACCTGATGAAGAAGCAGTGCTCCGAAGGCTAGTGCTTCCAAATAAACCTGTTGGACTATAACCTGGTGTTGTGTGATTTTTAACTTATACCAAAATAGGAATTTCTAACTTTAGGTATTTTATTTCCAGTTCACTAGAACAGACTGTTGTTATGTATTCAGCACAATGAAAGCCAGGAAGTACACACTAGAATATGGCACAAAATTGATTTACAGCTTCACATAAACATTTTTGCAAGAGTCTATTATTTTGTGAAATTGCCACAAACTGAGCTAACATTGCTGATCAAATACATTTCCCTCTAGATATCTACAGCTTGTAATTTTACATAGAAACCTAGGCACAGCAAGAGTTCACATGGATAATCTAATTTCTTTACCCACTTCTCCCCAAGCCATCTAAATGGATCAAACAGAAATCACATACATTTATCCCAGTTGGATTGCTATGCATGCATGATAGAGAATGTGGTTTATGATGTATTCTTCATATTTGGAATCCATTTAAACAGATGGACAGGTGGAAGCTCCCAAAGATAGCAGTCTCACTTGCTCCTGAAATACTGAAATCAGCTGAAAAGGAAGAAAAATATCTCTCCTTTTTTCTGCTGCTTTCAAACATTCTGTATTGATATGTATAATGATTATTGAATACAGTGATATTAATTACTTTATGTTATGATGATGAGGTCCAGGTTAATCATTTTATTTTAAACATGTTAAAATAATAATTGTTAGGTGATTCTAATGGGAATAAGGTGGAATGTATGTGACACCAGTAAAGTTGATATACCATGGTCGAAGTCATGTGACAGCCTTAGCATATCAAAGCAGCATGGTTCATTGCATTGGGTCTTTATCTGGATAATCTGTGTAGGTTTGAACCACAGGTGAGTAATCTGTTAATGTCAAACTTCTCATCTCATTGAAGGGGAAATAGAAAATCATTCATTAACTTGGAAAGCTAATCCCACTGGGATACTTTTGGTCAGCTCTTAGGTTCTGTGCACATCACAATGCATATTTTGCCTGTTTTCCCATTATGCCAATAATGAAGACTCTTCTTTTTAACCTCTGCATATGTATTTACAGGATTCCGGAATTTGCACATAGATGATCAAATGACTCTCATTCAATATTCTTGGATGGGTCTGATGGTATTTGCAATGGGATGGCGGTCATATAAACACGTCAAAGGAAAAATGCTGTACTTTGCTCCAGATCTGATTTTCAATGAGTGAGTAGATCCACTCTTACATTTAATTAAAAGATCACACTAACTTAGTGTATTGTTAATCATGATGGTAGATGTTTACTTTTGTAAAGGTTACACAGTAACATGTTGCTGCAGTAGTGTGTGTGTATACTGTATTATATAGTTGCTTCAGTTCTTGAAGTCAAGTCATTTAAATCAGGTGACTATACTTTCTGTTCACATTGAACGAAGCACTTGCAACTCTATTGAATTGTAAGTTATCCGACAGGGGATGCTGAAAAAAATTAATGAATGCTGTCACACAAGAGAATGTGTCAGGATAGCAGGGCTAAACTACTTCAGACATGTTGAAAACCATTTTGAAAAACATGTTACCTTTTCCTGAGGCTACATGGGGGAAAAGAAAATGTGGCAGAACAGCAGAAAGTAGACCTAATTAGAGGGTGAAGCAAGATATATGGGCAATTAGTAAAGCACTCATTATCCTTATCCTGGTTTAACGGTGGGAAAAATAGGCATGATAGAATCTAGTTTGTATGTGAGGAAAGTTAACCTGCTTTAAATTTCAGGCATTCACTGTACAAACAGCAGTGCATCATAATGAGCAGAATCTGGCAGCCAGTGTTATTGCAGGGGGCCGTGATGGCCTAACGGAATTATCACTGGATCGTTAACCCAGAGACCCAGATAATGCTCTTGGGATCTCAGTTTGAATCCCATCATGGCAGATGTGGAATTTGAACTCAATTAATATCTGAAATTAAAAAGTCTAATGATGACTCTTTGAAACCATTGTTGATTTCCAGGTTCACTAATGTCTTTCAGGGAAGGAAACTGCCATTCTTATCTGGCCTGACCTACATGTGACTCCAGACTTACAGCAATGTGGGTGACTTTTAACTGCCCTCTGGGCAATTAGGGATGGGCAATAAATGCTGGTCTAGCCAGAGATGTCCTTATCCTGTGAATGAATAAGGACAAAAACACAGTGCCTTGTCGACAAAGATAGTACAACTTAGGTATCTGTGTAAACTAGAAGTACCTGACTAGTATATGATATAGCAGGTAGATAACACGAATGTAAGTGCTAAAAAAATGTTATATTTCAACCTGTTTGTATTTATTGCTCACCAAAGCGTAATCTTAAACCTCTTTCAATGCCTCTTAGTCATACAAAAAAAGCATCATTAACTGTAATTAATCATGAAAACTTTCAGATTAGCTAAACTCCAGTCAATTTATTTTCAAAAATATACTTTATTCATAAAATTAATTTGATATCTATACAATTGGTCATGCCATACATACGTATACATTCCATTTCTTTATATACAGAGATCGGAATTAATCATTCATATATACAAGTCTGTACATTGACCATCCAGGTATTTTGCTGAGGCATCAGCGGGATCCAATTACTGAGTGAGCCCAGTCAATGCACTTTAAGAAACAGAGCCACGATGTTCTATCAGTGGGAAACAGTTGGAAGTGCCTGTCCTGCTGAGTAACCTCTGTTGCCTCTTTGTTAATGTATAAGCAGCTCATGAGCTTATTGCACCATGAGGCAGGAGTGAGCTGTAATAGGGGAGGATAGGATTAGCTTTATAAACTGGCAGCGTAGTTTGCTTCCTTGTTGTAGATGGAAAAAAATGCTCCAACTATAACTCTGCTGAGGCATTTGTCTTCCATCAGTGATAGGGAGATGCACCAAGCTATGCAAATATAATCATCTGCATTCTGATCTCCATCCTCATTCATGAAAAGGTCTCCAGCTCTTGCTTCATTCAAACTGACCCTTCATAAGAATATAAGACATGGGAGAAGATCAAATCAGCCATTTGATAAGATCATAGCTGATCTTTGGCTTCAATTCCTCTTCCCCCTCAACTTTCATATCCTTTGCTTCTCTGAGAGACCAAGAATCTATCTATTCCAGTCTGAAATGTATTTAGTGATGGAGCATCCACAACACGATAAAGTCACCAAAGTCTTATCATGCTACAGGGCTGCCTTCTCATTAGGGAGACAGGACTGATGGTGGTTTAACTTAAGGGCCATCATGCCCTCAGGGACAGCAGGCAGTGGCTGAAAATAACAGTTCTTCAGGATAAGCACAGCAAGTACAGGAATTGAACACACACTATTAGAATCACTCTACATTACAAACCAGCTGTTCAGCCAACTGAGCTAAACAATTCCAATAATTCACAATTCTTTGAGTGAAGATATTTCTCCTCATCAAAGTGCTTAATCTTTAACCCCTGAAACTGTTTCCCCTTGTTTGCCAATGGCTCGGGTAATTAGGCAATAGTTTGGTTTGAGCATGTTTTTCCCTTGTGCATTGGCTTACAACTTCTTTGTTGAAGCTATTAGCATGGATTGTAAACAGCTAAGGGCCCTCACTGATCCATGTGGCAGTCGACTCGTCACAACCTGCACCTGGCACTGACTTTCTGTCTGTTAACCAATCCTCTGTCTGAGTTAAAATCACTCCCGACATATGAATCCTTGTATATTGAATGTACCTTATCACATACATTTGGAAATCCAAGTGTTGTACATCTTACTGGGTCCCCTTTTTCTACCTCGCTAGTTAGGTTCTCAAAACTTCTAATCAATCTAACCTGGATTTTCCCTTTTGTAAAACCATGTTTCAGTTATACCGTGCTTTTCTTTGTAAATTGTTAAGACTTCTTGGTTATTATATGCCAGCATGTTGTCAATGTTAGATGTCAGGCTAACTAGCCTGCTCTTCACTCCCTCAGTCCCCACTTTTCTGAGTAGCAGAGTTTATATTTTCTAATGTTGGGACTTCCACAATTTTGAACTTTTTGAAAAATCACCTGGGGCATATTAAATACTTCTATAGCTATTTCTTATAGAATCCTAGAGCAGCATTTTCCCCTCCCTAGATGGTGAAACAACTACTTGGACAACTGGAAAATAAAAAAAAAAAACTGGAAATCTGAAACAAAACAGAAATTGCTGGAGAAATCCAGCAAGTTTGGCAGCATCTTTGGGAAGAAAGAGAGTGAATATTTTGAGTCTAGTTCAGTCCTAAAGGATCACTGGACCCGACATAGGTAGGAAAAGGGATGGGAATTTCAGGCAGAAATTCAAGGAGCTAGGTGGAAGTGTAGTGCTAGAACAAACAGAGTTGTTATTTCTGGTTTGTTGCCCGAGCCACATGCTAGTGAGGTGAGAAATAGTGAGAGAGAGGAGTTGAACATGTTGCTATAGGAATCGTGCAGGAGGAAGGGTTTCAGATACCTGGGTAATTGGGGCTCATTCTGGGGTAGGGGGACCTCTAAACAGGATGGTCTTCACCTGAACCAGAGGGGTATCAATAATCTGGGGTGAAATTTGCTAATTCTCTTCAGGATGTTTAAACAAATTCAGCAGGGGAATGGGAACAAAAATTATAGTTCCAGTGTCTAGGAGGTTGAGAGTAGTGAGGTCAGAAATAAGGCTTCAAGGTTGCAAGAGTTCACAAGGCAAGCAGGAAGGTGGTTTGAAGTATGTCTACTTCAACACCAGGAGAATCCAAAATAAGGTGGATGAGCTTGCAGCATGGGTTGTTACCTGGGACTTCGATGTTGTGGCTATTTCAGAGACATGGATAGAGCAGGGACAGGAATGGTTGTTACAGATTCTGGGATTTAGATGTTTCAGTAAGAGCAGAGAAGATGCTAAAAGAGGGGGAGGTGTGGCATTGTTAGTCAAGTATAGTATTACGGACATTTGAGGACTTGTCTATTGAGATATTATGGGCTGAGATTAGAAACAGGAATGGAGAGGTTACCCTGTTGGGAGTTTTCTATAGGCCTCTGAATAGTTCCAGAAACGTAGAGGAAAGGATAACTTGAGAGTTATAGGTTAGCCAGGAAAGGCCGAAAGAGAGAGCTAAGAAGAGTCAGGATGGGACATGAGAAGTCGTTGATGGATAGGATCAAGGAAAACCCTAAAGCTTTCTATAGGTATGTCAGGAATAAAAGAATAAGAGGATTAGGTCCAATCAAGGATAGTAATGGGAGGTTGTGTGTGGAGTCAGGGGAGATAGGGGAAGCCCTAAATGAGTATTTTTTGTCAGTATTCACACTGGAAAAAGACAAAGTTATTGATGAGAATACAGAGATACAGGCTACTAGACTAAACGGGATTGAGGTTCACAAGGAGGAAGTGTTAGCAATGCTGGAATGTGTGAAAATAGATAAGTTCCCTGGGTAAGATGGGATTTATTCTAGGATTCTCTGGGAAGCCAGGGAGGAAATTGCAGAACCTTTAGCTTTGATCTTTATGTCATCATTGTCTACAGGAATAATGTCAGAAGACTGGAGGATAGCAAATGTTGTCCCCTTGTTGAAGAAGGGGAGTACAGACAACCCTGGTAATGATAGACCAGTGAGCCTTACTTCAGTTGTGGGTAAAGTGTTGGAAAAGGTTTTAGGAGGTAGAATTTATAATCATCTCGATTGTAATAAGTTGCTTAGGGATAGTCAACACACTTTTGTGAAGGGTAGGTCGTGTCTCACAAACATTATTGAGTTCTTTGATATGGTGACCAAACAGGTGGATGAGGGTAAAGCAGTTGATGTGGTGTATGTGGATGTCAGTAAGGAGTTTGATAACGTTCCCCACAGAAGTCTATTGCTCAAAGTATGGAAGTATGGGATTGAGGGTGATTTAGTGGTTTGGATCAGAAATTGGTGAGCTGAAAGAAGACAGAGGGTGGTTTTTGATGGGGAATGTTCATCCTGGAGTTCAGTTATTAATGATGTGCCGCAAGGATCTGTTTTGTGGTCACTGCTGTTTGTCATTTTCCTAAATTACCTGGATGAGGATCTTAGAAGGATGGGTTAGTAAATTTGCAGGTGACTCTAAGGTTGGTGGAGTTGTGGATAGTGCTGAAGGATGTTGCAGGTTACAGAAAAACATAGATAAGCTGCAGAGTTGGGCTGAGAGGTGGCAATTGGAGTTTAATGTGGGAAAGTGTGAGGTGATTCACTTTGGAAGGAGCAACAGGAATAAAGACTTCTGGGCTAATGATAAGAATCTTGGTTGTGTAGTTGAGCAGAGAGATCTCAGTATCCATGTAGCTAGATCCCTGAACGTTGCCACCCAGGTTGATAGGGTTGTTAAGAAAGCATGCGGTGTGTTTTCTTTTATTGGTCGAGGGATTGAGTTTTGCAACCATGAAGTCATACTACAGCTGTACAAAACTCTGGTGCGGCTGCACAGTTCTAGTCACCACATTATAGGAAGGATGTGGAAACTTTGGAAAGGGTTCAGAGGAGATTTACCTGGATGTTGCCTGGTATGGAGGGAAGGTCTTATGAGGGAAAGCTGAGGGACTGAGCATGAGGGACTTGAGGCTGTTTTTGTTAGAGAGAAGAAGATTGAGAGGTGACTTTATTGAAACGTATAAGATTATCAGAGGATAGTGGACAATGAGAGCCTTTTTCCTCTGATGGTGATGGCTAGCTTGAGGGGACATAGCTTTAAATTGAGGGGTGATAGATATAGGACAGATGTCAGTGGTAGTTTCTTTACTCAGGAGAGTAGTAGGGGCATGGAATGCACTCCCTACAACAGTAGTAGACTCTCCAAGTTTAAGGACATTTAAATCATCATTGAATAGACAAATGGATGAAAATAGAGGATGAAAATGGAATAGTGCAGGAGAGATAGGCTTCAGATTGGTTCCACAGGTCAGTGCAACATCGAAGGTCAAAGGGCCTGTACTGCGCTGTAATGTTCTATGTTCTAAAATGTCAAGTCTGCGTTAAATCCATAGATCTGTCAGACCTACTGAGTTTCTCCAGAATTTCTATTTTTGTTTGTAATTGGACAACTGACCCAGAAGAGGTTCCCATCTACTTCTCCCCATCTCACCAATTGCACCCTGTATGCGTAATCTTTTCAACTCATCACCAATCAAGACCCTTAAATGGTTATTTATTGGTCACTTAATGATCTCAATCCTTACCCCCTGACTGCATGCCTCCCTGGCAAGCAACAAAGGTGACTGGCTTCTGAATTGGGTGAGTCGTCTGTCAGGTTCCCCGATCCAGTGGAGGTGAGGGGGGCAGTCAGATGTATCGATGGGGAGAAAGGAGGGAGGTGGTTTCTGCAAGTCAAACAGACCTTAAAGCTGCTCCATCCCTGAGTAATAGAAGATAACCTGAGGGACAGAATCAAGAAGGTACCAGCTTCCGATGACCCAGAACACCAGTGTCAATATCTGCTGTCGACTGAGAGATGGGCTCACACTCATCTGTCAGCTCTTAACAAGCTGATTGGCACACAATCAGTCACATTATCTTAATAATGAAGATGACAGGTTAGTCACATAAAGCAATTGCTCCACATTTGACCCCAATAGAGTGAACATTCTATCCCTCGGATGTAAGCTGTTAGGTCCCACAGACTGGACATATTTAGAACATGGAACAATACAGCACAGAACAGGTCCTTCGGCCCACGATGTTGTGCCGAACATTTGTCCTAGCTTAAGCACCCATCCATGTACCTATCCAATTGCACCAAAGATTCTGGCTCTACCACTCCCACAGGCAGCACATTCCATGCCCTCACAACTCTCTGGGTAAAGAACCTACCCCTGACATCTCCCCTATACCTTCCACCCTTCACCTTAAATTTATGTCCCCTTGTAACGCTCTGTTGTACCCGGGGAAAAAATCTCTGACTGTCTATTCTATCTATTCCTCTGATCATCTTATAAACCTCTATCAAGTCACCCCTCATCCTTCGCCGTTCCAATGAGAAAAGGCCTAGCACTCTCAACCTATCCTCGTACGACCTATTCTCCATTCCAGGCAACATCCTGGTAAATCTTCTCTGCACCTGGCATATTGAGGCCTTTACATGGCCAGAGCTTCATTCCAACCCTGTCATCATTTTATTCGCAAGAGAGGGCAGCTGAGGAAGTAAGGTGGTGGCATAGTAGTTATGCCATTGGGCTAGTCATTTAGAGCCCTGAAAAATACTCTGGGGATGTGGGTTTGAAATCCCCCCCCCCCATGCCAGATATTGAAATTTGTATCTGGAATTAAAAGTAAACATAATGGCGAACATGTAACCACTGTTGATTGTCATAAAAATCCACCTTTTGTGACAGAAATCTGCTGTCCTTACCTGGTCTGGTCTATGGGTAACTCCAGACCCACAGTATTATGGTTGATTTTTAACTGTCTTCTGAAATAGTCAAGCAAGCCACTCAAGGGCAATTAGGCATGGGAAATAAATGTTGGCCTAAGGCAGTGATACCCACATCCCATGACTGAACAAAATGAATTAGGCAGCCCATTTGTTTTCTAAATAAAAATTAAGTAAGCTGTTGTAAGGCAAATTAATGGTGAAATTCTTTTGAAAATCCCCTGTGCCTGACTCAAGATCATGCCCCATTGAACTTGCTCACTGGCGTCTCATATCTGGCACTGCACTGTCACATCCCTCAATGGGGTCTACCAGTCAGTGACCACTGTTTAAAACTGGTGTTTCTGGGACTACAGAGTTACCAGTCAATTTGATTGGTTGGCAGCTGAAAATGTGTTGCTGGAAAAGCGCAGCAGGTCAGGCAGCATCCAAGGAGCAGGAGAATCGACGTTTCGGGCATGAGCCCTTCTTCAGGAATGGCAGCTTTATAAAGTGAACCGTCCTCCTCAGATGAGTGTGAATATCTTGGCCTGAGCTAACCCTCAGGCCTAAATGACTGCAGGGCTGAGAACACCTTGTCAGCAGCCTCCTGACTAACATATTGGCCAGGAGAATATGGTGTCCAGTAAAATTCAGTTCTAGAATACCGAAAATGTTCAGAAAAGATAGCCAAGAAAACATAGGAAAATGTGTTTGCAGAACAGATTAGAGAACAATTGAATGTTGGGAAATAATTTTTTTTACTGGAGTAAGGAGAAAATCCATTTGGTTGGCTTTGGGAAGTAAAAAGGTTGTGATTACACTATTTGTGTAAATAGGCTTATGAGAAAAATAGAGGAGGAGGTTTGCAGAGCAAATGTATGCCCAACAAAGTTTTATGTAAATAAATGTGAGGTTACCCAATTTGGGAGAAAAAGCAGGACTGCAGATTATCACTGGAATGGCAATTAATTAGTAAAGGGGAAGTTGCAACACCACCTGGGTATCCTTGTACATTAGTCACTGAAAGCATGGCAGCGCAGCAGGCAGTGAAGAAGGCAAATGGTATGTTGGCCATTATAGCAAGAAAATTCATGTACAGGAGTAGGGATGTCTTTCTGCAGTTGTATATGGTCTTGTATGCAGTTTTGGTCTCCTATCGCAGGAAGGATTTTGTGGCTATGAAAGAGTGCAACAAAAGTCTTACCAGGCTGATGCCTGGGTTGGTAGGATTGACTTAAATGAAGACAGACTGGCTCGGTTGGACTATATTCACTGAAGCTTAGAAGAATTGTGGGGGAAGAGGTTATCTCATAGAAACTTATAAAATTTTAACATGACTTACTAGGGTAAAGGCAGAAAGGATGTTTCCAGTAACCAGGGAATCCAGCACCAGAGATTACAGTCCAAGGAAACTAGGTAGACCATTTTGGATGCGATGAAGAGAATTTTCTTCACCCTGAGAGTGGTGAGCCTGTTGAATTAGAATCATAGAGTCATACAGCATGGAAACGGACCCTTTGGTCCAACTTGTCCATGCCAACCAAGTTTAAACTTGCCTGCGTTTGGCAACCTTTTTATTCGAGAGTGTGGTGCTGGAAAAGCACAGCAGGTCAGGCAGCATCCAAAGACCAGAAGAATTGGTGTTTCAGACATAATGAAGGACTTATGCCCGAAACATCGACTCTCCTGCTCCTCGGATGCTGCCTGACCTGCTATGCTTTTCCAGCACCACACTCTCGACTCTGATCTCCAGCATCTGCAGTCCTCACTTTCTCCTAACATTTCCTATTCATGTACTGTTCAAATGTCTTTAAATGTTGTAACCCTATCTGCATCAATCATTCCCCTGGCAGTTCATCTAACATAGGGACCACCCTTTATGTGAAAAAGTTGACCCTCATGTTCCTTTCAAATCTTTCTCCTGTCACATTAAAAATATGCCCCCTTGTTTTGAACTCCCCCCACCAAAGGGAAAAGACCTTTGCTATTCACCTTATCTATGCCCCTCATGATTTTATAAATCTCTATAAGGTCACCCCTCAACCCTCTATGTTCCAATGAAAAAAGTCCTACCCTATCCAACCTCTCCCTATAACTCAAATCCACCAGTCCCAACAACAACCTGGTAAATCTTTTCTGAACTCTCTGCAATTTAACAATGTCCTTCTTATAGCAGAGCGACCAGAACTGTACAGTATATCCAAAAGTGTCCTCACCAATTCTGTCACAAAAAGCGATTGCAGCTAAAAGAATTTATATTTTCACGAAGGAGTTAAATAAAGTATTTATGGATTTAGGGAGAAAGCAGGACAATGCATTCAATTTCTAGAAAGGTTGTATGAGATCAAGAGACCCAGGAATTATGACAGAAATTGAATTCAACAAAAAAAGTCTGGAATTAAGAATCAAATGATGACCATGAAACCATTGTTGGAAAAATTATCTGGTTCACTAATGTTCTTTAGGGAAGGAAACTGCCATCCTTACCCAATCTGGCTTACATGTGACTCCAATTTGACAGCAATGTGGTTGATTCTTCACTGCCTTCTGCGCAACTAGGGATTGGCAATAAATACTAGCCTAGCCAGCGACACCCACATCCCATGAATGAATTTAAAAAGCAGTTTAAACCCCCCCGAAGAGTGCTAGCAAACCTACCCCCCAGGATATTGGTGCCCTTCTGGTTCAGGTGCAACCCGTCCTGCTTGTACAGGTCCCACCTTCCCCAGAATGCAGTCCAATTGTCCAAATACCTGAAGCCCTCCCTCCTACACCATCCTTGCAGCCAGGTTTGTATTTTTCAACTACTTTCTGTTGATATTAATTACCGTATATCCTCATTATGATTTGCTCTGAGGTTACACTGCATTAATGGAAATGTAACTTGTGTGAAGACAGACACAAGATATTTGTTCAATGTCTTTGCAGTTTGTTCATTTTCCATGAGAATTTCTCCTGTCTCTGATTCCAAAGTCCCACTGTTCACTTCAGTTGTTCTTTTTCTTTTTATATTATTGTAAAAGCTCTTAGATTCATGGTAGCATTATTTTCACTATTTTGTTTTCTCTTTCTGTCACCTTTGTGGTGACCCTTTGCTGATTTCTAAAACAGTCAGACTTCATGCTATTCTTTACAACATTATATGTTTCTTTTAAATCAAATACTATTCTTAACCTTAGTAAGCTACAGATGCATTTTCCTCACTTAGATTACGTTTTCAGTGAAATGTATTTTTGTTGAAAGTTTTGAATTGTTTACTGAATTTGTTCTTTTTTATTTACTGCAATAACATTTGGTCAATTTGCCCATCAACCTCAGTAAGTTCCCCTCATACCTATAAACAGGAGGGTTCCCTGTTTTGAGCATCCCGTACTAAGGAATGCAATCTCGTGGAGCGGTGTAATTTTTAAAAAATCTGACATTTGAATTTTTCCTGTACTTATGAGCAATTCCTTTACATTGTCCTGCATTGTGTTCTGACTTACCAACAAAATGACTTGTGACAGCTCTCCAGAATGGGATCTGTTTGCAACCCGGGGACTTCCAATAATTGACTTTGTTTCCATTTTAATTCTTGTTTGTGATTGGACCATGTATTTTCAAACTTACTGAGGCATTCAATTATATTTCAATTCCTATTTCCCAATGGATCTTTTCCATGACATTATTAATTAATTCTACCTCATTGCCCAATACTAGAGTCATAAAGTCATCCAGCACAGAAACAGAACGTTCAGTCCAACTCGCCCATGCCCACCAGGTTTCCGAAACGGAACTAATCCCATTTGCCTGCATTTGACCCATATCCCTCTAAACCTTTCCTATTTGTGTAACTGTCTAATTTTTTTTTAGGTGTTGTAATTGTACTCACCTCTGCCACTTCCTCTGGCAGCTGCTTCCACATTTGCACCACCCTATGTATGAAAAAGTTGCCTCTCAGGACCATTTTAAATCTTTTCCGTCCCACCTTAAACTTATGCCCTTTAGTTTTGGACTCCCCTAACATGGGGAAAAGACATTAGCTATTCACCTAATCTATGCCCCTCATGATTTTATAAACCCCTGTAAGGTTACCCCTCAGCCTCCAACACTCCAAGGAAAAAAATCTCAGTCTATCCAGCCTCTCCTTATAGTTCAAGCCCTCTAGTCTCAGTAACATCCTTGTCAATTGTTCTATCAAACCCTTTCCAGTTTAAAAACATCCTTGCAATAGCAGAGCGATGGGAATTGTGTGGCCTTACACTGTCTTGTACAGCTCTAACATGACTTTCCAAATCTTGTACTTATGAAAGCAAGCGTGCCAAACACTACCTTCATCACCTTATCTACCTGTGATGCCACTATCAAGGAAATATGTACCTGCACTCCCAGGTCTCTCTGTTTGATAGCAACCCTGAGGGCCCTGTCTAGGTCCTGCTCTGTTTTGCCTTACCAAAATGCAGCACCTCACATTTATCCAAATTAAACTCCCTCTGCCATTCCTCACCCACGGGCCCAGTTGATCAAGTTCCCATTGTAGTCTGAGAGGACCTTCTTCACTATCCACTATGCCTCCAATTTTGGTGTCATGCACAAACCTACTGACCATACCTCCTATTTTCTCATTCATATCGTTTATATAAATGATAAACAACAGTGGACCCAGCACCAATCCTTGCGGCACACCACTGGTCACAGGCCTCCAGTCCAAAAAGCATCCCTCCAGCACTATCCTCTGTCTCCTACCTTCGAGTCAGTTATGTATCCAAATGGCTAGTTCTCCCTGTATTCCATGTGATCTGACCTTATTAACCAGTCTGTCATAGGGAACCTTGTTGAAGGCCTTGATAAAGTCCATGTAAATAATGTCTACCACTCTGCCTTCACCTATCTTCTTGAATACCTCTTCAAAAAACTCAATCAAGTTTGTGAGATACAATTTCCCACGCACAAAGCCATACTGATTATCCGAACCAGTCCTTGCCTTTCCAAATACATGCAAATTCTGTCTGTCAGAATCCCCTCCAATAATTTACCCACCACTGAATTTAGGCTCACCAGTCTGTTGTTTCCCAGCTTTTCCTTAAATAAAGGCACAACATTAGCCACCCTCCAGTCTTCTTGCACCTCACTCACAGCTGTTGATGACACAAATATCTCTGCTAGGGGCCCAGTAATTTCTTCCCTAGCTTCCCACTATTTTCTGGGATACACTTGATCAAGTCTCAGGAATTTATCTACCTTTATGCATTTTAAGACCTCCAACATCCCCTCTTCTCTAATGTGGACTCTTTTCAAGACATCACTATTTATTTTCCTGAGCTCCCAAGTTTCCATGTCTTTCTCCACGATGAATACTGACATGAAATATTGGTTTAGGAGCTCACTCATCTCCTGTGGTTCCAGACATAGATGATCTCTTGATCTTTAAAGGGCCTTATTCTCTCCCTTTTGTTTTGCCCTTAATAATACACTTGTAAGTAAAATCACTTTGGATTCTCCTGAGTCTTATCTACCATTACTATCGCATGCCCCCTTTTTGCCCTCCTTAAATGTACTCCTACACTCCTTGAGTGATTCACTTCATCCCAGCTGCCTATAACTGACATATGCATCTTTCATTTTCTTGACCAGAGGCTTAATATCTCTAGTCATCCAGTGTTCCCTACTTCCGTTAGTCTTGCCTTCTCATTAACAGGAACATGCTATGTCTGAACTCTCGTTGCCTCATTTTTGAAAGCCTCCCACTCGCCTGATGGCCCTTTGTCTGCGAACAATCTCCCAATCAACTTTTGAAAGTTCCTGTCTAATACCATCGACACTGACCTTGTCCCAATTTAATACTTTAATACTTTAACTAATAGAATTATGGTCTCTGGTCCCAAAGTGCGCCCTCAATAATACCTCAGTCACCTGCCTGAATTATTTGCCAAAAGGAGGTTGAGTTTTGTCTCTTTTCTAGTTGAACATGTTGACTGAGAATGTGTTCTTCAACACTGTGACAATACTATGGCTATAACTGGGGCGTAATGATGTCTCAGTAAATAGCACTGCTGCTTCACACCCCTGATGAAGGACTTTTGCCTGAAATGCCGATTTTCCTGCTTCTCGGATGCTGCCTGATCTGCTGTGCTTTTCCAGCACCACTCTGATCTAGACTGCTACTTCACAGCACAAGTTGGAGGTGCCAGTGTTAGACTGCAGTGTACAAAGTTAAAAATTACTCAGTAATTGTAAGAAAGTTCTGGGATTTACATATGAAAGAACTGACACCAACATGCCCATTCTAAAAGATGAGAGACTTAACAAACAATCCAGGTCTTTTTCAATATATAATTTCAGTTACATCACAATGTAAACTTTTGCTATATATTCTGTGTCCTGCGATCTTATACTCTACAACCACCTGATAAAGGAGCAGCACTCCGAAAGCTAGTGCTTCCAAACAAACCTGTTGGTCTATAACCTGGCGTTGTGTGATTTTTAACTTTGTTCACCTCACAGCACCGCTGCCTTACAGCATCAGGGACCCGAGTTTGATTCTAGCCTGAGGCGGCTGTCTGTGTGGAGTTTGCACATTCTCCCCGTGTCTTCATGTGTTTCATCTAGGTGCTGTGGTTTCACCCAGCCTAAATGGGTGGCAAGTTTTCACAGAACTAGGATTTTTAGTTTTAGCTTTCTGTAGCATTTGCTGGGGTCTTATAGCTGGATGTGGAAACTCTTATTCCTTATAAAAGCTGGGGTTCTCTTCCTGTTGTTGGAATTTCACATGAGACAATCGAGATTACTGAATTTGTCTTTGCCAAACATGAGCTATGGGACTTTGCTATATGGGAACAGTTGCTTTACTCATTAAAAATCTATTATTTTGTTCAGTTTTCTTATCGAGTTAGGTTATTCCAATACGTTTATTGGTATATTTTAATTTTAGTTTATGAATAAGGCCTGTTTTGCTTCAAACCCGATAGATTGACCAATCAAATTGCATCCAGAATACACACCTGACGCTTGCCTTTAAAATAATGAAGTTAGGGTCTGGATTATCCCTTTGACAAGTTTTATGGGTGTTTGACCTGGTTCATAACAAACTGAAGGCTCTTGTCAGGATCAAACTCTCTAAATTCAGGTTGGGTTTAGGATTATTGGATCAAAGGCAGTGAGTGTTGTCTTTTTTTATTTCAGGTCTTGAATTTGGTTGGCTTAAACATGATATGCTTTATGTAATAGCGGCACATTCAGTCACTAAGAGTTTCCTGGTGGTGCAAGACATCACTTTGGGAGTTTTACAGAAACTGAACAAGGCAAAGCTTTTGGAATTGGAGTTGGGGTTGGGGTAGGGGTTGGGGTAGGGGTTGAGGTTGGGGTTGGGGTTGGGTTGGAGTTGGGGTTGGGGTTGGAGTTGCCTTTGTCCTTTGTAAAAGAGGAAGGAATTGCTGAATAGCTCAACATTTATGATTGCTGGAAATTCCATTGGAAACTTTAGAAATGGCTAAAATTCAATTGCAAATGAAGCAGCTTGAATATGAAAAGTAAATGAAACAGTTTGAATTATGACTAAAATCAGAATAAAAGCAGAAAGAGAGAATAGCTCCAGCAGAGGAGAAAGAAAAGGAAGGAATAGGCCTGACAGAACAAAAAGAAAAGGAAATGATGGCCCCAGCAGAAGAAAGGAAGAAAGAGAGAGCTTTAGGACATCAGAGGTTGGAACTGAAAGCTGAAAGTTGACTTAAAATGGCAGAAGTAGAGTTGAAAGGTAGGACTAGTGATGAGGACAGTGATGACGAGTAAACCCATCAAAGCCAAAGGCATGTTGGGGGTCTGTTTAAATGTATCCAAGCATTGCCAATGTTTGATGAAAAGGTGGTAGAAAACATTTTCATTTTATTTGAGAAAGTGGCTAAATGAATTGCATGGCCGGTGACCATATGAGTATCGTTGTTTCAGTAGGTTGGTAAGTAGAACTAGTGAGGTACTTGCATCTCTAGCATGGGAGGTATCTGGGGAGTATGATGAGGTAAAAAGTGCACATGAGCTAGTACCCAATGCCTACAGAGGTTTTAGGATCTAAGGTGGGACTCTGGTCAAATGTACACCGAGTTTGAAATGATCAAAGAAAGTAATTTTGAAAGGTGGATAAAAGCACTGAAAAAGATCAAGCCTATCATGCTCTTAAAGAGATGATTATTTTGTAGGAGGTTGTGAGAAACAAAGCTCACTCACTTCAATAATTTCAGTCTGAGACAAGATCTGAATCAGTAGTGTCATTTATTTTACTCTTGCAAGAGGGTGTGATGTCCACTGTCCACAAGGCAGGGACACACACACACTGAATTCAACTAATTCACAATATTTATGTAATTTGGTTCCTTGTTTTTATCCCATTGCTCCTCCCCGTTTACATCTTCCACTTCTCTAAGACCGGCGCCCATTACTCCTGTTTATCTCTTGCCTTATCCGGCCTTGTCTGTGACAAAATGTTTATTCTTGCCTCACAAGGCCATTTGACCACATCCGCTATGGCCCATTGTTAGGTATATCCTTTCTTCACCATTATCTACTCCCTCCATCTGTGCTTTCCCCAACCATTCTGATCCTTATGACCTTTTAATTGGGGTTTGTTCCTGTGTTTCTGTAAAAGTGGGAAACAGATGCTTATAACTACTGCTTGTGCAAGCATATCTGGCTTAACCCACACCCTCACAGCACCTTATCTATTTGTCTGTAACATCTACCATTGTTTTGCTGTCACGTTTCATTCTTGCATACAATTTTAGCTAATACATAAACAATTATGTATTTCCTCCACATAGTTTGCATTCTTGTTGACTCAGCTCTTAGTTGAAACAATTACACACTGATGTGAGTTCATTTACCTTGCATAAGTAATTATATTGCTGAAGTAACACTACTTTACCTATATCCCACAATTTCCCCTTTTTCTTTAATTACCATTTGTTACCTTCTGCATTTTTCTTTTAAGCATCGCCCCCAAAATTCGCGAGCGTCATTTTGGAGATTTCATCCATCTTGGCCTCACTCATCCCCTCATTATCTTGTCGATACAGTTCCTCTGTCTGATTCCCTTTTAGGGGCATCTGTTTCATTAAGGTTGTCTCAATCAGTCTTTGGGTGAGCCCTCATATACAGGGTATGATACAACAGCCAATGGCCACCAATACCCCGACTACTACTATCAGGGAAGTAAGGATAGAAATCACCACCCCCTTCCATTTTCCAAACCAGGATTCAAGCCATCCTGTGAGAGATGTGTCTACTCCTGAATTCTCAGCCAGTTCCTCTGCTAAGGTCATCAATCCCCGTAAGGCCCGAGTAATTGAACCATCAGGTGCAGTGTTATTAGGAATAAAGGTACCACAGCTTCTTCCTAACATCACATTCACACACCCTTTTTCTGCTAAAATTATATCAAGGGCCATTCTGTTTTCCCACCCCATCCTACTTGTCACATCAAGCTGTTCTGATATTCCTTTAATCGCATCTCTTGTATAATTTATAAATCACTGTTGATTATAGAAAATGTAATTTATCCAATCTACATTTTTATTAATTGTTACCCACCAGAAGAGAGCTGACTCAAAACCTGCTGCTATCTGGTTGCGAACCTTGCACTCATCAGGTACCCCCCCAGGGACTCCTTTAGAGTCTAGATCAATCCTGTCATCGAAAGAAGTGTCTAACAGTAATCTCATACCCCTTCCCTTTTTCCCTACTATCTTTTCCTTCTCAAATGCCAAGGTAAATGGAATTGCCAATTATACAATTGCACATATCCCTCTCCAATCCGGAGGTAGCGTGGGTCGCAATATTTTGCCTCCACAGTACCACCACAGATCCGCTCAGGGAACCTTTAGTGCTGAGTAGTTCCCTCCCTTGTCCGTTTCGGTAACATTCTTAATCTCTGTACACAATTTCAGCTCCCCCAAATCTCTAGACCAATTTGTACCTCGTCTACGCACACACGACGTGTGATTTCCAACTGCGGCTGAAAACGTAGGGGGGTGCTTTTAAATCTTTCTTCTCCAAGGGAGCGAACATCAGAGATAGGGAGGTACAATTCCTATCATGCCATGCAGTCTCATCCTGATACAGGGCTATCATACATTTCATGCCCTTCCTGTCTCGCTTCCACCCGAGCGGAAAGGGAACCACCTGGGCCCCTGGCCGACCGGAGGCACATGCATAGCAATTGCTCTTGTTCAGACTTTTTACAGTATACTTTACCCATTCAACCCAGGCATTTGCATCCCCATATCTATTTCGATGGTCTGTTTCAAGTCCTTTACCTCTATAATTTTTACTACTTTAGGGCCATCGGGAGGGGTGAAAGGTTGTATCTCATTATCCAGTAATTCTACCCGTTTTCCCTGTCCTACACTAATTCGAAAACAACAGCCCAAGAAATCCTTCCCGTTTGTTTTCATTTCTATCCCAAATGTTTCATCTAATTGTATCTCATAGGTGCTGCCCCCAGAATTGCTTCATGCCATGTGGTTTTCCTTATTGTTAGGTATATTGGGTTACACTTTTTATCGGGACAATCGCGAGCTGGTCGGAAGGGGGCCCGGTGTACTGTGACGAGACCATTATACCAAGTACCATCCCCGAGGCCATCCCCATAGATCTCTGAGCTGCGGTACTGTCTCTGATTAGCTACATCCCACAATTTACTAAGCTGCATGCATCAGTGTCTATTACTTGTGGATTATCAGACTCAGGAACCATTAATAATACATATGAAAATGATATTTGACAAAATCCCAATACTAAGAGAGCTAGCATCATAACTCTAAGCATCCCCAGCATTCAAAAAATTGTGCTGGAGCACAAAAAAAACTTAATACACAATCTTACAGAAATAACGGCCCTTCCCAGTCCGGCTGCAATTTAGTCCCTGTCCATGATTTTACTAAGACGCAATCTCCCCGTCGAATCGGATGAACAGCGAATTCAAGGGGTGGAGTCTGAGCCAATAAACCCTGTTTCCTGAGGAAAGACAAAGAGGAGGACAAGCCCAGTATATACTTCTTTAAAAACAAATCTTTAGTTTCTGGGATTGGCAGTGGCCAGAGATAGGAACTTCCCGAGGACCTGGGACAGTAGGTATTAGCGAATAAACCACCGCTTCCTGTGAATTCAGAGCTGCTTCTTTCGTTACCTCATCAGCCAGTAATGTAGCTTTCCATTCTTTAATTAACAATGAATTAATGCAGTCATGTTTTAAATTAACCAGGAATCAATATGACAGGTCACCGAGACTGCGTGAAGGGATCCTGCCAATTAATATTGATTCAGGCTAGCACAATCGATTTATTGTAAATATTAATTATTAATTATATATTATATAAATATAAAAATCATTATCTGTAATTCAGGGTGGAAATGCAACAAATGACCAAAACATTTTTAAAACTGTAATTGCGCAGTTCTATTTGTTTACCAGTCACTTGTGCTTTCTCATTCTGTTTCTGTAATTGTTTTGCTCGAGCACATTCATTTTTAAGAACCTCTACAGATTTCATAGCACCATTTGCAGTTACTTCAGTCCCAATTTGGTGGCAGTATTTTGTCATGAGCACAAAACTGATTCTTCATGCCTCTCATCACAAAACTGTCACCATAATCCAATTAACCCCTGTCTTGGGCTTAAATTTTAAGGATGACCTTGCTGCCCCTGTATCGGCTAGGAAAACTACGTCCTCTTTATAAAGTCCCACCTTTAAATTTATCAAGGGTTCCTGGTGGGTCCCCGGGGGCAGGAACTTCTGACACCTCTATTTTTCATCAAGGTTCATAAACGGTACTGTCTTTACTTCCTTTTTCGGATCAGGACACTCTCTCTTAAAGTGACCCGTCTTTCTACAGTAATGACATCCCGCCTGTGGGGATTTCCACTTGGATCCTTGTTCCTGTCTCCCAGACCCCTTCACATCTCCTCCCTGACCATTCCGGTTTCTTTCTCCTTTTAGTTTTGTCCCTTTTCTTTATTATCTCATCAACCGTGGTTTATCATTATTTTTGCCTTTTATTTCCACTTCTCTACGTTGCCAGTTCAATTGCTGCCCTGATTTAACCAACTGAACAGCCTTAGGGCCACCCCATGGCTGTTCTTCATCACCCAATGTTTTGTTTAGACCTTGAGAATTTTTTTTAAGAAATATTGCAATATTTCTTGCTCCCCATTACTTCAAATACCAATTCATCAATTTATGCTTGACTAACTTTGAAGCCTGTTCCTAACTTGTAAATATATTTATATATTTACATTCATTTATTCAGTATTCAATATTTAAAATGTAAAATGCATACAGTTCCCAACTTTGAAATCTGCTATAATTACCCAGTTTTAGTCCCTTAATTTAAATCCAAAATTAGTTTTCTTAAGTAGCCCTGACCAACCATTGCTCAATTACAATGCTATAGGTTGTGAGATAAGCGGAGCTGCCTTAAAAGGATTTGTCTATTCAAGTTAAAAAAAAACTTCTAATGCATGAACAATGGCCGAATCCAAGGTCACAAATATTAACCATAGGATTTTGTTTTTACTACAATCTAATGTTGAACTGAAACTTCAACTGTCCTCCATAAATCGCTTTTATGTAAGGATAAAAGAGATTAGTTATAAACTGATAGTAAGGCAGTCATGACCTGTAAAGAGAACAGAAGGTTTTTTTTTCATAATCACTATAGAATCCTTAACCTTAAAAGAAATCATGTTAAGTTTCCATAATAAAAATCAGATTCAAAACAGTCCTGGAACTCAAGCTCCAGGGAATAAAGCGCAAACGTTCAATCACCAACAAACAAATGTTCATTCAAACCAAATCACAAAGGGTTAAACTTTCTACCAGCTGTACAGCTCTTTTCATTCTCTCTCTCTCACACACCATATCTCACAGGCACTTTCTGAGCTTCCTGCAACAACACCTCTGGGTGCTCCTCGCTTCAGCCCTCTATCTTTTGAATATTTTGCTGGATGTCTGGCCATGATTTAGTTACAAAGTGTACCCTCAGTAGCCCTTCAGCTACTAGTCCTTCCGACTTGAAGCATAATCTGATTCCTCCTGACTGTAAGGCTGTTTTGCATTGACATATAAATTCAAATATTTACAAACCCAGTCTTTGTCCGACCCGTACTTTGGCCAGAAGACGGCGGGACAAAGAATGGATTCCTTAGTCCATACAAAGCAACAATATTTAATCATCTTTTTCCCTTGTACAAGTATTATTTTTCCAATTCCACAACATCCTGCCCAACAGACTTTCTGGAGGTGTGTTGTAAGGGAGCCCGCCTCCATTTCCATTGCCTTTCTCTTCTTTTGTTCTCCCAGAGGCTTTTTCCTTACCCACAGCACAGCCCATATTGTGTTCCTTCGTTAGTCCCTTATTAACTAATAAAACTCAATCCCGGCCATTTTCTTACCCTGGTCTGTGCACAGAGTTGCCTGGCCCCTTTTTGCCGTATTTACTATCGACCTCCTTTCACTGTCTGATTCAGATGTCTCTCTTGTGGGATTCGTACCAGTCTCCCAAGGGAGCAGACCAAACCGGGACACGAGATCGCTCCTCAATTGGGAACGGGACGCGTCTTCCCAGTGTCCAAGGCCAGACACTCCCCCCGGCGATGGAAAAACATCCTGGACGAGGCCCAATTGTGAGAAGCAAAGCTCACTCACTTCAATAATTTCAGTCCGAGACAAGATCTGAATCAGTAGTG
>NC_057719.1:94906598-94915270 GCF_004010195.1 Chiloscyllium plagiosum | reverse complement strand
CCTCACAGCACCTTATCTATTTGTCTGTAACATCTACCATTGTTTTGCTGTCACGTTTCATTCTTGCATACAATTTTAGCTAATACATAATCAATTATGTATTTCCTCCACATAGTTTGCATTCTTGTTGACTCAGCTCTTAGTTGAAACAATTACACACTGATGTGAGTTCATTTACCTTGCATAAGTAATTATAAATGCAGAAGTAACACTACTTTACCTATATCCCACAGAGGTCGACAATTCATTTCCTGTAGTAGTAAGACCTCATGTAGAAGAGCAGAGAGTTAAAATGGCAAAATTAGCAGCTGAAATGGCTGATGATTAAGAATTGGTTCATAAATTAAAAATTGGCTTCCCATATCAATTTCAATCTGTGAGGGGAAAAGAGAAATCCTCAAGTGGTAAGGGAACAGGAGATCTCATTGAAGATCATAAGGATAGTTTACCACAGGGTAATGAGAAGGGGAAAGAGAATTGAAAAGGCTCAGGTGTTTTCACTGCAATAAAGTAGGCCACATGAAGTCGCAGTGTTGGTGGGTTAGAAAAAGCAGTGGGAAGATGGATATGGGAAAATAGGGTAAGCCAGTGAGTTTTGTTGGAGTGGTAATAGAAGGCACATAATAAGCTGCAAAAGAATATACAACTGATCAGGGTTGGTTGGGAAAAAAAACTGCCAGATCTTTTTAAAGAATTTTACCTGCATGGGTAAGATTTAATCATGTATGCCAGAAGGAGTAGGTGAAGAACATAAGATTTTAAGAGATATAGGAGCAAGTCAATCTTCGATGGTGAGAGATAAGGAGATATGCTATTAAGAAGGAGTATTGCCAGAAAAATTGGTAATATGTGGAATTCATGGTGTGAAGAGTAGTGTTTCCTTGTATAAAATGAGGTTGGAGAGTCCAGGGAAAAGTGATGAAGTGGTGGTAGAATAGAGAAATTTTCTGTCCAGGGATGCAGCTTATCCTTGATAATGATATAGCCAGTTCACAAGTGGGAGTGATGCCTACTGTGGTTGAAATCGGGCAATTATTACAGGAAGTAAATTCTGGGATTTCAAGGTTCCAAAGCCACAGGTGAAAACAGGTGGAGAAATCAAAGAATAAAGATAAGGATGTTTAAGTTCAATTATAAAAAAAACTATATTTGAATAAATGGTTGAAAAAAAAGCAAGAGCAAGTGGAGGAAAAAGTGAATATTTTTAGCTCAGAGAAATTAGCTAAATTACACAGAAAGATGAAAAACTAAAGCAGCCGTATCAAAAAGCGGGCACAGATGAAGCATCTGATTGTATCCCAGAATATTGCTATCTTAAAAATGAAGTCTTCATTAGCAAATGGAGACCACTACTTATTCAGGCAGAGGAGATGGGCAGAAGTTCATCAAGGTGTATTACCAGTAAGGTATAGAAAGGGGAAATCTCAGGCAGTAATCAAACAAGCAACTTTAAGACCCATTCTCAATTTGAGGAACCTTTGCAAGGGTTTTATTTGATTGCTTAGGCGCCTACCTAGAACAAAATGTGAAAATCAGTATTTGTTGACAATAATAGATGTGTCCACTAGATTTCCAGAGGCCAATCCATTGTGCAGTATCATGGCTAAAATGATTAGAGAAGAGCTACTTCAATATTTTATTAAACTACCTACAGAAATACAATCAGATCAATAATCAAATTTTACATCAAAATTATTCAAAGGGGTTTTGGATAGCTTAGAAATAAAATAATGCAAATCCACTGTGTACCCATCCACAATTGCAGGCAGTATTAGAGTGGTGTCCTCAAACTTTAAAGACCATGTTGAGGGCTTATATAAGGCTACCCAAAGGATTGAGATAAAGGAATTCCATTTGTACTTTTTGCAATTAGGAATGTACCTAATGAATTCAGTGTATTTCAATTAGATTTTGGCAATGAGGTAAAGAAGCACTTAATTGGTGAGTCAGAGTTCGGAGGCCACATATTTGGACTATATGTCAAATTTTAGGGAGAAGTCAAATAAAGCGGGTGAGTTGGCTAGACAACATTAAATGTAGAATAGTGTGTGATGAAAAGGAAGCAAACAAAAAAATCAAAAAATTGTAATTTTGTTAGTGATGATAAAGTATTAGCATTACTACCAGCAATAGATGAAATTTTAAAGGTAAGATTTACTGGGCCTTATGTAGTTGAAAGGAGATTGAGTGAGGTGAATTATTTGATAAAAACGCCAGATGGAAAGAAATAGAACATAGAACATAGAAAAGTACAGCACAGAACAAGCCCTTCGGCCCACGATGTTATGCCGAGATTTAATCCTAATGTAAAATATAGTAACTTAACCTATGCCTCCCTCAACTCACTGCTATCCATGTGCATGTCCAGCAGTCACTTAAATGTCCCCAATGACTTCGCTTCCACCACCACAGCTGGCAACGCATTCCATGCATTCACAACTCTCTGCATAAAGAATCTACCTCTGACATCTCCTCTATACCTTCCTCCTAATATCTTCAAACTACTGCTTCTCAGATGCTGCCTGAACTGCTGTGCTTTTCCAGCACCACTCTACTCCAGAATCTGGTTTTCAGCATCTGCAGTCATTGTCTTTACCTATCTTCAAACTATGGCTTCTCATACCAGTCAATGCTGCCCTGAAGAAAAGTCTCTGGCTATTGACTCTATCTATTCCTCTCATTATTTTGCACACCTCAATCAGGTCTCCTCTCTTCCTTCTTCTCTCCAGAAACAAATGTCTAAGCTTATTCAACCTTTCTTCATAAAGCAAGCCCTCCAGTCCAGGCAGCATCTTGGTAAACCTTCTATGCACGCTCTCCAAAGCCTCTGTATCTTTCCTATAGTAAGGCGACCAGAACTGGACACAATATTCTAAATGTCGTCTCACCAGGGACTTATAGAGCTGCAGCAAAACCTTGCAGCTCTTAAACTCAATCCCTCTGTTATTGAAAGCCAAGACACCATATGCTTTCTTAACAATCCTATCCACTTGGGTGGCAACTTTGAGGGATCTATGTACTTGCACACCCAGATCCCTCTGTTCCTCCACACTGCCAAGAATCCTGTCTTTAATCCCAGATTCAGCATTCGAGTTCGGCCTTCCAAAATGCATCACTTCGCATTTATCAGGTTGAACTCCATCTGCCATTTCTCAGCCCAGCTCTGCATCCTGTCTATGTCGCACTGCAGCCTGCAGTAGCCCTCTTTCCTATCGATGACACTTTCAACCTCTGTGTCATCTGCAAATTTTCTAACCCACCCCTCAACCTCCTCATCCAAGTCATTTATAAAAACTACAAAGAGCAGAGGCCCAAGAACAGAGCCCTGCGGGACCCCACTCAACACTGTCCTCCAGGACAGAATACTTTCCATCGACAACAGTTCTCTGCCTTCTATCAGCCAGCCAGTTCTGAATCCAGATAGCCAAATCTCCTTGTATCCCATACTTCCTGACTTTATGAATAAACCTACCATGGGGAACCTTATCAAATGCCTTGCTGAAGTCCAGATATACCACATCCACTGCTCGACCGTCGTCGACCTGTCTTGACACCTCCCCAAAGAACTCAGTAAGATTTGTGAGGCATGACTTGCCCCTCACAAAGCCATGCTGACTGCCTTTAATCACACTATGCTTTTCCAAATAGTTATAAATCCTATCCCTCAAAATTCTTTCCAAACTAGCGTCTTGAAGCTGGGTATGGAAGCTCTTAATCCTGTCTTTGTTACAGCTAAAAGCTGGGGTTCTCTTCCTGCTGCTCAAATTGCACATGAGACAGTCGGATTTGCTGAATTTGCCTTTGTCAAGGGTATGTTTATGAAATGTTACTATTTAGGAACAGTTGCTGTTTAGTAGTTAAATAACCTTTTATTCTGTTAAGTTTTCCAGTGGAGTTAAGTTATTCCAATACTTATTTCTTTTATTGTATTTTAACTATAGTTTATGAATAAAGTGTGTTTTGCTTCAAGCCTAATAGTTTGACCAATCCAATTGCATCTGGAATGCAATGCCTAGCACTGGCCTTTAACTTAAGAACAAGTTAAGGTTTAGGCTATCTCCTTGATACATTTTCAGGGGATTTGTTCTGGTTTATAGCAAATGCACTTAACAAATTAGTCCTCATCCAAGCTTTTAATGCTGTGGCACACTCAGTCTATGATTGGAAAGTTAACATGCCTTACTGTTACAACCTTAATATTCTTACAACTGTCTACATATTTTGCAGATATCTTCCTTCATATTTCCTGTTCAATTTCCCACTGTGTATTCAGGGACCTATCGTACAATCCCATCAAAGTGATCACCCCCTTCTTATTCCTTAGTTTCACCTATAAAACTTCATTGGACAATCCCTGAAGAACATTCTCTCTGAGGACTGTCATGATATTCTCCCTAATCAAAAACACCACTCTCCCTCCTTTTCCATCCTTTGTCTAGCATCTATAAGCTGGAACATTGAGCTGCCAGTCCTGTTCCTCCCTCACCTATGTTTCTGTAATTGCTATGAGATCCCAGTCCAATAGATATATCCATGCCCTGAGTTCATCTGCCTTATAATCATATGAAATAAATGCAGTCTTCCCTCACTCCCTGCCATGCTCTTGCCTTTCTTATCTATTTAACTTGCTGCCTAACATCCGTGCCAGACTCAAACCTTTCTATAGTTGTATGGCTGTTTGGGTGCCACCCTTCCTGCCAGACCACTTTACACCCTCCCAGGTAGCTCCACCAAGATATTGGTGCCCCCTCCAGTTCAGGTGCAACCCGTCCTTCTTGTACAGGTCACCTTTGCCCCAAAAGAGATATCAACGATCCAAACTCTGAATCTATGTCCCCTACACCAGTTTCCCAGCCAGATATTCATCCTATTGTCCTGTTCCTACTCTCACTAGCACATGGCAACAGGAGTTCACTCTGCAGGACTTCATCCCATTTTCTACCTGTGGTTGGTACCAGTGTGTACAATGACCTGTGGTTGGTACCAGTGTGTACAATGACCTGTGGCTGCTCACACTTCCCCTTGAGAATTTGTAGCAACTGCTGTGCGATATCCTTGACCCTGAAACCAGGGAGCAACACACCATCCTGGAATCTTGTTTGTAGCCACAGAAACGGCCTGCCTGAACCCTGACCAGACAATCCCCTATCACAATTGCTTACTTGATCTTTGCAATACCCTGCATCACAGCACAGACAGTTTGTGGTGCCACAGACCTGGCTGCTGCTGCTGCTGCTATGTTCCCTGGGAGGCTGTCCCCTACAATAGTATCCAAAATAGTATACTTTTGAAGTTGATCACATTTAATCAAAGTTAAAAATCACACAACACCAGGTTATAGTCCAACAGGTTTAAGTGGAAGCACTAGCTTTCGGAGCGACGCTCCTTCATCAGGTGACTGACAATCACCTGATGAAGCAGCGTCGCTCCGAAAGCTAGTGCTTCCACTTAAACCTGTTGGACTATAACCTGGTGTTGTGTGATTTTTAACTTTGTACACCCCAGTCCAACACCGGCATCTCTGAATCATGACATTTAATCAATGCTCAGAGTTTTCATTTTTACTTAATCCAGAGGCTTGTACAGATGAGATGGCATTCACTCTTTCAGCCACTTTCTTCCGATCATGTTGTTCACTGGGGAATGACACCTGCTTGATAAAGCTTTACATTCCTGCAACAAGATCTCCAAAGCTGTCACCTATAGGGGAGCTGATAGTATCTTTCTCCAGCATGTTCTTTACTCTGTAAAACATAGGTTTAAGCCTTTAAGCTGATGTCACTGGATAACCTGTTAGTTGACATTAGGGCATCTCCATTGCAAGATGCACAATGTGTTGCAGCACCATAACATTATTGCAATGCAAGTTCAATTTGTTTCTGAGAAGTGGATATATAAAGAACATCTTCTGCAGAATAGTCACCAGACTGCAGCTGTTTCCATTTAACTTGAGATAATCCTTCAGTATTCAATACGTGCATTAGTTTTGGATAAGTGAAAAGTAGAATGTTTACAAGTATTCTGTATGAATTCTCTATGTATTGGTTACATTCCAGTAACATCCCTATCGAGATGAATCCTGATGAAGGGCTTATGCCCGAAACGTCGATTTTCCTACTCCTCGGATGCTGCCTGACCTGCTGTGCTTTTCCAGCACCACACTCTGGACTCTGATCTCCAGTATCTGTAATCCTCACGTTCTCCTAGTAACATCCCTATGTACATCAAAAGTCCTGAAGTCTTGGTTCTCATTCTTTTGTGTCTCTATGTGGAAAGTATAAATTTAATGTTGGGCCAAACAAAGATCCATTCAAAACATTTGGCCACAGATATGTTTTCAGATGGAATGAAGTATTTCTTTTTATTTTGATTTATTCCTACAATGTGGCCATTGATGGCGAAGCCAGTATATATTGCCCCTCCATAGTTGCCCTCACGACTGCAGTGTTGAGCCACTGTCTTGATCATTTGCAGTCCCTGGAATCAAGATATAACCCCTATGCTATCAGCATTAGAGGTCTTGACACCATCGCAACTGGAGCACTAAGTATCCAAGAATGTAGTGATTAAAGGATAGGATTTACTTTTCTGTTAGATAATTCACACTTGAAAATGACTGGAGTTGGGAACATTGTGTACTTTTTATGCTTGTCATATACTTTGATGATTATCTTTTTCAGGCAGCGAATGCAAAAGTCTGCAATGTATGATCTGTGTATAGCAATGCGACAAATCTCACAAGAATTCATTCATCTTCAAGTGACCCAAGAGGAATTTTTGTGCATGAAAACCTTAATACTCCTTAATACAAGTAAGTGAAAATAGAATTTGACACAATGTAGCCAACCAGCATCCTTTTTCCGAATGAATTATTTTCTAATTTGATCCTGAAAAGTTGACCAATGCTCTGTTTCACTGTTTATCTGTTGGTGTAGATTCTGAGATTGACAATGACCCCATTGTCAATTACACATAAGAGTTTTAAGTTCCCTGAACTGCCTGGTGTATAATTATCTTGATCACTGTGATCATGGTCAATACAACCACAGCAACTACAAACAATAAGTGCTTGTTCTTTGGTTGAGTCACAGGGTTGGTTTGATAGCACACTTGGCGAAAGATGTGTTCTCAGTTGAAATTATTGCCTATTTAAGGAAATTTTTTGAAATGAATTCTTATAGGAGAAATTAGTGATCATATCTGATTTCTATGGAACCCTGCTATTCCTGGTTCTAAACTGAGCCAATATCAGCTCTGGGCTCAAACAATATTCAACCCAAGACTGCTGCCTGTTGCAAATATTTAATCTGTAATTCTAATTGAAAGGTAACAGAGACCAGACAGACCTTTTAATCCAGAAAAAATAGACAGCTTTGAGTTGAATAAAATGTTAAAATGGTCCCAACACACCTACCCTGTTTAATGAAGTTAGGATAAGGGGCAGACAACAACTCGCTTACGTGCCACATATTTAACAATGAATTTAAATTTAACTCCCCTGACCCCAACGTCCCAATATTTGCTGCATCCAAAATTCCTCAACTATTCCCCAACCCTGCCTAATCTTGTCCAGTGCCATTACACTCCCTCACCACGACCTCATTCTCATTGCTTATTTACCCAAACACCAATTACCCAGCTTCTCAGATTGGCTGGCTGTAGCCAGAAGACAGGGAGAAAAGGTTGTGATTGCTTTTCCTGCTCCAAGAGATGGGAAACCTAGTCCTCTGACTTTGCTGACCTCAGTGGACTACTTTATTCCCTTCCTGCTTCCAATTTAACACCCAACCCTCCAAATTGAGCACCAGTCCCAAGATATCAAATATCCATCTTGTTTCTATATCCCGCAGAGAATTTTGAGGAACTGTGCTTGTCAGGAGGAAATCAAGGCTTGGTCTTTATTTTTATTCCAGGTTGAGTTAGATAAATTTTTGACAGTTAAGGGAGTCCAGGGTTATTGACGTGTGGGGAAAAGTGGATGGGAAATAAAAACTGCACAGAGGCTGGGTGCCACCACCAAGTGACCCTTTAATAATTAAAGGGGAGTACACTGGCTGTGGCTGGCTGGCTAGCTAGGTCAGAATCCAGCCTCAACTGAGAAGATTCTAATCTTCTGGTTATATATTTTTTCCTTGCTTCCTGGTGGTGGAAATTTGAATAAAGATTCGTGCACCTTGTTTCTTTCAAGAAAAAAAAATCTCCTGTTTTTTTATTTTTATTTTTTTACAAATCTTTATTCAATTTCCACCACCAGGAAGAAAGGAAACTCCCGCGTGGCCTGTGACAAGCAGTGCCCTTCACATCAAAGGGCAGTGCTGTGTGATCAAAACAGTGAGGGGGAGGGTAGGGACTAAATCAAAATAGAGTTGGAGGGAGAAATGATGCACTCCACTCCCTGCGGCGCCCACCTCTCCCTGAACAACTCCAGGGTGTTGGTCGACACCGCGTGCTCCTTCTCCAAGGACACCCGGGCCCGTATCCCTATTTATTTATTTTTTTTTTCCACCTAAGTGCAGTAGTGCTTATTTTTTTCCCCCAGCACCCATGGTGTGTGTGTGCAGGTGTGAGACACAGTGAAAGACACAAAATGCACAAATCTTTATTCAATTTCCACCACCAGGAAGATAGGAAAACACCCGGGTGGCCAATGACAAACACTGCCCTTCACATCA
>NC_057719.1:94895517-94904215 GCF_004010195.1 Chiloscyllium plagiosum | reverse complement strand
ACTCACAATAGGCAAACACCCGGGTGGCCAGTGACAAACACTGCCCTTCACATCAAAGGGCAGTGCTGTGTGATCAAAACAGTGAAGGGGAGGGTAGGGACTAAATCAAAATAGAGTTGGAGGGGGACACTCCTCTTTTCTTTCTTTTTATTTGTTTTTCTTTTTATTTATTAACCCCCACACTACCAGCTAAGTGCGGTAGTGCTTATTTTTTTCCCCAGCACCCATGGTGTGTGTGTGTGCAGGTGTGAGACACAGTGGAAGACACAAAGTGCACCGATCTTTATTCAATTTCCACCACCAGGAATATAGGAAAACACCCGGGTGGCCAGTGATAAACACTGTCCTTCACATCAAAGGGCAGTGCTGTGTGATCAAAACAGTGAAGGGGAGGGTAGGGACTAAATCAAAATAGAGTTGGAGGGAGAAATGATGCACTCCACTCCCTGCGGCGCCCACCTCTCCCTGAACAACTCCAGGGTGTTGGTGGACACCGCGTGCTCCTTCTCCAAGGACACCCGGGACCTAACGTAACCGCGGAAGAGGGGCAGGCAGTCGGCCCTTACGACCCCCTCCACGGCCCACTGCCTGGACCTGTTGATGGCCAGTTTGGCCAGGGATCTCCTGGTTATATATGTCAGTAAAGGCCTTCCTGATTAGTCCAGGTTAACAATCCCAATTAAGAACCTCATAGTCAACAAGATCAATCTGGTTCCAATCACTACAGTGCGGAAAGTGCATGCCTGGACCTGTTGATGGCCAGTTTGGCCAGGGATCTCCTGGTTATATATGTCAGTAAAGGCCTTCCTGATTAGTCCAGGTTAACAATCCCAATTAAGAACCTCATAGTCAACAAGATCAATCTGGTTCCAATCACTACAGTGCGGAAAGTGCAATTGAGACTAAAACCAGATCAACCATAAATGTCTTGAATGGTGGAGTAGGCCAAATGCCCTATTCCTGCCCCTATGCCTCATGTTCCCACATGCTTCAACTAGAAGATTGTTCTATACTGTAGGCTGCTGCTGACACACTGACTCAGAACTGGCATTAGCTGTATTCTTCCATATGCTTTTTTAAGAGTGATTGGAAAGTCTCTGAGGCAGTGCAGCAATCATTTCAATCATAAGATATAATTAATTAGATGTATTTAACTTGATGAAAAATGCATCTTAAAATAATGTAACTTATGTTGCACTTTCACTTCAGAAAGCTATCGTAAAATACAGGAATGAAAATGGACACTTGGGGAAAAGGAAAGAGGATGGAATGGATTTAGAAACAGATCCAATAAGGCAATTGTTTAAAAAGTTTCAGTTGTGGTTTTGAGAGTAGAGTGGATGGAGACCAGCTAAAGAGATGTTGTGGCTAATGAGGCATGAACCAGTTTTAAAAAGGTGAAAGAAGCAAACAGAGATGTGATGCTGTAAGTGGTCACAGAGCATGTTAGACTAAATCTATGGATTGTTAGAAGGTAGCATTAATGATTTTGAAAACAATTTATAGGAGCACCCAGTATGAATGAAGCTTGGTGAGGATCAGAGTTAGCAGGTAACAGAGAGCTCCCATTCTGGATAAGTATATTCATGTAGATTGAACTGCCAAGCCCAGGGGCAGAGTATTTGTAAGATACCTTGTTAGGAAGTGAAAATTAAATAATGTTACATTCAAATTACTCAATTCTACACGTACCATTATATTCAAAACAACCAACTTTTTTTTAAGGTTAGATACCAACCCCTAAATGAATTAATGCAAGAGTCACACATTTATCATTGTAAAAGAATGTGCAGGAATATCTGCATTAATCAGTAAAGAACAATATTGAACTGTTTCTATGCCAGGATTTATCTATGTCAATCAATCACTGCTAAATAATACTATTTTGAAACAATTTTAGACTCTCATTTTTATAAAAAAAAGTTATGGAATTACGTTATGATCTATTCAATTAAAGTTAAAAATCACACAACACCAGGTTATAGTCCAACAGGTTTAATTGGAAGCACTAGCTTTCGGAGCGACGCTCCTTCATCAGATGGTTGTCGCGCTCCAAAAACTAGTGTGCTTCCAATTAAACCTGTTGGACTATAACCTGGTGCTGTGTGATTTTTAACTTTGTACACCCCAGTCCAACACCGGCATCTCCAAATCATATTCAATTGAAGAGTACCTCACTTTTAGGCAAAATCATATTTATCTATCAACATGCCACTTGTTATTTATTTGGAATAGCAATTATTCATCTCTGATTAAACCATAACATGTTAATGTGTTTCATAAAATTAACACTTTTTCATAAATTTACAAAATATACAACATAATATTTATAGATCATAAATGTCACTTCTAACATTCCTTTCATGTTGATAGTTCTGTATTTATGAATAATGATCATGTGAATTCTTTTGAATGCCTGTTGGAAATTCATATTATATTGGTTATTTTACCTAAAATTGGGATTATACTTTCAGAATTAAAATTGAAATCAAACAATTCAATCAATTTTAATCAATAAAATTTAAGCAAATAAATGTATATTTGCTAATTGAAGAATGGTGTTTTCCAGCACATATTCCTATTTTGCCCGTGAGTTAAAATAATCAGATTTTATAGAATTCCTTTGCTTGGACATGCACAACTAAAGAACAGGGAGGCAAACAGCTCAGAAATAAGCTGATCATTCTTATGTTTGTTCCAAGGTACTAGCATCAAAGATTATTAAATTTCATTCTGTTTCCGAGCAAGTAAAGAGATACCCATTTTCATAAAACCCAGTTTTGAATCTGAAAGGGTATCTGTACATTTGTTAATATTTTTGCTTGTGCAGGAATCAAAGAAATTGAGAAACAAAACTGTTTGCAAACAATATGTTTGAAACTAATGGGGCAGCTTTTGTTTTATGTTTTTAATCTCAATTCTGCATAAATCATAGCATATGACAATATGGAGACTGGACATTGAATACATCCTTCAGTAAAGGAGGATAGAATAGATCATGAGCAGCTTATGGATGAGGGAGCTTCTTCAGCTAACTTCTGAAAGGAGCACTTATATTTCTTAATGAACTTGCCACTGGATTCTTGAAGGATCATCAACATTTTGAGAATGAATGTGAAACAAAATCATAAATGTTAAAAATGTTTGCAAATTAAAATTTTAAAATGATAGTAACAGCCCCTTGACAAGCATTATGGAGTTGGGATTGATTTGGTTAAAGGTAATATGATTGGGAACACATATGATCATTTTTAAGGCAGCAGGTTTGTGACATGCTCACTTGCCAGTGTACAATCAGAACTATTCTGCTTGCATTATATTAACCAATAAACAGGTCCAAACTAAAGGAGGAACATAAACTCACAAATCTTTGGGGATGTGATTATAAAATCTATAGGCTTGCTGAAGCCGATGAACTTCCTGGGACATGTATTTGCCACCAGTATGTTCCACATGTGCAACTACATGTGAGTGCAAGAGAGAAACATTTAGCAATATCTCTCTTTCAATAATATTTAAGTTCTGTACTAAAAACAGAAAAGCAACATAATTTTATAGGGTGAAAGGGTGTGTTGGAATTCTCAGGTATCTGGGTGTCCTTGTATGTGGATCACAGTACAGCAATAAGCAAGTACAGAAAGCAGTCAGGAATACAAGTGTTATGTTAGCTTCCATTACAAAGGCGTTTAAGACTACAGAATTTTCAATACAATGATAAAGAACGTTGTTGAAAGCTTATCTGGAATAGCACATGTCATTTTGGTCCCTTCACCAAAGAAAGGAACTGTTGGTTTTCAAAGGAAGTACAATGAAGATTCACTAGACTGATTCCTGGGATGAGGGGATTGTTCTCTAAGCAGAGATTGAGTGGATTAGACCATTATTTCTCCAATTTTAAAAGAATGAGAGTTGATTTCATTGAAACGTATCATATCTGTAAGGGAGGACACTCACCCTGGCACCGTAGTCCAGAACTAGGGCCACACTTTCCTAGCAAGGGATTGACTATTCCTTTACTGAATTGTGAATATTTGGAATTCTCTCACCCAGAGTGCTGTAGATGCACATTGATTCAAGACTAAGTTGGATCAATTGTAGGATAGAGTGTTTGTGATTTAAGAGACAGGGGAACAGTGCCAAGGGCTGTATGATTTTTTTTTAAGCTCTTAAATGTAGAACCAGCAAGTAGTGGTTCACCAAGTGAGTGTAGTGAGGAGATGTAGTGAGTGTAGTGAGGAGATGCATTCACTAACTTTCATTACAGTGTTTATGAACCTCCTGGCCTTTCCCATCTTGTCCATCTCTTCAGTGCCTGTGAAGTCCTGTCTTTGCTCTGATGTTCTATTTTCCTTGTTTAGAATTTCAATAACAGTATTCAGCAGCAGCCTCCCTTTAAGATGGACAAACTGAAGAACTAGAGGCTGATGGCAGATCCCAGCTGAACACAGAGACAGGGTAGCATTATGCTTCAGCACTTCTACTGTCAGGTAAAGAAGGTGGCAACTACAAATATATATGGCGCCTACTTCCACTGAAACCAACATGGACATGCCATAAATCATGGCTTCTGTGCTTAAACCATGGGGCTAGCTCTATTCGAGACACATAAAATCATGAGATCTTAATGAAAGATCTTCCAGCAGATTCAGAGGTAACATCATCCTGTACTTGTTAAGTTCTTTTTTCTTCAGATTCAGAGGAATTTAGGTGTGTACACAACTGCAAAAACTTTATCCAAAATATCTTGCAATATCTGCTTGAAGGTGTCTGTATAGCTCAATTATTTTAAAGTATTTTCAGTTTGTTCAAGTATTTCCATCTACAGCCATAAGTCTGCCAGTACTATGTGTTCCAGAATAAGCCAATACTTTACAACACCTAGCATTCCTTACAGAAAGTTTACACAACTTCCATGTGTATAGTCCCTTTTGATGCTTAAGGCCATTTCAGTATGAACCTTTCCGTTAAAGTGAATCAGTGCTCTCTGCTTCAGTCACTGGACATAGCAGTGAGTTACAAATTTTTGGAAGTTTTTGCACAAATAAATTCCTAACTTCTTACTCGATTTATTTGTGGCTTTGTATTTCTCTCCCCATGGGGTGGGAAGGATAAACTCATCCACAAGTAAACATTTTCTGAACATCAACCTATTGAACTTCTTCAGAGCACTAAAAGCCTTTATCAAATCACTTCTTGGAATTCACTTTCCCAAAGGAAGTACTCCCAACCTGCTCAGTTATTCCAGAGAGTTGTATATCCTCAGTGCTGGTAAGATGCTTGTAACCTTTCTTCACTAATGTTGCCTAGTGCTTCCATGTTTATGGTATGGAATGAATTTCTAGTACAGAGACTATAAGTGCTCACAGCAGTCAGTCCTTCCAATATTTTATATAAATTTAATATTGTTTCTTTGTCTTTGTGTTCTGTTCTCGTATAAATAAAGCCAAGAACTTCTGTTTGGTATGAACAGAGAGGAGGGCTGAATCAGTTTCCATCTTTTTAACCCCCTCAGTTGTCTACACAATGATTTTTAATTATTTAGCATGTAGCTACAGCATATTTCAGTTGGACACAGTTCCAGTCAAAATTAAGGAGCCAAGGTATTTATGAGTAAGAGAAAGAAGAATTTCATTATTTACTAATCATAAGAAAAGTGATAACACGTGACATTAAACATGCATAGTCATAGGTATAACATTTTATTGTCTATAACAGTTGAAAGATAAAGAATATAATTTTAAATGTTCATAGAGTTCTTCTTGTTATTGTTGAACCTTGATGGATGTGTTAAACTTGGCTGTATGTTCCTCAGCTCAAAGTGACCTCAACAGTTACATGCAAGTCAGAGGAGCCTCTGCTCTCCACAGTGAAATCCTGAGGGAGGAAGTGGATTCTGAGTTAACCCAAGGTCAGACAGGATAATGGGGGGAGACTGGTGGATTGCTGATGCCACCTTCAGTGGCTGAAGATTGGAGGAGCTGTGTCCTTGGAGCATTTATGGAGCAAAAAAACAGAGTTAACATTTTGATTCTGGTTTGACAGTGCTTCAGGTTGAAAGATATTGGAAAATAGGTTCCCTTTTATACTTTTGACAGAGGCAAAGGAAAAGCAAGATAGTGTGGACGCCCAGTGCAGAAGATAAAGAGATGGTTAATAGTGGAGGAGGAGAAAAAAATGTAAAAAGGGTTCAAAGTTTGGGAGAAGATTTGTAGCTCGGGTGCTCGTTGTTGTGGTTCTGTTCGCTGAGCTGGGAATTTGTGTTGCAGACGTTTCGTCCCCTGTCTAGGTGACATCCTCAGTGCTTGAGAGCCTCCTGTGAAGTGCTGGAGGAAAGATCACAGAAGCGCTTCACAGGAGGCTCCCAAGTACTGAGGATGTCACCTAGACAGGGGACGAAATGTCTGCAACACAAATTCCCAGCTCGGCGAACAGAACAACAACAATGTAAAAAGGGTGTAAATTAAGATGTAGAAAGCACCCTTCTCCTAAGCCAACTTGAAATTTTAACTGTTTCTCTCTCCACAGATGCTGTCACCTGCTGAGTTTCTCCTGCTTTCTCTGTGTTTGTTTCAGATTTACACAATATTTTTAGTGATTTATTTACTTAATGATTTAATGAAGTGTTGCATCTTTAATAATAGCAAAGTTTGCAGAATCATTGAGTTCCCTGCAAGTTCCAAGTTGATGAGTCATTGTGCTGGCTTTGGATGGAAGAAACAGGAAGAGAGATAGAGAGAGAGTCTGCCAGATCTTGCAGTTATTAATTTGTTTTTTTTTCTGTCTGCTGTTTTACCAAGCAGCTATTGACATTGAACATAAAGATGTAAGAACTAGGAGCAGGAGGAGGCCATTCAGCCCCTCGAGCCTGCTCTGCCATTTGATGCGATCATAGCTGATCTAATCTCAGCCTCCACTCCACTTTCCCACCCATGTCCCATAACTCTTCAACCTATTACTGATTAAAAATCTATATTTCTCCGCCTTAAACTTACTAATGTGTCCCACACCATAGGGTAATGAATTCTACAGATTTACAACCTTTTAAAGGAAGTAATTTCTCCTCATCTCTGTTTTAAATTTGCCACCCCTTATCTGAAAACTATGACCTCTCATTCTATGTTGGCCGACATGATGAAACATCCTCTCTACATCTACTTGGTCAATCGCCTTTAACATCTTATCTGCCTCATTTAGATCTCTTCTCATTATTCTAAACTCCAGACAGCATAGGCCTAAACTGTTCAATGTCCCTTCATAAGACAAACCACCTCACCTCTGGATTCAATCTCGTGAACCTCCTCTAGACTGCCTCCACTACTCGATGTAGGTTTGGTCGCTAAGCTGGAAGTTTCATTTTCCTGTGCGTCCACTAACCTCCTTAACTCCTTACTGAGATGAGTTTTCAATTCTGTGTGTTAATTAAATTCAGTGTTCATTGCTGAAGGTGTGAGTAGAGGGTCAATCTGACCAGACTGATTATGCAGAATATTGGTGCGACCTCTTCTTGGAATGCTGTGTCCATTTCTGGACACCATTATAGGAATGATATTAATCTGGTCCCTATATTAAGCTGGAGAGGGTTCAGAAGAGATTTACTAGGATGTTGCCATAAATGGAGATTTTGAGATATGAGGGGTGGCTGGATAGACTGGGACTACTTTCATTGGAGTGTAGGAGGTTGAGAGTTTGCCTTATCGAGGCTTATAAAATAATGAAGGGTGTAGATACGGTGAATAGCAGGTGTCTTTTCCCTAAGGTGGGGGATTTCAAGACTAGGGGACCTCCTCCTGCTCCTAGTTTTTACACCTTTATGTTCAATGTCAATAACTTGGAACTTGCAGGGAACTCAATGATTAAGGTGAAAGGAGAAAGATTTTAAAAGGACATGATGGGCAACATTTTTAATGAAGAATGGTTTATGTGTGGAATGAACTTCTAGAGGAAGTGGCGATATGGGTGTAGTTACAATGTTTAGGAGACATTTAGATAATTACATGAATAAGAAAGTTTGGAGGGATATGGGCCAGTGCAGGCAGGTGGGATTGGTTTAGTTTGGGAACATGGTCAGCATGGACTGGTTGGACCGAAGGGGGTGGCACGGTGGCTAGTATTGCTGCCTCACAGCGCCAGAGACCCGGGTTCAATTCCCATCTCAGGTGACTGTCTGTGTGGAGTTTGCACATTCTCCCCGTGTCTGCGTGGGTTTCCTCCGGGTGCTCCGGTTTCCTCCCACAGTTCAGAGATGTGCAGGTAGAGGTGAATTGGCCATGCTAAATTGCCCCAAGTGTTAGGTGGATAATTCAAGGGTAAACATAGAACATAACAGCGCAGTACAGGCTCTTCGGCCCTCGATGTTGTGCCGACCTGTCATACTAATCTGAAGCCCATCCCACCTACACTATTCCATGTACGTCCATTTGCCTGTCCAATGACGACTTAAATGTACTTAAAGTTGGCGAATCTACTACCGTTGCAGGCAAAGCATTCCATACCCTTACTACTCTGAGTAAAGGAACTACCTCTGACATCCGTCCTATATCTATCTCCCCTCACTTTAAAGTTGTGTCCCCTCGTATTTGCCATCCCCATACTTGGAAAAAGGCTCTCCCTGTCCACCCTATCTAACCCTCTGATTATCTTATATGTCTCTATTAAGTCACCTCTCAACCTTCTTCTCTCTAATGAAAACAGCCTCAAG
>NC_057719.1:94892115-94895164 GCF_004010195.1 Chiloscyllium plagiosum | reverse complement strand
CCATCAACCACCACCCTCTGTCTTCTTTCAGCAAGCCAATTACTGATCCAAACTGATATGTCTCCCACAATCCCATTCCTCTGCATTTTGTACAATAGCCTACTGTGGGAAACCTTATCGAACGCCTTGCTGAAATCCATATACACCACATCAACCAGTTTACTCTCATCTACCTGTTTGGTCACTTTGTTTAAAACTCAATAATATTCGTTAGGCATGACCTACCTTTCACAAAACCGTGCTGACTGTCCCTGATCAGGTTATTCTTTTCTAGATGTTTATAAACCCTATCTCTTATAACCTTTTCCAACACTTTACCAACAAGTGAAGTGAGACTCATTGATCTGTAATTACCAGGGTTGTCTCTACTACCTTTTTTGAACAGAGGAACCACATTTGCTATCCTCCAGTCCTCAGGCACTACTCCTGTAGACAATGATGATTTGAAGATCAATGCCAAAGGCTCAGCAATCTCTTCCCTTGCTTCCCAGAGGATCCTAGGATAGATCCCATCCGGCCCAGGGGACTTGTCTATTTTCACACTCTGCAGTATTTCTAATACCTCTTCCTTGTGAACCTCAATCTCTTCTAGTCTATGGGGAGTTGGTTTCTCTTTGGAGGGTCGGTGTGGACTTGTTGCGCCAAATGGCCTGTTTCCACACTGTAGGTAATCTAATCTAAAAGGGTATATGTCTGTGCTGTATGACTCTATGACTGGAATGTTTAGGATGGAGATCCTGCTACCTAACTGACTCTGCTCCCTAGCTCTGCGTTCCCAACATCCCCCCCCACTTCCTAACTTCTTCTCCCCTTGCTTCCTGCGTCCACCTCTCCCTACTTTCCCAACTCCCATCCCTCCTGCAGTGCCCTCTTTCTGACGCCTGCCACATCATGACTCCCATTGCCTCCTCCCTCCCAACGCCTGCTTCCCCAGCTACCCAACTCCAATGCCACCCAATCTCCCCTGCCCCATCCATCTTTGACAGCTTCTGGCCTGAGAGCTTATTAAGAATTCTGAGTAGCCGCTTTAAGGTCAGTTAAAGGCTGGACTTCTACTTCTTGGAGTTTAGAAGAATGATAGATGTTCTTATTATAGACCTGATAGGATGGACACCAGAGTAGTTTCTAGGGTATGGGTGTTCTAATGTTCCTATACAGCAAATCACATCCCAGACTGACATGTAGCTCAATGGATCATATTTTATTTCTTTTTTGATTTTAACAAGATGGTCTTTCAGCGAAACACAAACATGTAACTCTACAGATTTTAGCCTCATAATTACACAGAAGTTTATTTCACAAGAATAGTGAGGATAAACCAGAATAAATCAAACTATTTACATAAAACACACACTTAAATATTTTGAAGCACGAGATCATTGGAAAAGCTCAGCAGGTCTGGCAGCATCTATGGAGAGAAATCTATGCTAATATTTCAGATCCAGTGCCCCTTCTTCAGATCTGAATCTGAAATCTGATTTCTCTTCATAGATGCTGCCTGGCCTACTGAGTTTTTCAGTAATTTATACTTTTGTTTCTGATTTCTAGCATCTACAGTTCTTTTGATTTTCCATCAGAAATTATTCCCTTCTCTGTTCCACATAGGGTCTGATGTAACTGTGGCATGAATTCTCAGTCATGAGAATTTTATAGCCTCTTCCTTAATTCATCAAATACATAAGCTTAGACTTTCTCAGCTTCTCATAACCCCTTCAGGGATTTAACCAACACTTCTGATTTGAAACTTTTAACTAAACTCTTGCACTGAGATAACCTTTTTTTAAACAGTCTAAACTACTTCCTGTTCTGGGAGAAATTATTTCACACAGCTAGCTGCAGCGAAAACATCTGCAAAATTACTCAAACTGAAACAAAAAAACTTCTTTTCTAAGGCAAAGGGTGTTTCCTCTAAGCCAAAATAAACTGGTTTGTGATGTTTTATCTGAAAGCTTAAAACATTATTTTATTCACTTGTAAATTCTCCCAATATAAAAAAGATTACTCACCAGGAAGTCCTTCTTTAATATGATGTTCCACCCACAGAGAGTGGTGAGTGTGTGGAATGTACTACCAACAGTGGTAGGAGAGTCAGATACATTAGGGATATTTAAGCTACTGCTGGAGAGGCACATCGAAGATAATATAATGAACGGTATATGGGTTAGTCTGATCTTAGAGTAGGATAAAAGGTTGGCACAGGCCGAAGGGCCTGTGCTATGCTGTACTGTTCTATGTTCTATGAAGCATTCAAGTAAGCAATGGATTCTGCATATTTCAATCCACCCTGCTATGTGCATTAGATTATAAGGATCAGGCAGACATTTCATGTCTCACAATACAGGCCCAAAAAATCTGGAAATGGTGGAGAATTGGTGCAATCATATCTTTTCTATTTTGCAATGTGATTCTACTATTCTCCCAGCAGGTTCTTAGATGCAGTCTAACAGAAGCTCTAAATATTTTTGCGTCTATTATTACAAATTCAGTCAGAATTGTAGAAATATCTTAAATTTGTTAATAGATATTTTAAAACAATTATCTTTACTTAATGGATAATGTAGCAAGCAGGGAATTGCAATGGGCATTGGGATTGCCTGAAATAAAGTTGGATAGGCAAAGACTGACCTTAGTGATTTTGGGTTCTGACGGGGCTAAAGACATATTCGCCTCCTCTGATTTTGTTTGTTTTTATAATGACCACTTCTAGTTCCTATAATATCTTCCGTACTTCCTACTCACCTCTGGCTCGGGTTTTCATGCAGAAAGATATTGAATGTGAGGGTTTAATCACTGTCCCAGTCAATGTCGTTCAGGGAGGCCTCCTTCAATTACTTGCCCAATGCTTGAGAAGTTCGGGACACCACCAACACCCTCCACCTAGTCCATGATTTTCGCTTCCCCGGTCCTCAACGCCTTATCTTCACCATGGACATTCTCCCCACCTACGTTCGGGTCACACCCACGCCCTCCACCGCCTCCATGATTTTCGCTTCTCCGGTCCCCAACGCCTTATCTTCACCATGGACATCCAGTCCCTGTACACCTCCAT
>NC_057719.1:94862755-94891040 GCF_004010195.1 Chiloscyllium plagiosum | reverse complement strand
CCCCACCCCACTCCGGCCTATCACCCTCACCTTGACTTCCCTCCACCTATCGCATTTCCAAAGCCCCTCCCCCAAGTCCCTCCTCCCTACCTTGTATCTTAGCCTGCTGGACACACTTTCCTCATTCCTAAAGAAGGGCTTATGCCCGAAACATCGATTCTCCTGCTCCTTGGATGCTGCCTGACCTGCTGCGCTTTTCCAGCAACACATTTTCAGCTCTGATCTCCAGCACCTGCACCCCTCACTTTCTCCTCAATGCTTGAGAAGGTCCACTGCAACTCAATCTGTATAAACATTAATCTTTCTAACAGACTTTCTTCACAAACTATGTCACATACAAAGCAATGTCAGAAATGTTAATCTGTAACATTTACCCAATTATTAATGTCTGATATTTTAATCTGAGTCAATAAAATCTCTCGTAGTCTGAGTGGGCAAAAGTTAAGAGGAGATATATTAAGGAAGCATGATGAGAGGTTTTCAAATGAAAATAATTTCAACAGGGTAAATAAAGAGAAAATAAAGCAAACTGAGGATGCTGGAAATCCAAAATAAAAACAGAAATTGCTGGAGAAACACAGCAGGTCTGGCAGCAGCTGTGCAGAGAAAGCAGAATTAATGTTTTGAGTCCAATCTGTTCTGACGAAGGGTCACCACACCACACCAACACATTAACTCTGTTTTCTCACCACAGATGCTGACAGCAATTTCTGTTTTTGTTTCTGATTTCCAGCATTAACAGTACTTTTGTGTTTTTGTTTAATCCACAATGTGCATGTTGCTGCTCAGGCCTTTTTTCTCAGTTATGGTATGGCTTTTCTGAAGTTCTTGTTGGAGACCTTGAAGCATAATTCGCTGATCTTCTTTGACAATGTTGTTAATGCTGCATCCATTGCTTTTGTTGTTGGAAATTGTGGATTGTAATGTGCTAATGCACCTGAACAAACTGAATGAATTTTTAATTTTTTCAAAGAGTTTTGTTGATCAACATTCCTGCGTCAGTGTTGGCTTTGACTCAGCACCTATCCTAATGTCTTGATGATTAATGATAAGTTAGGAATGAATGATTCCTAGTCTTTGCAACTCTTGGCTTTTCTATCTTTGATGTTTGTGTTGTCTCTTTAGAAAAATATTCTTGAGTTAAGGAAATTCTCTAACCCTCTTTACTTTTTGAGGATTATTAACCTTTAGTCTATGGATTTCACTGTAACCAAAGACCTTGAGAATTAATTTTCTAGGTTTATACTTGTATCAGGCCTGCCTCTTACAATGTTTTCAGAATATCCCTAACTCCATGATAGTACACCTCCTCTGTTGAACCAGGTATGAGGTATCTCCCATGTGGCAAATTATTCCGTCCTTTCCTAGGAGTTTTGTAATAGTAACTTAAAACATTTCAGCTGCTGATGCTATTCCAAATGCAGATTATTGAACCAATATTGGCCAGAGGTATTTTAAAATAGTTAACAACCTTGATTCCTGGCCCAAAGATACTAGCCAGAACTTATTGGTTGCACCTAACTTAGTGATCAATGTGCTCTTCACCAATTTAACTGAGCGGTCAGCATAGTGGCTCAACAGTTAGCACTGCTGCCTCACAGCATCAGGGACCTGGGTTTGATTCCACCTTCAGGCAACTGTCTGTGTGGAGCTTTCACATTCTCCCTATGTCTGTGCGGGTTACCTCCTACAGTCTAAAGACTCTCACTGCACCCCCCAGGTCATCTCCTCTGCCCTGAAGCTCTTCAGCCATGTCCTGAAACAGACTCGCTACCACAGCCACATCTACTGTCGCAAATTCATTAAAGGAAATTGTGAGAATCCATTATTAATTAATTAACAATAGGAGACTTTCAAAGTTAAACCAAATACATCAGAATCAGCATTATTTTTAAATAATTTGTTTGCTCGAGTTCTTAAAAGATGTGACAAGCAAAGTAGACAATAGCGATCCTGAAGAAGCAAAGTACCTGAGCTTTGAAAAGGCATTGATTAAACGCTGCATAAAATATTAAAGCTGTAAAATAAGAGGACACGGGTTTGGGAAGAGGTCATTCTCCTCGATAGAGGGCTGGTGAGCCAACAAAATGCAGAGAGAGTGAATAGTTGTTTCGTTAATAGTTGGCAACATTTGGGGTTCCATAGAGTTCAGACGACATGACCCGAAATTTACCATCTATTGTATCATTTGAATAAGAGTTGAAAAGTGTGGTGCTAGAAAGGCGCAGCAGGCCAGGCATCATCCGAGGAGGAGGAGAATCAACGTTTCGGGAATGTAGATTTCTCCAGCTTCCTCATTTCCCCTCCTCCCACCTTATCTCAGTCCAACCCCCGGATGCAGCACCGCCCTCTTGACCTGCAATCTTCTTCCCGACCTCTCCGCCCCACCCCCTCTCCGGCCTACCACCCTCACCCTCACCTCCTTCCACCTATCGTATTCCCAGCGCCCCTGCCCAAAATTCCCTCCCCCCTACCTTTTATCTCAGCCAGCTTGGCACACCAGCCTCATTCCTGAAGAATGGCTAATGCCCAAAACATTGATTCTCCTGCTCCTCGGATGCTGCCTGGCCTGCTGTGTTTTTCCAGCACTACATTTTTTAACTCTAGTACTCCAGCATCTGCAGTCCTCACTTTCTCCTAGTCTAAAGACAAGCAAGTTTGGCAGATTGTCCATGACAAATTGCCCATAGTTTCAAGGAATGTGCAGGCTAGTTAGGGATAGGGTAGGGGGTGGGTCTGGGGATACTCTTTGGAAGGCCAATGTGGACTCAATTGGCTGAATGGCCTGCTTCCACTCTGTATGGATTCTATGATCATCAACAAATGACATTGGATGGGTATACCTGTACAGTCTTGTTAGGTTGAGTCAGGTCTCTGCAGGTTCTGATATTCTCATTTGGTTTATAAATAGTGGTCACCCTTCAGCACTCGTTTGTAGGCACGCTGATTGATGAAGTTAACTGCTGTTACTGCATTCTTTCAATTTCTGCTTACCCTTTATGTACTGGAATCAATACCTTTCTTCGAGTAAATACACAAATTGGAATTGCATTTGGCTGCTGTGTTCTTCAATATTTATTTTTCAGCTTATACAGTCGAGTAAATATATCGGGGAAAACTCTTCTCTACATTTTATATTGTTGGCTTCCTTTACAAGTTTGTCTATTTTCATGATCAGTATTATTCTGGAGCATCTTTTCCCTGAATTTATCGTTTACTCTTCCCACAATCTGATCTTTGACTTGCAAATTATTTCCTCCTGGGTCTTGCATTTTGATTGAAGAATGGTTTAATTTGATATGTTTTATAATCATTTTACATTCAGATGTTTACCCTGTGCTGGTATCTGTTTAAAACACAATAGGATGCCCCTTGAAATAATAAATAACAGCTAGTAAATTTCTGTCGAGGCCATTGATGTCTCCTCAGATGTTTAATTTCTCATTCTTCTTGAACTTGTTTCTATCTTAAAAGCTATTTTCATTACTCACACATTGAGAATGACAACATCTCTTTAAAATGATGACTTTTATCACAGCTGTTACATTCCACTTCCCCTGTAGGAAATCACAATGATATATCTTGCTCCAAGCACATATGAAACATTTGAAAATGACTGTCTGTGCTTTTAGTATTTTTGTTGAGCATTTGCTTTGTTGCATCCTCTGTTTTCAGGTCTACATCTTGGACTGACTCACTTTGCTTCTTCCATAGAGTTCGGTCTCACCTTATCCTATTCCCCAGTTTGTCACCAGATTGTGGACAGTCTCACAAACCCTACCACCTTCATGAGTTTCGGGTGCTCTTTGGACTATATAAAAAAACCTGAGAGCTGGGTACCCCATCCATCACACCAACCATGAGGTTGCATGTTAATTCATTCCTTAAATCATCACATGCACAATTTGCCAGCTAATCAATACAGGTTATTAGTTTCAATTGCACAAAGCAGCTTACTACCTGATTGTGCTGCTATTACTTCTGCAACCCCGAAGCTATTTAATACTTATCAAAGGGTTTTCTCAGCTATTCCATATGTGCACAAACTGAGACTTTCTACTCTCAGGAATAGCTCTGGAAGTGGTAGCGTTGCTTCTATCCTCATTGCTGCTCAAAGCTCTGCTGCTCCGCTACTGAATTGAGACACTAACTATGCTCCAAGGTCACTGGTGAGTCAGTTTTTTTACTCCTGTTTTCCCCTCTTATTTGCAATTGTAGTTTAATTATCTTTTTTTCCACCCTTGTCACCCATCTTTTAGTTCAGGTTGCTTTTGGGTTCTTCTGCATAACAGTTTGATTGTACATGTTATTGCCTTACTGCCACCATGTCTTCAGGTCAGTGTTGTGGGGATCTGGTTGTCTCATAAATAATTCTGCAGTAGCCTGTATGGAGTTTAACATAGCCTTTATTCACAAACTAACACCATATTCAGTCTATATTCAAATACAGCAAGATCTGTACAATACCCAGACAACAATAGGCTGACAAGTGGCAAGTAACATTTGTGTAATTAAAATGCCAGGCAATGAACATCTCCAATAAGAGACAATCTAATCACCATCCCTTAAGATTCAATGGTATCACTGTCACTAACACCTCACTATCAACATCTTTTGAGATTACCATTGACAAGAAACTCAACTGGACCCCTCACATAAAAGCAGTGGATGCACGAGCAGGTCAGAGACTGGGAATATTGCAACAATAAAGTCACCTCCTGACTCCCCAAAGCCTGTTCTCATCCACAAGGCACAAGTCAGGAACCTGATCAAATACTCCCCACTTGCCTGGATGAGTTCGCCTCCAACAACACTCAAGAAGCTTGATATCATCCAAGGGAAAGCAATCAGCTTGATTGGCACTGCATCCACAAGTATCCATTTCCTCCACCACTGACTCTCAGTAGCTGCAGTGTGTACTATCTGCAAGGTGCTCTGCAGAAATTCACCAAAGATCCTCAGACAGCACCTTCCAAACACATGACCACTTCCATCTTGAAGGACGAAGGCAGCAGGTGCAGGGGAACACTACCACCTGCAATTTCCCCTCCAAGTCACTCACTACCCTGACTTGGAAATATAGTGCTGTTCTTTCACTGTCGCTGGGTCAAAATCCTGTAATTCCCTCCCTAAGGGCATTGTGGGTCTACCTACAGCACATGGACTGCAGTGGTTCAAGAAGTTAGCTCACCACCACCTTCTAAAGGGGCAACTAGAGACAAGCATTAAATACTGGCCAGTCAGTGGCATCCACATCCCACAACTGAATAAAATAAAAAAATGATCTACTGTAGCTCAGGTAATCTCCACCTTGGCATCAGTCTCCAGTTCTGTCTTAATCTCATGATGTTTCATCATGATCCTGTAGCCTCATACTGTGGAACAATTACTTCGCAGGTACTAGTAAACTGCAGAGCCCCAGAAATGGAGAAATAAAGTAGAGGATGAGAAGGCCTATGTGAAGGCAGCAAAGGCGGGAAATTGAAAATAACACCTTTTATGGGCTAGGAGTAAGTAGTAAAATGTGTGTTTATTCATCTCAGTACGTGTCAAGAGGAGAGCAGACTGAGCATACTGCATTCGACACAGCATGTAGGGGCAGAACTTTCATGTTAAGCAGCCTCACCATCTTTTGATGTTTTAATGTGTCACTAATCAGGAGAAAGGATTGACAAGGATTGTAACAATTTTTTATACAAACCTAAAGAACTATAGATGCTGTAAATCAGAAAGAAAAGCAGAAATTACTGGAAAGTTCAGCAGGTCTGGCAGCATCTATGGAGAGAAATCAGAGTTAATGTTTCAGTTTTCCTGACCTGTCCTCAGAACAGTTGGACTCAAAACATTAACTCTGATTTTTCTCCCCAGATACTGCCAGACCTGCTGAGATTTTCCAGCAATTTTTATTTTTGTAACCATTTTTTCCTCATGAAGAACATTGAGAAGTATTAATTTTGATCACTTAGTGTGGTACTACTGGTCATTGAAAGTTGAAAATTTCTATTGGTAGAGTTTTGTCTCAAGACTGAATTTCAGTGGTTACCATTGAAATACTTTTCATAGAATGCAGGGATCTTGGACATGTTATACAAAATATATTGCAATTGTCCAAATCATGGAAGTTTAACTTGCATGGAGTTGTCTATTAATAATATTAAATGACATAGTGTAATGGATATTGAAAAGCTGATAGAAATGACAACAATATTCTTTTTAATATACACTCATGGAACATTAGTTTGTTGGCTGAATCACCATTGATTGTCCAGTCCTAATTTCCCTTTAGAAGGTGGTGGTGAAGTGTTACAGTCCATTTGGTGTAGGAATACCCAAAATGCTATTAGGGGCGGAATTCCAGGAGTTTGACCCAGCGACATTGAAGGAACTGTGATATATATTTCCAAGTCAGGATGGTGAGTGGCTTGGAGGTAAACTTGCAGGGGATGGTGTTCCCATGTACCTGTTGCCCTTGTCCTTCTAGATGGAAGTGGCCATGGGTTTGGAAGCTGTTGTCTAAGGATCTTTGGTGAATTTCTGCAGTGCATCTTGTAGATAGTACACACTGCTGCTACTCAGCATTTGTGGTGGGTGGAATGGATGCCTGTGGTTGTGGTGCCAATCAAGCAGGCTGCTTTGTTTGGAATAACGTCAAGTTTATTGAGTGTTGTTGGAGCTGCACTCATCCAGGCAAGTGGGGAGTATTCATCACACTCCTGACTTGTGTCTTGTTGATGGTGGACAGGCTTTGGGGAGTCAGGAGGTGAGTTACTCGTTACGGGTGAGTTACTTGCTACCATTTAACATTAAACTAATTTATACAATGTGACAGCCCATTCAGTATAATTTTGTAGTCGGCAGTAGAATGGTGGAATGTGAAAAATACCACAATGATTCAGCAGTCATAACAAAGACTGTACTGTGTGTGGTATATTTTCTCTGATGCACAAAGATAAAAAAGATGTTCTTATTAAAATGACCTTACAGAGTCAATATTCAGGCTTCTGGTTTAGCAGGATGTCCTTATTTATTGACTGTCTATTGTGAACTCAAGAGTATGTCACATGTAATTTCCCAGCCAAGTAATTGGTTAGAATGTTGTACTCAGTTATGCTTAAATTTCCAATAGATGCTGCTGATTGGTGAGATTCCCTAATAGCAGTTGTAAACTGGAAAATAATCCCTTATCAACTGATAATGTGTTGTTAAATGAATGTGTTATGAAGTAAGGTTGAGGGAGCTAAGGCTTTTCTCACTGGAGTGAAGAAGAATGAGAGGTGACTTGATAGAAGTGTACAAAATGAAGAAAGGCATAGATAGAGTGGGTAGCCAGAGACCTTTTTCCCAGGGCGGAAATGTTTATCATGAGGGGACATAATTTTAAGGTGATTGGAGAAAGGTTTAGGGGAAATGTCAGAGGTAGGTACACTACACAGAGAGTGGTGGGTGCATGGATTGTACTGCCATTGGTGGTAGTAGAGTCAGATACATTAGGGACATTTAAACGACTCTTGGATATGCACATGGAAGATACTACAATAAAGGGTATGTAGGTTAGCTTAATCTTAGAGTAGGATAAAAGGTCGGCACAACATCGAGGGTCAAAGGGCCTGTACTGTGCAGAGTCAGATACATTAGGGACATTTAAACAACTCTTGGATAGGCACATGGAAGATACTACAATAAAGGGTATGTAGGTTAGCTTAATCTTAGAGTAGGATAAAAGGTTACAATAAAGGGTATGTAGGTTAGCTTAATCTTAGAGTAGGATAAAAGGTCGGCACAACATCGAGGGTCAAAGGGCCTGTACTGTGCTGTACTGTTCCATGTTCTATGTTTCTTTAAGTGTAAGCACTGTTTAAAGCATACTCCTCAATAAGTTGGCAGCAAGTTAGAAACAATGGGACTGAAAAAATCTCTCAAAATTGAACCTGGTGTCAGTGGGAATGCACAAGGGCTTGGAATCATTGTTCTGTTCCTCCAAAAGGAACACACATTGTAGCTGTACAAAATTGCTGAGATTTTGGATTATTCCAGCAAATGCCTATTGAGTTAATCAACGTCATGCAATATTGGGCTAGATTTATATGGGGTCTTCTTGACATATTCTACTCACCTGCCACTAAAGATCCAGGGAATGTGTAGATCACCCATGATTCTAATGGTTGCCCCAGCAATTTAATACTAGGAGGAATTTTAATGGCTTTCAGACACACTTCCACTCCTATCTTGGGAGGAAGGTCCACTTTAGAACTATCACCAAACAGACTGGTTGGCAGTCTGTAGTTCCAGCATTATCAGATGGAAACAGATGGAATGCAGTAGTTCCACCACACCAAGGAAGCCAGGAAATTCCAGAGGAAGGGGTCTTAGCAAGGTAAGTGAAGGACTGGGTTCAAGTAGAAATGGAGTAGTATTATCATTGCAATGGGTCAAAATCCTGCAATTCCCCCACCCCCCCATGGCATGGTGTGTCTACCTACAACATGTGAACAGTAGCAGTTCAAGAAGACAGCTCATCACCTTTTTAAGAGCAACTAGAGATGGTCAATAAAATGGTGGCCAATCAGTGATGCTCATGCCCCATGAGTGAACAAAAATAAGGGAATGATCTTGGTAGGGAGAGCATGTCCAATGGCCTACTGGTCCCCACAGGAGGTCCTCTTTGCCCGACAGTAACTTTGCCCGAAAGCTGTTGGACTTTCTGAATGAGTGGGTCTTCCCTCACCATGAGTAAAATACTGACAGTGACCAGAGAGCTCAAGTGACCATTCTGGGCCAGTCAACCAACACCACCTCAATCCCCATAACATTTCAGACAGGTAAGAGGCAGTCCAGTAGCTGGAAAGTAGGCAGACCATTGGATGTTTCTAGCTCCTTGCCATCAAATCTGCTGTTGGGGTTGTGTAAATCAAGCTGATCATTTCATTCAGAAAAAAATATGTTGGGATTGGGATTTGTTTTTCAGTTCCCTTGGAAGGCCTTAAGAGCCAATCTTACTTTGATGAGATGCGGAGAGACTACATTAGAGAGTTGAGTAGAGCCATTAACTTGCAGGAGAAAGGTGCACAGAGCAACTCTCAACGCCTTTACCAGCTGACTAAACTCATGGACTCGATGCATGAAGTAGGTGTGGTTATTTTAATTTGATATTTCTTTAATAGGTAGTTCTCTTGGTCAGTGAGGGTTATTAACCTAGTGTCACATGCGATATGTTGAATGGATTATTAATTAATTTTACAAACAGATCTTGAACAAAGCTTCTCTGTCAGCCAATAATTAGTGATCTTTCTGCAGGGGTAGGTGCTGGTCTCAATAGTACAATGAATAAAATCAAATTCTCAATGTGTGAATAATCTGTCCAGTGTTTCTCTTTCCAACATCACAAACACCCCTCCCCTCTACCTTACAATTCTCTCCACCAGTTTTCTCGTCTCCTCAAAATCTGAAGCAGTGAGTGTTTCCTCAATGATAGTTCCCAGAGCAACTTCTGATAAGTCATCCAATGTTTTCTATCTGAGTCTGCAGTGTCAGCAGGTGATTGTGCTCATAGTCAAGCTCCCTCCAGTGCTTGCCTCAGTTATTTAATCCCTCCATTAAACAGCGATCTCATGACAAAAATGAAATCACAATTAACTCAAATAATTTTCCCTGTTCTCACCCGGTATTGTAATGCTCTTACGACCACGATGACTAAGATCAGCAAATTCCACACTAACTGAGGATTGAATTCCTGTTCCACTTGACACAGCTACTCACTTGCTTTATTGTTTTACATATTGGATAAAATATACTTTGCCAATATTTTTTCATGTTAATTATAATTCATTTAACTTATACCAAAGTTGAAAGACTGATTGGATTAAATTGCCCCAACTTTTACCATGTTCTGTATGTACAGTTATATCTGGGTTTCACTCACCCTTTAACACCCTCTGCAAAAAATAAATGCAGATTGAGGCAGCCTGGAAATGAGGATTCGGTGCACAACTCCATTCATTAATATTTTTACTCTTTGCAGTCTGTTTTGCTATAACAGGTGTTTCTTCAACGTAAATTGGCTTTAACATGATTGCATGTTTTAGACCCTTGTTTGCAGAATGCGAACTTTTCTTACCTGTATTGGCCATAACATGATTCCAGCCCCATTAGTTCAAAATGCCATGGCTATTGCACGATTTTCTTATAACATGAGATTGCACAAGAACAGGACTATCACTTAACATCAGAACTAAATGTACTCCTTACTGAAAGGAATAATATCAGAAATAATTGTTGCTTGCAACCAGATGGCAAATGTTTTACATGTTCATGTGACTTTCATCTACTCATTATTGTATGGACATATAAGGCAAAGCATTAATAGTGATAGGAGACAAAGAGTAACAGTAAAATAGTGTTTTTCTGATGGGGATTTGTAACCAGTGGTGTTCCACAGGGATCAGTGCTCGGATCCCAGTTGTTTATAACATACATAAATAATTCCGAGGAGAATGTAGATTTTGGGAACTGTGGATAATGAGGAGAATTGCACGAGGATACAGCAGGATATAGATAGGTTGGAGACTTGGGTGGAGAAATGGCAGGTGGAAGTTAATCTAGACAAATGTGAGATGAAGCATTTTGGAAAATCTAATTCAGGAGGGAAATCTACAGTAAATGACAGAGCATTTTGTAATACCAACATACAGGGGGAACCAAGCATACATGCCCACAGTTCCCGGAAAGTGACAACACAAGTGGATAAGGTGATCAAGAAGGCATATAGCATGCTTGCCTTCGTCCGTCAGGGCACAGAGATTAAAAATTAGCAAGTCATATTGCAGCTGGTTAGAACTTTAGTTAGGTCACATTTGGAATATTCATAAAGTTGTGGTTGGCACATGAACAGAAGGATATGGAGGTTTTGGATAGGGTACAAAAACAATTTACCAAGATATTGTCTGGTTTGGGGAGTATTAGCAGTGAGGAGTAATTGGACAAACTTGGTTTGTTTTCACTTGAACAGCAAAGGATGGAAAGGCAACCTGATACAAATTTTAAAAATAATGAGAGGTGTGGATAGAATGGATAGTCAGAGTCTTGTTCCCAGGTAGAAATGCCAATTATTAGGGATCATAGGTTTAAGATAAAAGGGGGTAAGTTTAAAGAACACGTGAGAGGCAAGTTTCTTACACAGAGGATGGTAAGCGCCTACAATGTGTTGCCAGAGCAAGTGGTAGAAGAGAATACAATTGCAACATTTAAGATGCACCTTGACCTATTTATGAATATGCAGGGAATAGAGGGATATGGACTGCATAGAGGCAAAAGGTTTTTAGCTTAGAACAGCATCTTGTGTTAGCACAGTCTTGGTGGGCTGAAGAGCCTGTTCCTGTGCTGTACTATTCTTTGTTTTCCTTGACTGATGTTTACAGTTAAATCACTGACAGCTAGGGAACCGATACTAGCCTGTATTAAGTTTTTGTCTTTGACATCAACAGAATTTCTGCATGTATCGCTCATTATGTCCATTAGTATGTGATAGAAACCATGCAGAATATTGAAATTTACCAGGTAAAGAAAACACAGTCTTGGTAATTCCATTGTCTCTTTTCAATAGCTTGTCAAGAAACTACATCAGTTCTGCTTGAATACTTTTGTTCAGTCCCAGGCACTGAGTGTGGAATTTCCAGAGATGATGTCAGAGATTATAACAACGCAGTTACCCAAGATTCTGGCTGGCCTCGTGAAACCATTGCTCTTTCACAAGAAATGAGTAAATTTCATTCTGTGTTGTGCCTGATTGCCTTCATTTACAGGCATTGCCTTCATTTTCTGCATTATGCAAGTTGACAGCTTTATTCTATTTTTGTGACCATGACATTACCGTGAGTGAAGATTGTTTTCAAATTTATTATCGAAGAATTAGCAATGCTGTTTGGCCTACAGTTATAGTGGGAGTCCATTGCCATAGCTGCTCTATATGTTTTGTAAGCAATGAAATGTGAATTTAGGTCTTGTTGTTTAACGTGTAACTTCCAGATCAAATTGATTTTGTATCTTTTGGTACTTTCTGGTATTTTGTAACTATCAAAATATGTAAAGTTTCTGCATCGTCTATGATATGAAATGGAAATGCTTATGCTCTTCAATTTGAAAGCTGCATCACCCCAAAATTTCTTTATTCATCATACTTCATATGGCATAAATGATATCAGCGTTTTTATGTAGTTGTTTCAGTGAATTGTATGACCATCCTTTGCTGTGTCTGATTAGAAAACCTCCTTTGTTTTGTCTGTCCTTCTGTCACAACCATCATTTGTATCCGATGCTGAATCACTACAAGAGATCAGCTTTACAAAGATGACTGTCACAAGCTTTTGTGTTTAATGATAAATAGTCTGTTAATATAGTTTGGAAATTTATAAGTCAAACTGACATTTTAAATCCTGCATTTATCTGCTCTCAACATTTGCACCTGATTCTCAATTCAACAAAATATGCAACTTTACAATATTGATACAACAGGTCAAGTAAACTGAGATTCTAACAAGCTTCAAGCTAAACTGGCTGCATATAAATCTCTACATATGAACAGCTACAAAAAAAGGATCTTGTATCAATGTCAATGACCATGTTTGTGAATTTCAGATCCAGAGCTTTTATTAGGGGCTATATTAATCCATGTTGGTTAGAGACAATAATAACTGCAGATGCTGGAATCCAAAATTAACCAGCAGGAGGCTGGAAGAACACAGCAAGCCAGACAGCATCAGGAGGTGGAGAAGTCAGTCCTTCGGGTATAACCCTTCTACAGGATTGGGGATGGGGCTGGGTGTGGGGGGAGCTGCAGAAAAAGGGGGAGGTGGGGACAGGGTACAACCTGGTTGGTCAATGGGAGGAATGACAGAGGTTCACTTGCCTCTTTTCCAACCTAGCTTTTTGCAACAGGTGCTCCCAATGTGGTCTTCTCTACATCAGAGAGACCGGACGTAAACTTAGGGAACAGTTCACCGAGCATCGCAGCCGGGTCTGCAGGGTCCGACCAGACCTCCCAGTCACTCTCCACTTCAATTCCCCCAACCACTCCCTTTCTGATATGACCATCCTTGGTCTCCTCCATTGCCAAAACAAACCACAGGAACCTATTGGAGGAACAACACCTTATCTTCCACCAGAGCACCCCATAGATCAAAGGACTCATTGAGTTCTCCAATTTCAAATAACCTCCCTCCACATCCCCCAACTGCCTTCTCAGCATCCCCCCCTCTCTTCCACTCCTCCCTGACACCAACTGGATTCATTCCTCCCATTGACCAACCAGGTTGTACCCTCTACCTGTCTTCACCTATCCCCATTTTAACAATGTGCACCCGCTTCCCCTTTATCTGCAGCTCCCCCTACCCCCACCCCCAGTCCTGAAGAAGGGTTACCCAAAACGCTGACTTCTCTACCTCCTGATGCTGCCTGGCTTGTTGTGTTCTTCTCGCCTCCTGCCTGTCTATATTAATCAATGTGACAGCACTGTGCTCTCCTGAAAATACCTTTCCCTGTTATAGCCAGTCACTGGGGTTCAGTTGGTTAATGTTGCTTCCATTAAAAGGAAACAGAGAGAATACAAAATTTATATTTTTGTAGTGTTTTCTTCAGGGCTAGTCCTCATCTTTTGCTAATAATTACGACAAATATTCCTTTCTTAGTCAAAGAAACAAGTACATGCTTATCAACAAACCAAAAACTTGAATGCCAGATACCATATTGTTACAATAATACAAGACAAAGATGTATGAATGCTGGAAATTAGTAAAAAAACAGAAATTGCCAGGAAAATTCAGCAGGTCTGGCAGCATCTGTAGTGAGAAAACAGAGTTAATGCTTTGAGTGCAGTGATTGGTGAAGAGTCACCGGACTTCAAATATTAAGTCTGCTTTATCTCCCCACAAATTTTGCTAGACCTGCTGAGTTTCTCGAGCAATTTCAGCTTTTGTACCATATTGTGGCAATAGCGTTATTGCAGGGCTCACATTGCAGTGTGGACAAAGTGAGGACTACAGATGCTGGAGATCAGAGTCGAGAGTGTGGTGCTGGAAAAGCACAGCAGGTCAGTCAGCATCTGAGGAGCAGGAGAATCGATGTTTCTGCTATAAGCCTTTCATCAGCCCTTCATTCCTGATGAAGGGCTTATGCCCGAAACATTGATTCTCCTGCTTGTCGGATGCTGCCTGACCCGCTGCATCTTTTCAGCACCACACTCTCGACTCACGTTGCAACGTGCTGGTATATGTTTGGGAATGTGTAAACCACACATCTGCATAATTCCAAGCAGAAAAATTACTTATTGTGTTTTTTCATAATCAGGGAATTGAGTTCACTGCATGCATGACATGTCCTGTAATCCTCTAAACACTGCCTGATAAGAGATTTAAACTGATCATTGCCTGATCACAATTGTAGGCAGTACATACTTAGAAACAGGAGACTCATGTAAAAGGCCCATGTGTTTTTGACGACCACAAAACTGAGAATGTAATGGCCTGTTACACTCAGCAGGAATGTAATCCTGACTCATGAAAAGGCACATTTTATCTTACTACAGCATGACTGTGTTGATTGGAACAAAGTTGTCTCCTCACTCTATTGCCTGGCTCTGAGCTGGTTGGTCAGAGTCCATGTACTGTGCACTTACAAATAAAGGGTGATTGGTGACAGGACACTGGCCTCTGTGCAGTTATTTCAGGAAAGAGGATGTCACCCCACCGACTGACCACCTAAATCACACTATGTTCTGGCCCGGCCTTCTCAGGGTGAGTCCTATTTTCGATTCAATTTTGGAAAATTGAGCAGATGTAATTTTTCATGTTGATGATGTCTCAGAAGAAAACCAATGGTCACCCAAGTTAATAAATGAGCTTTGGCAAATTGGATCTTAACTTTGGTACATGTCTTCTGGATGAACTAATTTACCAGGCAAAGAAAAAATTAGATTCAATTTTCAAAACCAGCCAAGCTAAAAGAATGCTGCACAGAGTAACATTCAGACCAGTTGAAGAGAATGTCACTATCTATAATCAAAATTGTGTTCAATCAGGTAGCCAATCACCTGATTTGCCTCTTATTTCCTAGACATCTGCTCTTTCTTATCATGCACTCCCTTCAAGGACACAAAGAGAATTGCTGGCTGTATTTCCAACAGATTAAACAGATAGACAACTGTTTGTCAGCCTACTCCAGAGACGTTATGGATAATATCTGCTGTGTACAACACACGTCACTTGAGAATAAATATTTCCCTCCTTGCTGAAGGAGATTCCCAGTAACCATTACATTTAAACATTATTCTTGTTGCACAAGGTTTCTGATCTGCATTGTTCAGCTCTTATTGAATTTTCAGTACAAGGTTAGTGACTATCCGAGAGACCTTGTTGATGGCCACGATTCCTTGCAATTTATTATCAATCCCCAGGTTATAAATTCACATTTAAACCAACTATATTAATGTTCAGGAAATATCTGGGTGTAAAGGAGCTAAACTACTTTTAAAATTCACCATTTTATCAAAATCATTGACGTACATAACATTTTGTTATGTATACTATATTATTGATTCTACAGGATCATATTAATAATTTGGCAACATAGTGCCTCAAAAGTTCCTTTTATAAAGCAACATTAAACTGAGTCTCGATGCATATCAGGTTGAGGTATAAGTCTTTCCTGATTCTGTACAAGATACAAAATTTCATTGGACAGGTAGGAGGCATGCTGCAATTGGTATCTTTGGCCTGAGTTAGTCAATAAGAATTAGGGAGCATTTCTGCTCATTGACTTTGGATCAGTGATCCTTCCTTTGAAATGCCCTTGCATGGAAATTGGATGAGTACAGGGTTTTGTTTTTTGGGTTGACCTATGCCATTCCCTCTTCTCACTCCTTCTCTATGAATTGAATGTGTACCCACAGTCAAGTCTCAGCAATAATTATTTGGTCAAAAGAGTAGCTCTTCAGGCAAGTCAGTACAAGTTCAAAAACGCAGATTGAGCTCATGGGAAAATTGGCAATGAAAACCAAATTATAATACCTATAATCTTTTGTCTGATGATCTGAATTCATATTTAAATCATCCCATGGTGACAGCCATACAATTACTGGAAGCAAATTGCAAAATGCAAAATGGGGCATTTGTGAGACAGGGAGAGAGGGAGAAGGATTGAGATTACATAGTTTTCAAAAGAAATGATGACATAGTTCAGAAGCTCTGAAGCTTGTTACCTTGATCACAATATAAATTATGTCATATTCAAGACCAGAGTGTTGTCACTGATGGAATTGGTTCAAGTTTTATCACAAGAAATATCTTTATATTTAGGATAATTCTGTATCCTAAAGATGCAAATGGAGTTCTTAAAAACTTCTTGATCAAGAAGTGCTAACTAAAACCAAAAACCATGATTTACAGTTATCTGTTTCAAAGCTCTGTTGATAAAAGAAGCATCTTTCCATCTCATTATGTCATCTTTCCACATGCATCCATAATCGACCTGTGACTGCCATTGGTTCCACATAACATGGAAGAGAGTGCTGTTTCTGTTTCTCATCTTAGCACATACATGCTGCTCAAGCAACACAATATTATCTAATTTGACGTGTGATTTCTCATTGATTCTGTCTATGAAAAGCATAAATATAACTTCTGAAAGCCAGCTAAATTAATTTGGCAGTGATGCAATGAACTCTGCTCTTACAATGGTTTCTTTCTCTTCCATGTAAGGTCACCATGGCAAGGACAGTTAACATGATTTTGATTTTGGCTTAGTAAGAAACATTGTTGAAATAAAGTTATATTCCACATACCATATATTATTACTCTGTTTCACTGTTGATGGCTTTGTTGAAAAGATGCTGGGAAATAGAAAAGGGGGCATCAACACTGATGACATGTCTATCTTGATTTTGGGTTTAGCATTAATCTGCTCTAATGTGGTCATATTTTATCATGTCCAAATGTTCAGAATTCAAGAATGTTCATACCATTTTATGAAATAAGCTTCAATTTTTTTTTTAGATTTCTCTCATTGTCAGGCTTTTGAATTTATTGACGCACTTTCAAACATTTCTAAAATACAATTATAAGAGGTTTTATTTAGTTGTAGTTTTTGCTTCAGCATGGCAAATGGAATACAGCTTCCAACCCATTCTTATTTATTAGAGCTAAACAAAATAGTCTCGCATTGATCACATGAACACGCAACACAAAAATCAATAGCTTGAAAAAGCCAGAGGGTTTTTCTTATGAGGTTAGGGAAGAGTTTTTGAAGGAACAGTTGTCCCTCTGGTTTTCTCGATTCTTCATGTTTGGTATGTTGAGAGTAACGTCACTCAGATAATTGTTGACTCCAAAATTTAACCATGAGTAGCTTAAACATGGAACCGTATGAAACCACAGGATATCAATTTCCTTTCTGCCTCAATATTTGTGTAGGTTTATACTTCTGTTCAGCAACAAAGGAGTTTGAAATGAGCATGTTAGACATTTATATGATATCTGACAGTGAAATTTTAATTCCTACGTTATTCCCAAGATAGTTTGAACTTTCAAAGCCTCTAATTCAATTTAATTAATGTAATAAAGAGCTTTTTATGATATTTTCCTTGAAGTTCTGTCAATTAGGAATAAGTTCCCAGGTGTGCTCATGCTTAAACCAACAATGATTATTCAGCAGCTTGAGCAGTAAACCCGAAGAACCAATTTTATAACACTGCAGTTACGTAATCAAAGCATATTTTCGAATGCTTGTATTTATTTGGTGAAATACATTTGAATTATAAGCAAAGATTAGGCATAAGTAAAAGTATTGAACTAAAGAAATTAAAAATACAATTTATGCTGTCTCTGGTTTCATTCATGTACCATTTTTGTTCAATATTTATAATCATGCTTTTAATTTTGAAAAATAAAAAAAAGAATAAAGAAAATTGTGGGATCATGCAGCTTTACAATTAATAGATATTATGAGAATTATTAGACTTAATACCGTAGGAAAAGAATATGGGAGTGATTGATCATTGACATTGTTATAGCTCTTAAATATGAGGCCAAAAGGAAATAGGTTATTTGACCAAGTACATAGACATTGATTACCAATGTAACTGACCCTGCACTTTTTATTCTCTCAAAATCAAAGCCATTGAATGCATGACAGATACAATCTGCACACCACGCTAGAAAAATAAACAAATCACTAAGTTGCAGATTCTGCACAGATTGACATTACAGGACCAGTGGTGCAACAATACCTTAACTCATCATAAAATGACAACTTTATCTACTAAGACACAAGTTGTAATTGTTTAACAACATCTTAACTGTAGAAACATGGGAAATACATTAAGGATGCAAGAAACTCATCATTGGTGATGATTTATTGGTTGTTATATTTTAGAAAACAACTTCAGAAAATCATGCTTACAATTTTAATGAATTATAGGAACTGCACAGAATTTTTTTTCAATCATCAATTTCTTTTTTTATAAGATGAAATCTTTTGCCAAAATTAGATACTAATTAGGTTCACATATTTTGAAAGCATTAACTAAACTGACGTGAGTTTGAATCAATTATATCAAACGTTTGTAATTGAAATTTCTTAAACCAGCCTGAAAGGAAAATAAAATGAATTGCCATTGAATTATTTAACCAAATTATTTCCTGACCTGCTAATTAGTTCAGAAGAAATAGGCTTAACTGTAACCAAGATGACAAACACTTTAAAACTAAAATGGAAGAACTGTAGGAAGATAAAAGTATGTGCAAATTTGTAAACATTTTCCACATTTGTACTTCCCTTGCACAAAAAATACAAAAATGTTAATGTAAATGCAAAATTTTCCAGTTTTGGCAAAATAATTTATAATAATAGCATAAGTTTAATGACAAAAATATCTGGTACTAATCTTGAATGTACAATGTTTTAGCCAGTATCATTTTTTTAAAGTTGAACTGTGTTTAAAAATGTTACTTCTTTACTTGACCAATTAAAAACATATTTTAGCTTTGTTCCTTTAGTATCTCAGAAGACTTCAAAATAACAGAAATATTTATCATTCCAACTTATGATGTAGAATAAAAAGTAATGTCATCAGACACTAGAGCAATATTTCCATTGGGCACAAGATCCAGCAAGTATATTTTCTCCATCTGCCATATAATTTACAAAATTGGTTGGTTCTTCTACAGGGAAGATTTTGACTCCTTATTTAACAACTATAAAGAGTTAAAATTGATGTTAGCACAAGCTGGGCATATGCATTCTCAGTAAATCTTTAGCAAAGAAAAGCTGAAAATGTAATATTATTCAACACAAGACAGATATTAATAATAGTTTTCTTTTAACAGAGTATTACATCTCAACTGTCAACTTATATAAAAAAGTGTGAATAGAAATTCTCATCTCTTTATAGATACATTTTAATTAGTTGCAAGTTAAAAATACTTATTTGGTGTAGAGAAGTTGTAAATAATCAATATTTTTGCTTAGTAAATATAACTGCCTCATTTATCCAAAAACACTATGGGGTAAGAACATGATACTTGAAAGCAATCATATTTTTAAACAAGCTTTTGCACGCAATGGTGATAAGGAATCTGCTGTGACACTGTTGCACCGAAATTGGTGTCTATGACAATGAAAGCATAAGCATTTCTGTGATTTTCCAGGATATAGGAATGTAGCTGAAATGGTTCCTGCAGTTAACTAAATCAGCGATCATTAGGATTCAGATCAGTTCAATTGTCCAGTTTTCAGTTCAAAAGGTGTTCCTTTAATTTTGAATTCTCTTTTGCATTATGTTTATGTTCTATTTTTGATCTGATCAATGTAAAAATCCAATCTGTGTATACCAATTTCATAACATTATTTGCAATAAAACAGATCGTCGTTCTTATACTCTAGTGAATCTATTTGTAATGCTATAATACCTTTCATTCAACCAGTTTAGCAATTTGGTTAACATAATGTGCTGGATGTTGGATAGAATTGACCTAATTAGATGTCTTTTTTTTGTACAATTTCGACCACAGCAGGAATAAAATAATCAATTCACATTTGAAGTTGACTCCCCAACAATTGGCCCTCAAAATAGCAACAAATGTAAGAGCACCTGCAATATTTTGATGAAAAGCATTTCACCCATTGAAGTGTAACTGTTTGCAGTGCTGGTATTATCAGGTGCACACATTTTCAAAGAATGATTAAGGCAGATAATAAATTTACACTGGCTATTATGTCTATGATCTGAGTTGTTGCCAAATCTTCATTTACATTATCCACCCAGCTGTTCATTTGACTTTAATAGTGCTATTTTATTGCGTGCTGTAACTCGATTCCATGCTGTTCTGACACATTTAAAAATTCAGCAAATGACATTTGTTAGTCATTGTTTTTTCATGGAACACACATTGTTAGCAATGGTCATCTTTAATCAAACATCTATTTTCAGCAAGCTGCATGTAGCAGAATTCTATTTAATGGAAGTTTTGTCTTCATTAACTGTATCATGTGCTTTTGATTAATGCTTTCTGGCATCCTGAAATTGTTTAATTGTTGATTTTTGTACATACCTGTCAATTTGTAGTTGTTTTGTATGGAGCAACAGTACGACTGCTTGTTAAATGTAAAGTTGACAGGTTTTAAAGATTAAAGTCTTTGTTTAATGCTTGTCTGGCTCTAAAATGAAAACAGAGGTCAAAACCTAAAGAGTGTTTTGTGAGTCTGTTTATTTTGTCAGTTTTAACTTGGCCACACCTCTTGATTGAGCAGTTCTATTTTCACTTGCACTTCCATCACAGCTCAAGTGTAAGGCAAAATAATGATGTGTTAGGTGAGGAAAACTATCAACTCATTTTTTAAGCACACCAGGGGAACATGTTTAACGGGTTCCATCCTGGGATCTGTTTATAAGTCAGTTTGTTCTCAAGTTGGAACAAAATGCAGGACGATATAAAGTAAGTACAGGAAATGTTTATATGTTGGATCTTTAAAATTATACCCCTGTATAGGAGTGCTTTCATTCGTACAATCATTCGTGTTTCTTATATTATACATATTAGAACTCCTGTACTTTGGAATTCAATGCTTACGTTTTAAATCTGTGGTTAAAAACTATTGCAGTATGTTCAATAATAGCAAAACTGTACTTTAAATGTAAGGATCATTTGGACAAGTAAAGCTCTTACTATAGGATTCCAAGAATTCTTTTAATAGCTAAGTTTGATTCAATCAGTTCTACAGTGTGTCAGCAAAAGTAAATTAAATCTAACTCTGTGGTAAATACTTTGATACTAATGCAGTGTTGAATAAGTTGGTAAGGCCTTTCACAAGGTCAGCAGGTAAATCAGTCCTTACATGTGATCATTATTCAGCAGGAGAACTGAAATGTTCAAATTAATAGTTTGCTCAAAATCATAGAACACAGAACTTTACAGCACAGTACAGGCCCTTCGGCCCTTGATGTTGTGCTGACCTTTTATCCTACTATCAGATGAAACTAATCTACATACTCTTCATTTCACTATCATCCATGTGGAGAAAGTGAGGACTGCAGATGCTGGAGATCAGAGTTGGAAATGTGTTGCTGGAAAAGCACAGCAGGTCAGGCAGCATCCAAGGAGCAGGAGAATCGACGTTTCGGGCATAAGTTTTAATAGCTAAGTTTGATTCAATCAGTTCCACAGTGTGTCAGCAAAAGTAAATTAAATCTAACTCTGTGGTAAATACTTTGATAGTTGAAACTTTATTGCTGGAACAGCACAGCAGGTCAGGCAGCATCCAGGGAACAGGAGATTCGACGTTTCGGGCACAGGCCCTTCTTCAGGACGTCGATTCTCCTATCATCCATGTGCCTATCCAAGAGATGCTTAAATGTCTCTAATGTATCTGACTCTACCACTGCTGGCAGTGCATTCAACGCACCCACCACTCTGTGTAAAGAACCTGCCTCTGATATCTCCCCTAAACCTTCCTCCAATCAGCTTAAAATTATACCCCCACATGATAGTCATTTCTGCCCTGGGAACATTCTCTGGCTATCCATTCTATCTCTGCCTTTCATTATCTTGTACACCTCTGTCAAGTCACCTCTCATCCTTCTTCACTCCAATGAGAAAAGCCCTATCTCCCTCAACCTTTCTTCATAAGACAAGCCCTCCAGTCCAGGCAACATCCTGGTAAATCCCTGAAGCTTCTACATCCTTCCTGTAATGAGGCAATGAGAACTGAACACAATATTCCGAGTGTGGGGAACCAGGACTTTATAGAGTTGCAGCATAACCTCTCAGCTCTTAAACACAATCCTCCAGCTAATGAAAGCCAACATACCATATGCTTTCTTAACAGATTAGATTAGATTAGATTAGATTAGATTACTTACAGTGTGGAAACAGGCCCTTCGGCCCAACAAGTCCACACCGCCCCGCCGAAGCGCAACCCACCCATACCCCTACATCTACCCCTTACCTAACACTACTGGCAATTTAGCATGGCCAATTCACCTGACCTGCACATCTTTGGACTGTGGGAGGAAACCGGAACACCCAGAGGAAACCCACGCAGACACGGGGAGAATGTGCAAACTCCACACAGTCAATCGCCTGAGGTGGGAATTGAACCCGGGTCTCTGGCGCTGTGAGGCAGCAATGCTAACCACTGTGCCACTGTGCCGCCCACTCACCTACAGATCTATCACCTTGGATGACGACTTACAGGGATTTAAGGACATGGACTCCAAGATCCTTCTGTTCCCCTACACTGACAAGAATCCTGTCTTTAACCCTGTAATCAGCATTTAAATTCAACCTTCCAAAATGAAACACTTCCAGGTTGAACTCCATCTGCCATTTCTCAGCCCAGCTCTGCATCCTGTCAATGTCTCATTGCAACCTACAACAACCCTCCACACTATCCACAACTCCACCTGCCTTCATGTCATTAGCAAACTTACTAACCCACACTTCTAAGTCATTTATAGAAATCACAAAGAGCTGAGATCCCAGAGCAGATCCTGCGGAACATCACTGGTCACTGAGCTCTAGGCTGAATACTTTCTATCAACTATCACCCTCTGTCTTCTATGGGCAACCGATTCTGTATCCAGACAAATTTCCCTGTATCCCATGTCTTCTTACTTTCTGAATGAGCCTACCATGGTGAACCTTATCAAATGCCTTGCCAAAGTCCATATACATCACATCCAATGCTCTACCTTCATCGATGTGTTACGTCACATCCTTAAAGAATTCAGTAAGGCTTGTGAGGCATGACCTGCCCCCCTCACAAAGCCATGCTGACTATCTCTAATCAAGATGCGGAGGAGCCAGTGTTGAAGTGGGGTGGACAAAGTTAAAAATCACACAATACCAGATTATAGTCCAACAGGTTTATTTGGAAGCTCTAGCTTTCAGAGTGCTGCTCCTTCATCAGGTGATTGTGGGGAATAAGACCATAGGCACAGAATTTAAAGCAAAGTATTACAGTGTCTTGTAACTGAAATAATAAATTGAACAAACCTGGATTGTTGTTAAGTCTTTCATCATTTACAAAGGGTTACAGGTTTCAGTTTATTAATATGTAAAATCCAGAACTTAATTTAAGTCACCTTCTCGTGATAACTTAAGGTTTTATAACAAAAGGTGACATCTCAGCTCAGACAATGCATTAAAGGTGTTAGGTTAGAGTCTGTCTGTATCCCAATCCTGGGTCAGTCTGGTTCTATTTCCAAAGTGGAATTTACAAAATATTACATGGATTGACTGCCTGCAGGTTGTGCATTTTTTGAGCAAAATAGAATGTATGTGCAAATATAATTCTGCAAATACAACTTCACCCCATAGACCTATATGTGTGTGCATGTGCATGGCAGAGAGAGAGTGAGAGAGTGAGTGTGTACATGTGAGTGATTGCACGTGAGTGCGAGTGCAAGTGAGGGAGTGTGCATTTGCATGTGTGAAAGCTTGGTAAAGTGTGTGGGTGTGGGTGTGATGGAGAAAAAGCCTGTGAGAGAGGTGTGTGTGTGTGTGTGTGTGTAGTGGGGTCACCTGTAGTGTGACATGAACCCAAGGTCCCAGTTGAGGCCATTCCCATGGGTACCAAACTGGGCTTTCAGCCTCTGCTCGGCCACTCTATGTTATTGCATACTCCTCGGAGGATACTCCCCTGAAGGTCCGAGGCCGAATGTCCCTGACTGCTGGTTCCTTCCCAGTCAGGGAACACTTCAGCGGTCTAGGACATTGGCCTTTGATCTTCGGTGACCATCCTCCAAGGTGGAGGCAATAACCGCAAAGTGGCTGAGCAGAAGCTGATAGCCAAGTTCCGTACCCATGGGGATGGCCTCAACCGGGGCCTTGGATTCATCTCACACTACAGGTGACCCCACTACACAAAACACTCTCTCACACACACACACACGCACAGACTCTCTCACAGGCTTATACTCCATCACACCCACACACACACACTTTACCAAGCTTTCACACATGCAAATGCACACTGTCTCACTTGCACTCACACTCACATGCACACACTCACTCTCTCTCTCTCATGCACGTGCACATACATATAAGTCTATGGGGTGAATTTTGAATTTGCAGAATTATACTTGCAGATACACTCTATTTTGCTCAAAAATGCACAACCTGTAGGCAGTAAATCTATTTTATAAATTCCACTTTGGGATATAGAACCAGTCTGACCCAAGATTGGGATACAGACAGACTCTAATCTCGCACCTCTAATGCATTGTCTGAGCTGAGATGTCACCTTTTGTTATAAAATCTTAAATTATCTTGAGAAGGTAACTTAAATAATGTTCTGGGATTTACATATTAATGAACTGAAACCTGTAACCCTTTGTAAATGATGAAAGACTTAACAACAATCCATGTTTGTTCAATTTATCATTTCAGTTGCAAGACACTGTAATACTTTGCTTTAAATTCTGTGCCTTATGGTCTTATTCCCCACAATCACCTGATGAAGGAGCAGCACTCTGAAAGCTAGAGCTTCCAAATAAACCTGTTGGACTATAACCTGGTGTTGTGTAATTTTTTAACTATCTCTAATCAAGCTATGCTTTTTGAAATAATCATCAATCCTGTCTCTCAGATTCCTCTCCTTATTTGCCCACCATTGACATAAGACTGACTGGTTTGTAATTCCCAGGGTTGTCCCTGTTCCCTTTCTTGAACAAGGGAATAACATTTGCCACCATCCAATCATCTGTTACGACTCCAGTGAACAGTGAGGGTGCAAATCAGACAATCAAATTATTTTCAAAAAAGTTACTACAGTTTACTTAAATGCTGAATATGCGAATTAAGATCAGTATGAACAGAGAACCCACATTGGCCACATGCAATTGAAGAAAGCACAAAATGTACATTGCTGACATTCATAACTAAGAATGTTGGTTCTACAGTAATTGGCAATTCAGTTGTATCTGGAGGAGTAATGGCACCAGATATTCAATAGTTCACAATATACCATTAGAAGAAATTAATATCTTACTTGTTTGTGCTGATGCTTTGTGTCTAATATCAGGCTCATTCTCACATCCAAAGAAATGAAGAACTTGTACTTGCATCATATATATGATGTCTTCAGTATATTTCCAAGTGTAATTCATTGGCTGTGGAAGTGTGGCCATTCAATCTTTTAGACAAATGTAAATCAGTTTTCACAGAGCAAGCCAAATCAAAAGCGTTGCGATGAACCACCAATTAATCGGGTTTGATATTGTTGACCAGAATATTGGAAAACCTTTCTGTTTTGAAAAAATGTGATTGAACAGCCATATAGTGTTTCGGTTTAACAAGCCTAAGAGTGTAATACCTCAAACAACGTCACATCTCTCAGTATGACACTAGCAACTTGGATTGAGTGTTCAGACCGGGAGTACGGCTTGAACACACCATCTCTATCTGAGCTACAAACGTGTCACTACTGAGCCATGTAGATACATTTTCAATCTAAATCCATATGTTTATAATTGTCCTGAGACTCTTATCAATATGAGTATTGACTAAATGATATTTCTGTACAGAATGGAGTGGCACGGTAACTCAATGGTTAACACTGCTGCCTCAGCACTAGGGACCTGGTTTCGGTTCCAGCCTCAGGCGACTGTCTGTGGGGAATTTGCACATTCTCCCTGTGTCTGCATGGGTTTCCTCCGGGTGCTCTAGTTTCCTCCCACAGTCCAAAGATGTGCAGGTTAGGTGAATTGGCTGTGTTAAAATTGCCCATCGTGTTCAGGGATGTGTAGGTTAGGTGTATTAGTCTGGGGTAAATGTAGAGCAGTAGGGACAGGAGCAAGAGGATGCCATTCAACCTCTCAAATGTGCTCCACCATTCAGTATGGTCATGGTTGACCATCGAGTTTGATATCCTAATTCTGCTCTCCTCCTATGTCTCTTTACCCTTTAGCCACAAGAGCAATATCTAACTCCTTCGTGAAAACACAATGTTTTGGCCTCAGCCACTTTCTGTGACAGTGAATTCCATAGGCTCACCATTTGCGTGAAGACATTTCACCTTATCTCATTCCTAAAAGGTTTACCCCGTGTTCTTAAACTCTGACCTCTGGTTTGGGATTTTGGATTTCATCCTAAATGTCAGGATTCACCAAAACCTCTCAATATCCTTTAATTACAAGAACCATTGTTACTGAATCCCTTTTTAAAATTTCTTCTAATATTTTCACTAGTAAATGCTGTATCCACTACCTCAAGAAGAACAAAACTTTTTGTGATTTGGAGATGCTGGGGTTGGACTGGGGTGGACAAAGTTAAAAATCACACAACATCAGATTACAGTCCAACAGGTTTATTTGGCAGCTAGTGTTTCCAAATAAATTTGCTGGACTATGACTTGGTGTTGAAAAGTTTTGTAATTGGGATACTTTTAAAAAAAATCTTTCAGATGATGTCAGCAGCATTGCGATCTCTAATTACACAGGAATTGAGTAACTTGCTCAGCCATTTCAGATGGTAGTTAGGAGACAGCCATTGTGTATGGAGTCACATGTAGGCCAGACTCTTTAGATCTTTTCATCTTCCCAAGCTAAAGGGCAATATTTACCTCCCTCTCCCAAAGGATGATAACCCTTCCTCCACTTGCCAACATGCAGATTTGTACAAGAAGCATCACCAATGACAATACATTTTACATTCCTGACATCTAATAGAGTCATAGAGCCATAGAGATATACAGCATGGAAACAGACCCTTCAATCCAACTCGTCAATGCCGACCAGATATCCTATATTAATCTAGTCCCGTTTGCCATATAGTCCAATATCCCTCTAAACCCTTCCTATTCATATATTTGTCCAGATGCCTTTTAAATAGAACATAGAACATAGAAAAGTACAGCACAGAACAGGTCCTTTGGCCCATGATATTGTGCCAAGGATTATTCCTAATCTAAAAATAAAATACCCTAATCTATGCACCCCTCAACTCACTGCTGTCCATGTGCATGTCCAGCAGTTGTTAAAGGTCCCTTATGACTCTGCTTCCACCATCACCGCTGGCAACACATTCCATGTATTCACAACTCTCTGCGTAAAGAACCTACCTCTGACGTCTCCTTTATACCTTCCTCCTAATATCTTAAATCTATGACCCCTACTACCAGTTAATCCTGCCCTGGGGAAAAGTCTCTGGCGATTGACTCTATCCATACCTCTCGTTACCTTGTCCATCCATGTCTCAGTAATGGCCACAACATCGAAGTTCCAGGTACCAACCCACGCTGCCAGTTCACCCACTTTATTTCGGATGCTCCTCGCGTTGAAGTATACACACTTCAAACCAGGTTCTCACTTGCCAGTGTCAGGTATTTGATTTGGGAACTCCCTACTCTCATCCTCTTTTGTACCTGTCCTACAATTTTGGTTCCCATCCCCCTGCTGTATTAGTTTAAATCCACCTTAATAGCTTTAGCGAATTTCCCCCCCAGGATATTGGTCCCCCTCTGGTTCAGATGAAGACCATTCTGCTTGTAGAGGTCCCACCTACCCCAGAAGAGCTCAATTATCCAAAAACCCGAAACCCTCCCTCCTGCACCATCCCTGTAGCCACATGTTCAACTCCTTTCTCTCCCTATTCTTCACCTCACTAGCACGTGGCACGGGCACCAAACCAGAGAAAACAACTCTGTTTGTCCTAGCTCTAAGCTTCCATCCTAACTCCCTGAATTTCTGCCTCAAGTCCCCACCTCTCTTCTGACCTATGTCGTTGGTGCCAATGTGGACCAC
>NC_057719.1:94858923-94862661 GCF_004010195.1 Chiloscyllium plagiosum | reverse complement strand
CCCAACAGTATCCAAAACAGTATACTTATTGTTGAGGGGAATGGCCACAGGGGATCCCTGCACTGCCTGCCAGTTCCCTTTCTGTCCCCAACTGTCACCCATCTGTCTTTTTCTTTTATCTGGGGAGTGACTACCTCTCTGTAAGTCCTGTCATCAATGTGGATTTCACCAATTTCCCCATTTCCCCTCCCGCACCTTATCCCATATCCAACCTTCCATGTCAGCACCGCCCCCATGATCTGTCCTTCTTTCTTCCTGACTATCCATTCCACCCTCCCCTCTGACCTATCACCTTCACCCCTCACCTTCATCTACCTATCACATTCTCAGCTGCCTTCTCCCCAGCCCCACCCCCTCCCAATTATCTCTCCACCCCCTTGGCTCACAGCCTCTTCCCTAATAAAGGGCTATGCCCGAAACGTCAATTCTCCTGCTCCTCGGATGCTGCCTGACCTGCTGTGCTTTTCCAGCTCCACACTCTCAACTCTAATCTGTAGCATCTGCAATCCTCACTTTTTCCTAATGTTGTTTTCTGTCTTTGCTTCTAATTTCCAGCATCCGCAGTTTATTGGCTTTTGTTTTGCATTGTGAATGGTGCTGAACATTGTACAGTCTGCAGCAAAATTCCTCAGTCCTGACCTAATGGTCATTGCCTGCCACACAGGAGATGGGAATATTACTTTTCAATGTGGTTTGAACTGAAAAGTGGCAAGTAATATTTCCACCTGACAGATGCCAGGCATGACCATCTTCTACAGGAGAGAATCTAATCATAACCTTTTGATATTTAATGGCATAACCATCACTGAATCCACTATCAATGGTAACTAGGGGTTACCATTGACCACAAATTGAACTGGACTCACCACATAAACACAGTGGCTGTAACAGCAAGTCAGAGACTAGGAGTGGTGAGTAACTCATCTCCTGACTTCTCAAAGTCTGTCCACCATCTACAAGGCATATGTCAGGAGTGTGAGGGAATACTCTCCACTTGCCTGATGAGTGCAGCTCCAACAACATTCAAGAAGCTTAACGCCATCCAAGGCAAAGCAGTCAACTTAATTGGCATCACATCACCAACGTTCACTTGCTCCACCACTGACACTCAGCAACAATGGTCTGTGCCATCTACAAGCACCATTCAAGGCACTTTAAACAGCACCTTCCAAACCTACAACCAATTCCATCTAGAAGGACAAGGACAGCAGATACCTGTGAACACCACCACCTATAATTTTCCCTCGAAGCTACTCAGCATCCTGACTTGGAAATATATCGCTGTTTCTTCAATGTAGCTGGGTCAAAACCCTGGAATTCCCTCCTTAATGGCATTGTAGGTCTATTTATAGCACATGGTCTGCAGTGGTTCAAGGAGGCAGCTCAGTACCACCACATTTCCAGGGGCAACAAGGGACAGACAATAGACGCTGGCCAGCCAGCGACACCCACATCCTGTGAGTGAATATTTTAAAACAGGTTGACCCCATGGTGACATGACAAGTTCTGTCTTCAACTGGAGACAGTCCAATTTTAATAAAACTGACCTTACTGAGAAGTAACAAATTGCACAGGCACAATTTAGGTGAATTGCACATTTATTTAAAATAGACTGTCTCTATTGTATTTGGTGTCTGTTTTGGAGGGTGAAGAAACATTTCTTTCGAATTCTGAGAAAGGGTCACCGGACCTGAAACATTATCTCGGATTTCACCTCACAGATGCTCCCAGACCTGCTGAGCTTTTCCAGCTACTTCTGTTTTTTGTTTCTGATTTACACATGCACAGTTATTTTGACTTTTATTCCTTGTGAGCTGACCTTTGCAGAAATGCAACTTCAACATCAATTGATTTACATTTTAAATCATTTTTGTTAACAAAACCATGAAAATTTTCAAAATTTCTTTTCCTGCCACAAGTGAATTTGCTCATTTCTTGGTTCCTCAGCTTTTCTTTCAAAGCCTTGTGCCATTATCTTTGCTTTATCTTTATAAGCTCCATCAGAAGTCAAGTCCATCTATATTCAGCTCTGCAGAGGGCTGTGGGTCCCCTATCCGACACACCTCAAATTCTCTCCAGCTTTGTAATTCTTGCAATTTGACAACTTTTATTATTTTGTCTTCTCTTGTGTTCATAGGCAATAAGACTTGTTGCTCCTTGCAGCATTCCTGATCTCTACTATATTCTTGACCTTGTTCAGCTTTGGGCTCTCTCTCTTTCCAGACTTGTACTGTGTTTAAATCTTCTTTTTAAAGGGATTCCTTTCCACAGTTTGCAATTTCTTCCAAGAGACACGTTCTCTCATAGAGCTATACCTGAGCTTACACAGTTTTCTTGCCTGCTATCCACAAACCAAACATCCTATACTTTAAACTCACTGTTACATTTTCCTGTAACCTTCCCCCTCTCTCTCTCTATAATACTCATATCTGTCCAATGATTAGCCCCTTCTGATGAATGTTTGACTCTAGTATTCACAATTGTCCTTTGGGACTGATGACCTCTTTATGATCATTAGAATTCACTTGTCCCTCATCTAACAAGCTCCGAATTACAACAGTCAGGTGCTTATAGCTAATGCTGCCAATGGCCTTGAGACAGATTTGACTTCTTATTACTTCCAATTACTCGGAATCCGAAAATTTGTAATATATACCCAGCAAACTTCAAGAGTGTAAACAGTCTGTTATTTTTCTCTCTTTAGCATAACCCTTCCCAAGCCTCTCCATTCTTTAAAAGTTGTTTAAAAAAATAAATAATTGTGTAAATCTGGCATTGGGCAATCAAAGATGACATGTGGTTTCCATGTCCATCTCATAATCTTGTCACATGGCAGCAGTTATCAGAACATCACAGCTTTCTGCCCTGTTCAGTCTTGGTGTGTGATTATTGCACAATCTAACGAATAATAAAAATGTATCTCTGTTTGAAACTGTCTTCCATTGGCCTTTTATTATGTCCTAATGCTTATCAATTTTGCTTCCAATGCTAAGTTTTCTTCGAAACTGTTGTGTTTGTGAATTTGAAAGATTGAAAGAAGAGTAATTAATCATAATCCCTTCCTAGGGTGGAGGCTGATCACTTATTACAGACAGAATTTTCAGATTTCTTCCAAAACATAAATGATGTCGACCTTTTTATATTCACTTGTGGAATGGGTGTGTTTCTAGATGGATCAGCATTTATTGTCTGTCTCTACTTGCTCTTGAGAAGGTGATGGTGAGCAACCTTTTTCTGCTGTAGTCCATGTGCAGTAGGTTTTGATCCAGCGACACTGAAGGAATGACGATATATTTCCAAGTCAGGATAGTGAGTGACCTGGGTGGGAATTTGCAGGGATGGTGTTCCCATCTATGTGTTACCCTTGTCCTAGATGAAAGTGGTTTGGAAGGTGCTGTCTGAGGATCTGAGATGAATTTCTGCACTGCATCTTGTAGATAGTACACATTGTTGCTACTGCGTATCAACGGTAGAGGAAATGGATGTTTGTGGATGTGGTGCGAATCAAAGGGCTGCATATCCTTTGCACAATTTCTTATCTTGGACAGAATGTGCTAATGTAGCTAATAATTTACAGTTTGGCTAATCTACCAAAATGTTGTGGACCACTTTGTCTGGAATTATAAGGTCGCTTTCACATATCTCCTTGCTAAAAGGGCTTTCTGCTGCTATATTCATAAGTATAATGTTCATGTTGGCACACTCATCTCTAAATTTATGATTAGATTAGATTCCCTA
>NC_057719.1:94854093-94858756 GCF_004010195.1 Chiloscyllium plagiosum | reverse complement strand
GCAGACACGGGGAGAACGTGCAAACTCCACACAGTCAGTCGCCTGAGGCGGGAATTGAACCCGGGTCACTGGCGCTGTGAGGCAGCAGTGCTAACCACTGTGCCACCGTGCCGCCCATTTATTTCATGTAATGTAGTAACGTATATCTGCTGTCTAATAAAACAAATATGACAGTAAAATACTTATCACTGGCCTGAAACTTCATGTGGTCAATTCAATCTTGTCTCTTTAATTCATCAGTCTATCTTCTTCCTCAGAATATTCCATTCCAAAAACTGTTTGTAACAATTCATGCCATGTGGCATTTTCAATAATACCTAAAAATAGGATATTTTAGGTATTAAAAATATCTGGGATTCATTCTTTTAGTGTATTCCCATGCTTGTCAAAATTGTCAAAAACATTTTTTGTTGGTAAATCACCACACGTTACCTTTAATTCTGCTACTTTCTGAAACAACTCACAGACAATCGAGTACTGAAAAGATGAGTTAACTTTATTGCATACAGTGACCAAAATAAGACCCCTCAAGTAAACAAGTTAAACCTCACAACTCAACTTGTTATTATCTGATTAATGGTAGAATTTAGAACCTAGAACATAGAACATTACAGCACAGAACATGCCCTTGGGCCCTTGATGTCACTCCAACCTGTGGAACCAATCTGAAGCCCATCTAACCTACACTATTCTATTTTCATCCATATGTTTATCCAATGACCATTTAAATGTCCTTAAAGTTGGCGAGTCTACTATGGTTGCAGGAAGTGCATTCCATGTCCCGATAACTCTCTGAGTGAAGAAACTACCTCTGACATCTGTCCTTTATCTGTCACTGCTCAATTTAAAGCTATGCCCCCTCATGCTAGCCATCACCATTCGAGGAAAAAGGCTCTCATTGTCCACCTTATCTAACCCTCTGATTATCTTATATGTCTCAATTAAGTTGCATCTCAACCTTCTTCTCTCTAACAAAAACATCCTCAAGTCCCTCAGCCTTTCCTCATAAAACAGTCCTTCCATACCAGGCAACAGTAAATCTGCTCTGAACCCTTTCCAATGCTTCCACATCCTTCCTATAATGCGGTGACCAGAACTGTACGCAATGCTCTAAGTGCGACCGCATCAGAGTTTTGCACAATTGCAACATGACCTCATGGCTCCGAAACTCAATCCTTCTACCAATAAAAGTTAACACACCGTATGCCTTCTTAACAGCCCTATCAAACTGGGTGGCAACTTTCATGGACACTGAGATCTCTCTGCTCATCTACACTACCAAGAATATTACCATTAGTCCAGTACTCTTTATTCCTGTTGCTCCTTCAAAGTGAATCACCTCACAATTATCTGCATTAAGCTCCATTTGCCACCTCTCAGCCCAGCTCTGCAGCTTATCTATGCACCTCTATAACCTGCAACATCCTTCGGGACTATCCACAACTCCACTGACCTTAGTGTCATCTGCAAATTTACTAACCCATCCTTATACACTATCACCCAGGTCATTTATAAAAATGACAAACAGCAGTGGTCTCAGAACAGATTGTTGCAGTATGCCACTAGTAACTGAACTCCATGATGAATATTTCCCATCAACCAACACCCTCTGTCTTCTTTTAACTATCCAATTTCTAATCCAAATCGCTAAATCACCCTCAATCCCATGCCACCGTATTTTGTGCAATAGTTCACCATGGGGAACCTTAACAAATAGTTACTGAAATCTATATACACCACTTCAACTGCTTTACCCTCATCCACCTGTTTGGTCACCTTCCCAAAGAACTCAATAAGGTTTGTGAGGCATGACCGACCCGTCACAAAACCGTGCTGACTATCCCTAATCAACTTACTTCTTTCTGGATGATGATCCGACCCACAGTATCTGTCCCTGGAAGAGTCTAGGATCCAATCCTTGTGCAATGTTATTTTTCAAAGTTGTGATAACAAATTGTTCTGGTGTTGGATTGTTATGCAATATTTTCATCCTCAAGTTTGTGGTGTGACTGTATTAATGATCCTTTAGATTCTTTCATCCAAAATATTGATTACTCCTCTGGAACCACCAAATCTGCAGTTTGCCTTCTCACCAGAAGTCACTTCCTTGTTCCTTGTTACATTTGGCATTGGTCTATCTGCTTGAAGACACAGCTTTCCCATGATTAACTCCTTAAATTCTTCTGCCAGGCAATCAATTGTCCTTGTGGCATAAAGCAGCCAGTTATCAAGCAGGTATCAAAACAGGTATCAACTCATGTAGCTTCGACTCCTTTTTCTCCCAGACGTGGCTAATTGTTTTCAATTGCTGCATGAGTTTGGCTTTGTCCTTAAATGCTTATTCCAGGCAGAGTTATTGCTGATTCTCACAGTCTATGAGCAGTGATTAAAGCTCTGAAGTTTACACTTTCACACCCTCCTGCCTTCATTTCCTTTAGTATAAAATCTTCTTCCATTCTTTTGCTGACAAACTATACATAGACAGCCCCATCAGCTCATTACCATTGTGGCCCCCATTTTCTGTAATATGGCCGATTGTCCAATTTGTATCACACGTTGACAGGGATGCTGTCTTTCTGCAAATGTAGCTCTTGTAAAAAAACTACAGATCTGTCTATGCTCTGTCCCTTTAAACATGAGCTCAGACTGTGGAACTTCCAGCTGGAGTTTCTGGAGGCTTCGCTTTCCTAAATTTGTCAAAACCTGACCACACTTTACAAGCAGTTAGCAAATCATCTTTTTGATACATCTTATCAACAAAAATTAACAGTTTACTGAAACATTTATCTGTGGTCAAATCAGGTTCCAGTTCTCAAAAATACTGTTGTAATTTGTCTTGCTGTTGAATGGTAGCAAAAGTGCCAAGACCCTATTTGTTTCTTCTTCAACAATTCAGTAACCACAATCCACATAATTACTCTAGTCTTCCACAGATTATAAGGTTCATTTTCAGAGAACCATGACAGATAATTCATGGCCTAACACTTTCCACTTAGATTAGATTAGATTTCCTACAGTGTGGAAACAGGCCCTTCGGCCCAACTAGTCCACACCAACTCTCTGAAGAGTGACCCACCCAGACCCATTTCCCTCTGACTAATGCACCTAGCACTCTGGGCAATTTAGCATGGCCAATTCACTTGACCAGCACATCTTTGGACTGTGGGAGGAAACTGGAGCACCCGGAGGAAACCCACGCAGACACTGGGAGAATGTGCAAACCCCACACAGACAGTCGCCCGAGGCTGGAATCAAACCTGGAACCCTGGAGCTGTGAGGCAGTAGTGCTAACCACTGAGCCACCATGCTGCTGGACCCCCCACCCCCCATTTAGAGTTAGCCAACATAATTGTGTTTTTGTTGCTGGTGCTAATAAAGCCAAAGATTTTAATAACCTGGAAAATTCATGCTATCCATTTCAGTGGTGAGAATCTAGAGTGCGATATTTGACCAATATCCATTGAATGCCATGATGGTTGCAAGATTGGCTTGGAATCAGATTGGCAATTAAAGTTTCACACCAAATTTCAAACATATAGTCTGACATTTCAGTGCAGTATGGAAGAAATGCAATCAAATCTTTCTAATCAGATAATAAACTGAATTATTTTATATCAATTCAGATTTATGCAAAATCAAGTCAGAATAGGAAGACAATCTGGAGAATTATTCTGGCCAATATTTATCCTTTAAACTAAACTGTTAATCAGAATACAGCAGCAAAATACTGCATATGCTAGAAATTGGAAATAAAATAGAAAATTCTATTAGTACACAGAAATCTGGCAAAATGTGTGGAAAAAGAAGCAATGAAATGTTATAAAAGATCATCAGCCTGAAATGTTGCTGTTTCTCTCTTGAGAGGTTCTGCTAAACCTGTTGGGATAGCATTGATTTCACCAAAAAGAGTTTACTTCATGCTTAAGCTTAACAAAAAACATTTATCATACTTTGAGACATCGGGAGCAGACAGAAATAGGACGCAGCTTGTTTTCCTCAAACTTTGACTGTGAAATGACATACCAATGAATTTGCTCATAGTAAAGCAGGCGTTGTTAACAAGAGAGGAGAAAGAGGATTTCTTAGAAAAGTTGTAAACAGACTTTGAAGGGTTTGAGACATAGATATGTGCCAGTTGCCACCTGCAGGACTTAGTATGAACAGCCAATAACTAGTCAATCAGCAAAATACCGAACAACCCAGGTGGCCTCCTTCTCCAAAGACCGCAATTTCCCCTCAGACATGGTTGATGATGCTCTCCACCGCATCTCCTCCACTTCCCGCTCCTCCGCCCTTGAACCCCACCCCTCCAATCGCCACCAGGACAGGACCCCACTGGTCCTCACCTTCCACCCACCAACCTCCAGATACATCATATCATCCTTCATCATTTCTGCCACCCCTCCTCTAACAGCGTTCTGGAAAGACGACTCCCTCCGCGACTCCCTCATCAGGTCCACACCCCCCACCAACCCAACCTCCACTCCCGGCACCTTCCCCTGCAATCGCAAGAAATGCAAAACGTGCGCCCACATCTCCCCCCTCACTTCCCTCCAAGGCCCCAAGGGATCCTTCCATATCCATCAGAAATTCACCTTCACCTCCACACACATCATCTATTGCATCCGCTGCACCCGATGTGGCCTCCTCTACATTGGGGAGA
>NC_057719.1:94818298-94853967 GCF_004010195.1 Chiloscyllium plagiosum | reverse complement strand
CCCCACCCCCTCTCCGGCCTATCACCCTCACCTTAACCTCCTTCCACCTATCGCATTCCCAATGCTCCTCCCCCAAGTCCCTCCTCCCTACCTTTTATCTTAGCCTGCTTGGCACACCTTCCTCATTCCTGAAGAAGGGCTTATGCCTGAAATGTCGATTCTCTTGCTCCTTGGATGCTGCCTGACCTGCTGCGCTTTTCCAGCAACACATTTTTCAGCTCTGATCTCCAGCATCTGCAGTCCTCACTTTCTCCTAATCAGCAAAACACCCAGAGCTCATGTCTGGATTTGAATGGAATTCAACCAAAGAACATCAGAAAGTCAGGATCAGCCTTCAACTGCCACCTGACAGAACTTAAAGTATATAAAGTTCAATAATTTCAGTAATGCAGTCAACAGAGAGAAGGTGAGAGATCTGGTCAACCACTTAAAACCACTATAAACATGGAACAGACATTCTCACATGATTTGTGAATTTAAGTTCTTTGTAACTCCATATTTCTCTGTTCATTTACCTGACTAACAGTGAATGAATGTACTTGTTGCAAAAGATTATTAAATATTGAGTGTTGTGAGTACAGTCAGTCAAGCTAAGTAAATAAGGAGCCTATAATGTAGCGTTAGTTCTAACTATATGTGGGTCCTTCTTACTATATTGGCCAGTATTTTCCAGGGCTTTGAGTTCAGGTACAGCTATCCCAATTGAAACTGCTGTTGGCCAACATCTCCTCCTGCTCCTTCCATGTCAGGAGACAATGCTGCAGGTAGAGATAAAAGAGGGACACGGCCCATGTGGAGATGATAAATATTCCATAAGCAACCAACTAAATATGCTTCATCATGCTGTACTGCTCTCCTAAGAATGCCAGTGAGAACTCATTCTTATCCAGAAAAAATAACCTTGTTTCACAATTCGTTCCTTCTCTTCCCTCATTTAGGTTGGAATGGAATCCTGTGAACTGCAATGAAAAGCAGGCCAGCACTGGAACTTACAAACAGCAGCAGAGCATTCGGCCCCTTGAGCCTGTCCCACTGTTCAATGAAATCATGGCTCATCTGACCTAATTCCACTTACCTTCTTTTTGTCCATATCCCTTAATATCTTTGCTTAACAAAAACTTATCTACCTCAGATTTAAAATGAACAACTGACCCAGCATCCCCTGTCATTTGTGAAAGAGAGTTCAAACACTTTGTGTTTACAAATGCTTCCGAACATCTCTCCTGAACCGTCTGGCCCTGATTCTCAGACTATACCCCTTAGTTTTAGACCTTCCAAATAGTGGAAATAGTTTATTTTTATCTATCATCTACCTTTCCTGTTAATATCTTGAAGACTTTGATCAGATCACTGCTTAACCTTCTAAATTCTAGAGAAAATAGGACTCATTTGTATAATCTCCCCTCACAACTTAACCCCGAAATCTAGATATCATATTGCTCATACTTGGCTCTGCCTCTGAATCTTAGGAGGAAGTCATCCAACCCTCACCAGAATTACTGGTAAGGCTTTCACTTGCACTGTCCATCAAAGGATTCTCTATCGAGATTTGATTCAGGGGCACAATCTTGTGAGCACATCACTGCTATATCTCTGCAGCTGGTCATCAAAGAAATATCCCGGATCATTGGCACTCAGGGCAGTGATTTATCTCCCTGAAACTCTGACTCTTCACTGAACAGCCCATAGCCCCACCCGTCCTGTAACACCCACCAGCCTATTCATTTTATCTTTGTTTCAGTGTTCATTTCTTTCTTTATGAAATTTTTGTAACGCACCTGGGGATATTTTTCAACATGATAGAAGTGTAACTTATTGTGGTTGATTTGTTCTTTTATGGAGAAACCTTGAATGTTCCTTTTCCTATTAATTGTTGCACTCTTGACTAACAATGTCATGAGGAGACATTAATTATTTTAAATAAAAGAGAGTGCCATTTTTGAGTTAATATTTGAATAAACATGCATAATTAAATATTGTTTCTTTGTGCTTTTTTAAAGATAATGCTTTATTTTAAACATTGAATGTTCTATTTGAATATTTTGATGTTACTCATTTCATATCTCCTGTGTATTTATATAGCACCTTTATGGATGAAAACATCTCAGGCACTTGACACTGAGTCACAAAAAGATATGGCAGAGACAGGTAGTCAAAATCCTGATTATAGAACTAGGTTTAAAGTAGCATTTTAAAGAAAGAGAGAGAGAGAAAGAAAGAGAGAGAGAGAGATGGAGAGAGCTGAGGATGTTTCGGGAAAGAATTCCAAAATTTAGAGCCTAGGCAGATGAAAGAATGGCTCACAATGGAGGAGGATTTAAATTAAGGAATGGAGGAAATTGTCATGGTTATCTGTACAGAAGAGTATTGATCGATTGAGAAGCAGCAGAAGGGTCAGATTGAATTTTGTTTAATTTTCTTTTGAACTAAAGAGAAGTCAGCAACTGCTTACTCAGTATTGCGGGTGGAGGGTCAGGGTGGAGAATGTTAGGTAAGGCAGAAAACAGAGTAAGTCACAGCAGCTTAGATAATATTGCAACATAGGATGGAATACTAATTATACATATTTCCTTGGCAGAGTATGGAAATTCTATGTATCTCATTTACCTCATTGACTACAATGGTCTCCCCGCCAGGATAACAAGTTAGCTGTTAAGCCAGTTAAAATATTAACCATATAGCATGGTTCATTTTACCTCTGCTTCTATTAATAGATTTCACACATTCAATGACAATTCCTGACTCAGCAAGCAATCCAATCCAACCATCCAGAAAAAGAGAAATAGCCTAATGGAAACAATTATAAATAAAGCAACAATTAGTTTTCCAATAACAGGTATATTAGTTGGCTCTTCTTACCTGAGATTTCACCAAACAGACATAATTACAGCTTTGGTACATTAAAGCTGAATAAAGAGGTGAAATGAGCTTGCCCATCCTTGATACCAAAGTAGATTTGACTGAGGGTAGCATTATGGAGGTCTTGTAAAATTGAAGTCAATGGGAATCAGGGAGATAATTCACCAGAGCAATACTGAGCACATGGGAAGATGCTCATGGTTTCTGGGGAAAAGATCCTCTGTCCCAGTAATAACTACAGAAGTTCCTCACAATGGTGTCCTAGACCCAACCATCTTTGGTTGCTTCATCATGAGTTCATAAGTAGGGATGGCTGCTGATAATTATGTAATGGTCTGACAAATTCTTGGATACTGAGGCAGTCTATGTCTAGATACAACATTATTCAAGCCATTGATTGATGCATAACAAGTCACATTTGTACCATGTTTGCCAAGCATTAACTTTCTATGTTCAATGACATTAAAATGGTTGAAATGCCCACCTTATACATCCAAGTGATTCCAAGTGACCAAAAACTGAGTCAAACACATAAATACTGTCACCACAGGAGCATGTCAGAGATTAGGAATGCTGTAGCAAGTAAAGCAGCTCCTGAATGCCCAATCTCTATAATGTACTAATCAGCAATGGGCTCATGTATTCTCCACTTGCTTTGATATATGCAATGTCTACAATATTCAGGACCGCATCCAAGATAAAGCAGCCCAAGTGATCAGCACTGTAATCCAGCATTTTCAGCATTCATTCCCACCACTATTGGCACACAGTCTCAAAGGACTACAATAGTCCTTCAGCAATACCTTCCTAACTCATGATCTCCTCCACTCGGAAGAAAAAAGGGCGGAAGGCACATATGAACATCATTACATGCACATTCTTCTCCATCATTCTGCTTTGGCAGGATCTTCTGAACCCAGAGGTCACACACCTTGAGGCAGGCAGTGAACCTAATTAACCAGTATAGTGTCAGGCTAGAACCCTGTGGCCAGCCATCCCGACTGGAAAAGTATGTTTGCCAATGGGAAGAATGAAAATTGTGTCAGTGATGTCAATGGGTCAGGAGCTTTCATGATGAAGGCAGTCTGGATGGAGAATGCAGAACTGGTGGACCAACAATGAACAAAAGTGTTGTAAGACGATCAGCAATCTTCTTCTGTTCTGTCAGTGTCTGTGACAATGTGGTGTTATCAAAGGGCTTCTAATGAGAGTATCAGACATGAAATTTTGCAAGTGGAAGAGAGGGCTGAAGAGGTCCTGAGTGTGTGACAGTTGTGCAGATTGCTGGAAAAGCTCAGCAGGTCTGGCATGTCTCTGACAGAGAAATCAGAGTTAAAGTTTTTGGTCAAGTAACCCTTCCACAGATTGCTGAGTGGTTTGAATAAATGTGACAGGTTGTGGACTGCAGAGGTCATCAGTCTGACGTCAATTACTTGATTAGCTCATGAGCAGCTGAACAGCCTGTGTGCATGAATAGTACAGGGGAGAAGTTCCGTATCATGGTAGAAACACCTGTCTCCATTTCTCTGCAGTAAAAATAACGAAACACCGATGAAAGCCAGTTATCTTATTCCATCAGTTGATGGAAATGTTTGCTTTTAACCAGTAACTGAAAGAATTTACAATTAGTGTACCATCATCCTGTGTCTCCTGCAAATTATTGAAAGTTTTGACAGTTTCTGAAGAAACTCCATAGGGCATTAAGAACGTGAGATTAGAATCAAATGTAGTCCTGCTAGAGTTGTAAAGTTATATTCTATTTCCTAAAGAACAGTAATGCACCAAATGGGTCTTTTGCAACTGTTCAACAACTTTACTCAAGCTGTGTGCAATTGCCAGATTAAATTCAATTTCATACCTTTCTAGTGTGACATGAAGTCACAATATCTGACCTGTACATTCAAAATCGTAATCATTACAGTGGAACCTCCTTAAGTAGACGATGAATATTGTGATGCAGTAGCAATAGTTCCTTTCCAAATGGGAGACGTATATTGAACCATTACATGAAGGAGAAAGTGAGGATGCGCCAGTGTGGGACTGGTATGGATAATGTTGGAAGTCACACAGCACCAGGTTAGAGTCAACAAGTTTATTTGAAATCACAAGCTTTCAGAGCGCTGCTCCTTCATCAGGTGAAGTCATCACAATAAAATGACCTCTTCCATTTCTCTTCCCGAAACAAAAAGCATTGCTGGACATCTGCTAAATAACGTGGATCTATTTCCCGGAAAAATAAACCCTAATAATCTAGATTAGAGTGGTGCTGGAAAAGCACAGCAGGTCAGGCAGCATCTGAGGAGCAGGAAAATCGACGTTTCGGGCAAAAGCCCTTCATCTTTTGCCCAAAACGTTGATTTTCCTCCTCCTTGGATGCTGCCTGACCTGCTGTGCTTTTCCAGCACCACTCTAATCTAGACTCTGGTTTCCAGCATCTGCAGCCCTTGTTTTTACCTAATAAACCCTCATAGTGAACTGACATGTTGAAGTGCCTTTCTGAAACAATTTTGGACTGTCAGCTGCAGCTCCCAATTCAGTAAAAGAAGTCATTCTCGTCTACAACATCACATATTCAACAACATGAAATGTGCATTTAAAATACCCTTCACGTTTGAAATTATGTTACTCATTCTAAGATAGTTGCTCGCATAATTTTGCCAGGATTCTCTATGTTTCCTGATATCATTGGAAGGTAGCCAAGAGGTCAATGGAAATTAAAATGCTTTTCTAACATCTACCATATGAATGTTCCAGCAAGGAGAAATTGAGGACTGCAGATACTGGCGATCAGAGTTGAGAGAGTGGTGCTGGAAAAGCACAGCAGGTCAGGCAGCATCCAAGGAGCAGGGGAATCAACGTTCTGGGCATAAGCCCTTCATCAGGAATGAGGCTTGTGGGCCAAGGGGGCTACGAGATTAATGGGAGGGGGGGTGGGGCTGGGGGGAAGGGAGCTGGGAATGCGATAGGTGGATGAAGGTGGGGAAGAAGGTGATAGGTTGGAGAAGAGGGTGGAGCAAACAGATGGCAAAGACGATGGACAGGTCAAGAGGGCAGTATTGAGTTGGAGACTTGGCACTGGGATAATGTGGGGGGAGGAGAAATGAGAAAACTGGTGAAATCCACTTTAATCCCATGTGGTTGCAGGGTCCCAAGGCAGAAGATGAAGCGCTGGGTGGTTAGGGCTTGGCGATGGAGGAGACCCAGGACCTGCATGTCCTTGGTAGAGTGGGAGGCGACATTAAAGTGTTCAGCCACAAGGCAGTGAGGTTGGTTGGTGCAGGAGTCCCAGAGATGTCCTCTGAAATGATCCACAAGTTGTCATCTTGTCTCCCCGATGTAAAAGAGACCATATTGGGGCAACAGATACAGTAGATGACATCAGTGGAGGTACAAGCAAATTTCTGTCAGAAGTGGAAGGATTCTTTGGGGCCTTGGACGAAGGTGAGGGGGGAGGGGTAGGCGCAGGTTTTGCACTTGCTGCAGTATCAGAGAAATGTGCTGTGAGTGGGGGCGCGTGGATCTGAAATGCTGATAAGGGTGGGGAGGGAAATATATCCCTAGTGGTGGGGTCTGTTTGTAGGTGGCGGAAGTGACGGAGGATGATGCAATGTATACAGAGGTTGCTGGGGTGGAAGGCGGGGACCGGGGGGTTCTGTCCTTGTTGCAGTTGGAGGGGGTGGGTTTCAAGGCGGAGATGGGGGAAGTGGAGGAAATGCACCGGAAAGCATCGTCAACCACATGGGAGGGGAAATTGCGGTTGTTGAAGAAGGAGGCCATCTGGGATTTTCTATGGAGGAATTGGTCATCCTAGGAATTAATGTGGTGGAGGGGGAGGAATTGGGAATAAGGGTTAGCAGGGTGGGAGGAGGTGTAGGCCAGTTAGCTGTGGGATTCAGTGGGTTTCCAGTGGTTGTCCGTGTTGAGTCAGTTGCTGGAAATGGAGATGGAGAGGTCCAGGAAGGGGAGAGAGGAGTCTGAGATGGTCCAGGTGAATTTGAGATTGGGGTGAAAGGTGTTAGTGAAGTTGATGAACTGTTCAACCTCTTCGTGGGAGCATGAGGTAGTGCCAATACAGTCAACAACGTAGCGAAGGAAAAGGTGGGCACTGGTGCCGCTGTAGCTGTGCAAGATGGACTGTTCCATGTATCTATCAAAGAGGCAGGCATAGCTGGAACCCATGCAGGTGCCCATGGCTACCCCTTTGGTTTGAAGGAAGTGGGAAGATTGGAGGAGAAGTTCTTAAGGGTGAGGACCAGTTCAGCCCGGTGGATTAGGGTGCCAGTGGAGGGGTATTGGTTGGGACGGCATGAGGGGCAGAAACAAAGGGCTTGGAGGCCTATGTTTGGGCGGATAGATGTGTCCAGGGACTGAATGTCAATGGTGAAGATAAGGTGTTGGGGGCCAGGGAAATGAAAGTCTTGGCAAAGGGCATGGATGGTGTCCCAAACATAAGTGGGGAGTTCTTGGACTAAGGGGGACCAGGACGGTGTTAAGGTAGGCAGAGATAAGTTCAGTAGGACAGGAGCAGGCTGAGACAATGGGTCGATCGGGACAGTCAGGTTTGTGAATCTTCGGTAAGACACAGAATCGGGCGGTGAGGGGTTTGCGGACGATGAAGTTGGATGCTGTGGATGGGAGATCCCCTGAGGTGATGAGATTGTTGACAGTCCGGGAGATGATGGTTTGGTGATGGGAGGTGAGGCCGTTGTTGAGGGGGCAGTAGAAGGAAGTGTCTGCGAATTGGCACTTAGCTTCAGCGGTGTAGAGATCAGTGCACCAAACTACCATTGCACCCCACCCCCCCCTCGTCCTCAGGTTTGATGGTGAGGCTGGGGTTGGAGTGGAGGAAGTGGGGGACCGTGCATTGTGAGGGTCTAGATTAGAGTGATACTGGAAAAGTACAGCAGGTCAGGCAGCATCCGAGGAGCAGAGGAATCGATGTTTTGGGCAAAAGCCCTTCATCAGGAATGAAGGCTGGGAGCCTCTGGAGTGGAGAGATAAATGGGGGTTGGGCTGGAGAGAGGTAGCAAAGGGTATATAGGTGGATGGAGGTGGGGATGGAGGTGATAGGTCAGAGAGGAAGGTGGAGTGGACAGGTGGGAAGGAAGATTGGTAGGTAGGACAGATTGGTAGGTAGGTAGGCCCTTCCTGAAGAAGGGCCTGTGCCCGAAACGTCGAATCTCCTGTTCCCTGGATGCTGCCTGACCTGCTGTGCTGTTCCAGCAATAAAGTTTCAACTTTGATCTCCAGCATCTGCAGACCTCACTTTCTCCTCCAGGTAGGACAGGTCATGAGGACGGTGCTGAGCTGGAAGGTTGGAACTGGGGTGAGGTGTGGGGGGGGGGAAATGAGGAAGCTGGTGAAGTCCACATTGATGCCCTGGGGTTGAAGTGCTCCAAGGTGGAAGATGAGGCTTCTTCCTCCAGGCATCGGGCAGTGAGGGAGCGACAGTGAAGGAGGCCCAGGACCTCCATGTCCTCAGCTGAGTGGGAGGGGGAGTTGAAATGCTGGGCCACGGGGCGGTGTGGTTGAACACGGAGATGTTCCCTAAAGCGCTCTGTGAGGAGGCGTCCAGTCTCCCCAATGTAGACGGGGACCGCATCAGGAGCAATGTATACAATAAATGACATTGGTGGATGTGCAGGTAAAACTTTGATGGATGTGGAAGGCTCCTTTAGGGCCTTGGATGGAGGTGAGGGGGGAGGTGTGGGCGCAGGTTTTGGAATTTCTGCTGTGGCAGGGGAAGGTGCAAGGACGGGAGGGTGGGTTCTTGGGGGCGTGAACCTGACCCTACCCTACCTCCCACTCTACCTCTTGCAAAAATGCTACCCCAAAATCTTCGCCATGGACATCCAATCCCTCTACATCTCCCTCCGTTGTGATGGTGACATGTTGGAGTGGGGGGTGAGGAGAGACGGGTTAAGGCAGCCTATGTCACGACGGCAGTTAGAAATGAAGAGATCGAGGGCAGATAACAGGCCAACACGCGTTGTCCAGGTGGATGGGGTGTGTTGGAAATGAGAGAAGGGGTCCTCAATGGGTGGTCGGGAGTCTTGATTAAAAAAGTGGCCCCGGAGGCTGCGGAAGAAATGCTCAAAGTTGCAACACGTGTCGAACGCGTTAGTCCAGGAGCGTAGTGGGATGAAAGTAAGGGCTTTGGTGAGGATTAAACATTCATCCTCAGCGCAGGGGGGGTCTGAGGGAATAGATAAAACTCACCAGGGATGGGGCTGGAGATGGGGTTGGGGGGGGACACTGCAACTGGAGTTGATGTGGTTATGGCTCAGGAGTGGTGTCAACGATGTGGGGGCAGAAGTGATGTGCAGAGTAGGTATTGGTCGGTGCCGGCAGATGTGTATCCGGCGGCGGTCACGGAGAAGGTAGGCTTCCCGGAGATCGCGGTGGTGTTTCTCTGGACAGTGATCGCGGTGGTGTTTGTCTGGATAGTGATCGCGGTGGTGTTTTTCAGGACAGTGATCGCGGTTGTGTTTGTCTGGACAGTGACCATGGTGGTGTTTGTCTGGATAGTGATCGCGGAGGTGTTTGTCTGGACAGTGATCGCGGTGGTGTTTCTCTGGACAGTGATCGCGGTGGTGTTTGTCTGGACAGTGATCACGGTGGTATTTGTCTGGATAGTGATCGCGGTTGTGTTTGTCTGGACAGTGATCGCGGTGGCGTTTGTGTGGACAGTGATCACGGTTGTGTTTGTCTGGATAGTGATCGCGGTTGTGTTTGTCTGGACAGTGATCGCGGTGGTGTTTGGACAGCGATCGCGGTGGTGTTTGTCTGGACAGTGATCACGGTGGTAATTGTCTGGACAGTGATCGCGGTGATGTTTGTCTGGATAGTGATCGCGGTTGTGTTTGTCTGGATAGTGATCGCGGTTGTGTTTGTCTGGACAGTGATCACGGTTGTGTTTGTCTGGATAGTGATCGCGGTGGTGTTTGTCTGGACAGTGATCACGGTGGTGTTTGTGTGGACAGTGATCGCGGTGGTTGTTGTTTGGATAGTGATCGCGGTGGTGTTTGTCTGGATAGTGATCGCGGTGGTGTTTATCTGGATAGTGATCGCGGTGGTGTTTGTTTGTACAGTGATCGCGGTGGTGTGTATCTGGACAGCGTTTGTGGAGGCAGCATGTTCGATAGTGTCTTTGGTTGGCGGGGGCCGACATGATAACATGGCTTGCCGCGATCTTCATGGCTGGAGCAGCCACATGGCTGTTTGCATCTGAGCAGTTCCAGAGACCAGTAGAAGATTCTAGAATGGTCGTGAAAACCCATGTCTTGAGGTTGGTACATGAAAGTTTGTTTTACTTCCAATGTTTTATGTCTGATATGATGGAGAAAAAGCATTTGTTGTGCGTGTGATTTATTCTGAGAATTTAAAACAGCAGAGGTCTGGGACTGTGTGGCCCTGCGCTGCGTCAGGACTGACTGATGAGAGATTCGGTGGCGGCGCATGGCTGTGAGCATGCTGAATGCTTCAGCAACTCTGCTTCCCATTGTTTCAAAAAATTCCCTCTCCATATTCTGTATGAACTGTCTCAATTGAAACTAGTACAGTTATAGGAGAGGTGAATTGGAACTGGTCTGAAGAAGCGTCATTGGACCCAAAACGTTAACTCTGCTTTCTCTCCACAGATACTTAGTGAAAGTGAGGACTGCAGATGCTGGAGAAGTCAGAGTCAAAAAGGGTGGCGCTTGAAAAGCACAGCAGGAATGAGGAAGGGCTTAAGCCCAAAAAGTCCACTCTCCTGCTCCACAGATGCTCCAGACCTGCTGAATTTTCTCAACTATTTCTATTTTTGTTTTTGAAAACATTTGATTTTGCAGTGTGTGGTGCCTGCAACCAAGAGATTTTCTACTTACTCAAAGTTAATTAAGTTGGTATCTTTAACAAAATGGTGAATTAAATAGGGCATAAACCTTTGTATCAATCTTTTATTATTTCGATATCTTTGAACAAGTTACCACCTATACTTGTTAATGAGACAGGAATTGTTCATTAGTCAGAGAACTTTTAACACAACCATCAGCCATTTTAACAGTTCCTTTCAGCAGAAATGAAGACATTCATAATGTGCATAGAAACAAATTAGCCTGATTTAAAATAAGCCATAAAATACTTTATAAATGTGCATTGTTTAGGTTCTAAAAGAGTTTCCGCTTTGAATCAACACCTTGCTATTCCTGTACATTGTTACAGCGTACACATCTCGCAATTTGGTTTACAAACGATGATAAATCTTTTTAAATTGAAAAGAACATTTCAGATTTGTTCGCAAGTGAAAGGAACATTGGGGATTGTTCTTAGCAACAGGACCCATAATATAATTTGGGGCGGCACAGTGACTCACTAGTTAGCACTGCTGCCTCACAGTGCCAAGGACCTAGGTTCGATTCCCACCTTGGGCGACTGTGTGGAGTTTGCACATTCTCCCTGTCTCCTCCGGGTGCTCCGGTTGCCTCCCACCATCCAAAGATGTGCAGGTTAGGTGAATTGGCTGTGCTAAATTGTGTGTAGTGTTCAGGCATGTGTAGGTTAGGTGCATTAGTCAGGGGTAAATGTCGAATGATGGGGAATGGGTTTGGGGGGGATACTCTTCAGAATGTTAGTGTGGACTTGTAGGGCAGAAGGGGCTGTTTCCACACTGTAGGAATTCTAAATAAAAATAATTGCAGTTGCAATAACTAACTTATACAGATGCAAAAAATGAGAAGTAGAAGATTCACATGGATGCTCATTTAAACTAAACTGGATCAAAACATTTTAATGATGTACAGTAACTTGAACACAATGTGGGCTGTTGCCTGTTCATGATACAAGGTCACAATCGCAAAATTACAAGAAGGATCCTGATGCAAGGTTTAGCAATTGCAGACCAGAAATCAGTGGGTCACATAAAGATCAAAAAGGCTATTAAGTACAGACTGAAAGTTAGACAGATTATAGGAAAACCTACTAACTGGTGGAAACTGTGTAGGGAATTTTATGAAGCCTAAAAGGACAGGATGTATGGTCTATGGGCTAACTTCATTCAGTGCAATGTGAAATTTTGTTTTCAAAGTTTGGGAGAAGATTTGTAGCTCGAGTGCTCGTTGTTGTGGTTCTGTTCGCCGAGCTGGAAATTTTTGTTGCAAACGTTTCGTCCCCTGTCTAGGTGACATCCTCAGTGCTTGGGAGCCTCCTGTGAAGTGCTTCTGTGGTGTTTCCTCCGGCATTTATAGTGGCCTGTCCCTGCCGCTTCCGGTTGTCAGTTTCAGCTGTCCGCTGCAGTGGCCGGTATATTGGGTCCAGGTCGATGTGTTTGTTGATGGAGTTTGTGGATGAGTGCCATGCTTCTAGGAATTCCCTGGCTGTTCTTTGTTTGTGAGACAGGATTTTGTGAGCTAAGAAAATGAGAGGGCTCTTCATATGGGGTCCTTCTCAGGGTGAGAAGCTTCCGTTCACTTCTAACATGGGCAACGTGGTGGCTCAGTGGTTAGTACTGCTACCTCATAGCACCAGGCACCTGGGTTCGATTCCACTCTCAGGCGACTGTCTGTTTTGAGTTTGCATGTTCTCTCCGTGTCTGCTTCAGTTTCCTCCGGGTGCTCCGGTTTCTTTCCACAATTCAAAATTGTGCCACTTAACTGGATTGGCCATGCTAAAGTACCCATCGTGTCCAGGGATTTGCAGGCTAGATGGAAAATGCAGGGTTAATAGAAATAGGGTAGGGGTGTGGGTGTGGGTCTTAGTGGGATACTGTGAGGAAAGTCAGTGTGGATTTGATGGACTAAATGGCCTGTTTCCACTCTGTAGGGATTCTATGATTTCAAATATCCAGTCTGAGACTTGTCTTGTACAACACCCTTGACGATACAGAAAAATGAAAACCAGTTAAACCAATACGTTCAGTCAACTCATAAGAGGCACAAATGCAACACTGGGCACAAATATGAGTACTCAATAAAAAGTGGACACAAAAAGGCAACATTGTTTCTTCCACAATGAAGAACATGTCCAAAACTACTAGGTAAGCTAATCAATATGAGCTCACCATGAGACACAACAGTACTTAAAGTGCTCTCTTTACTGGTATGACCAATAAAATATGAAATATTTACAAATGAAAATTAGTTTTGTCATAGAGTCATGGAGTCCTACAGCACAGAGACAGGCCCTTTGGCCCAGACTGATCCATGCTGAAAATGTGTCGCTGGAAAAGCGCAGCAGGTCAGGCAGCATCCAAGGAGCAGGAGAATCGACATTTCGGGCATGAGCCCTTTGAAGAAGGGATGCTGCCTGACCTGCTGCGCTTTTCCAGCAACACATTTTCAGCTCTGATCTCCAGCATCTGCAGTCCTCACTTTCTCCTCCCAGACTGGTCCATGCCGACCAAAATGTCCATCCACTTAACTCAGTTTCTCTGCACTTGGCACATATCCTTCTAAATCTTTGCTATCCAAATGCCTTTTAAATGCTGTAAATGACCAGCCTCAACCACTTCCTCTGGCAGCTCATTTCCATATGTGTATCACCCTCTGTCCAAAAAATGTTGCCCATCACATTGTTTTTTATTCTTTCCCCTCGAACCTAAAACGCTTGCCCTCTCGTCCTCAATTCTCCAACTCTGGGAAAAAGACAGAGTGCATTTACCCTCCCCATGCCTCTCATGATCTCATACACTTCTATAAGATCCTCCATTAATCTCCGCTAATGAAAGAAGTCAGAGCTTGTCCAACCTTTCCCTATTACTCAGAATGTTGAGCCTGGCAACATCTTTGTAAATTTCTTCTGCACTCTTTCCAGTTTAATAACATCCTTCTATGGCAAGGTGACCAAAACTGAACACAAAACTCCAAGTCTGACCTCACCAACGTCCTGTATAACTGCAAGAAAACTTACCAACTTGGGTTCGTCACACTACAGGTGATCCCACTGTGCTACACACTTTGTTTTTCTCTCTCTCTTTCTCTCTCTCACACACACACACGCACACATGCACACACACACACTCACAGACACTCAGACCTCCACCCCCACAACACACACTTGCACATGCACACACACACACATGTATGCTTGTAGGGTGAATTTGTACTTGCAGAATTACATTTTATTTTGCCAAAAACTGCGTGAATCCATGTAAGATTCTAAAAATCCCTTTTTTAGAAATAGAATTAGTCTGAACATTGGGATACAGACAGCCTCACACAGGGCACCTCACACATTCAATGCATTATCTGGGCCAACATGGCACCTATTGTTAAAGTTCACTTGAGAATGTAAGCTTAAGGAAGTTCTGGGATTTACATATGAAAGAACTGAAACCAATATGGTCATTCTAAAAGATGAGAGACTTAACATAAAATCCAGGTCTTCTTCAATATATAATTTCAGTTACATCACACTATAGACTTTTGCTATAAATTCTGTGTCTTACTATCCTATACTCCACAACTACCTGATGAAGGAGCAGCGCTCCGAAAGCTAGTGCTTCCAAATTAACCTGTTGGGTTATAATCAAGTGTTGTGTGATTTTTAACTTTGTACACCCCAGTCCAACACCAGCTCCTCCAAATCATTCCCAACTTTGATACTCAATGCCTTGACTGATGAAGGCTAGTGCCTTCTTCACTGCCCTATCTACCTGTGACTCCACTTTCAGAGAACCATGCACCTGAACTCCAAGGTCCCTCTGTCTCGCTATACTCCTTAAGGCCCTTCCATTCGCCATGAAATTCCGAACTTGATTTGAATTTCCAAAATACAGACTTCACGCTTATCTCTATTAAACTCCATTTGCTATTTCATGGCCCACTGATCAAGCTGATCAAGGTCCTGCTGCAATTTCTAATAACATAAAACATAGAACATAATAGGGCAGTACAGGCCCTTCGGCCCTCAATATTATGCCGACCTGTGGAACAAGTCTGAAGCCTATCTAACCTACACTATTCCATTCTCATCCATATGTTCATCCAATAACCAATAAAATGCCCTTAAAGTTGGCAATTCTACTACTGTTGCAGACAGGCTATTCCATGCCCCTCTGAATAAAGAAAGTACCTCTGACATCTGTCCTATATGTATCAGACCTCAATTTAAAGCAATGCCCCCTTGTGCTAGCCATCACCGTCTGAGGGAAAAGGTTCTCACTCCACCCTATCTAATCCTCTGATTATCTTATATGTCTCAATTAAATCACCTCTCAACCTTCTTCTCTCTGATGAGAACAGCCTCAAGTCCCTCAACATTTCCTCGTAAGACCTTCCCTCCATACCAGGCAACATCCCGGTAAATCTCCTCCGCACCTTTTCCAATACTTCCACATCCTTCCTGTAATGCAGTGACCAGAACTGTACGCAATACTCCAGGCACCACCGCACCAGAGTTTTGTTCAGATGCAGCATAACCTCGTGGCTCTGAATCTCAATCCCTCTACTAATAAAAGCTAACACACCGTTTGCCTTCTTAACAACCTTGTCAACCTGGGTGGCAACTTTCAGGGATCTATGTACATGGACACCGAAATCTCTCTGCTCATCTACCCTACCAAGAAGCTTACCATTAGCCCAGTACTCTTTATTCCTGTTGCTCCTTCCAAAGTGAATCACCTCACACTTTTCCACAATAAACCCCATTTGTCATCTCTCAACCCAGCTCTGCAACTTGTCTATGTCTCGCTGTAACCTACAACATCACTATCCACAACTCCATCAACCTTAGAGTCACCCATAAATTTACTAACCTTCTCTGCCCTCATCCAGGTCATTTACAAAATTGACAAACAGCAGTGGCCCCAAAACAGATCCTTGCGGTACACCACTAGTAACTGAATTCCAAGATGAATATTTCCCATCAGCCACCACCATGGATCCAAACCGCTAAGTCACCCTCAATCCCATGCATCCGCATTTTGTACAATAGCCTACCATGGGAAACTTTATCAAACGCCTTACTGAAATCCATATACATCACGTCACCCTCATCCACCTGTTTGGTCACCTTCTCAAAGAACTCAATAAGGTTTGTGAGGCGCATGACCTACCCTTCGCAAAACCATGTTGACTATCCCTAATCAACTTATTCCCTTCTGGATGATTATAAATCCTAGCTCTAACAACCTTTTCCAACATTTTACCCACAACAGAAGTAAGGCTCACTGGTCTATAATTACCAGGGTTGTCTCTACTCCCCTTCTTGAACAAGGGAACAACATTGGCTATCTTCCAGTCTTCTGGCACTATTCCTGTAGACAATGATGAGATAAAGATCAAAGCCAATGGCCCAGCTATCTCCTCCCTAGCTTCCTAGAGAATCCTAGGATAAATCCCATCCGGCCCAGGGGATTTATATATTTTCACACTTTTCAGAATTGCTAATACCTCCTCCTTGTGAACCTCAATCCTGTCTAGCCTAGTAGCCTGCATCTCCGTATTCTCCTCGACAACATTGTCTTTTTCTAGTGTGAAAACTGATGAAAAATATCCGTTTAGCTCTTCTCTTATCCCCTCAGACTCCACACACACCTTCCCACTGCTCCCCTTGATTGGCACTAACTTTTCTCTAGTCATTCTTTTCTTCCTGATATACCTCTCGAAAGCTTTAGGATTTTCCTTGATTCTACCTGCCACTGACTTCTCATGTCCCCTCATGACTCTTCTTAGCTCTCTGTTTTGGTCTTTCCTGGCTAACTTGTAGCTCTCAAATGACCTAACTGAGCCATCACATCTCACCTAACATAAGCCTTCTTCTTCCTCTTGACAAGAGGACCTTCCTCACTGTCCACTATACTTCCTATTTCAGTGTCATATGCAAACTTACCAATCATGCCTTGTACATTCTCATCCAAATCATTGATTTAGATAATGAACAGTAATGGGCCTAGCACTGACCCCTGAGGCACTCCATTATTCACAGTTCTCCAATCATTTTTGTGCTCTCAAGTCTTATGTTAATGAAAATGTAGTTGTGCAAGAATATTGTGGCCATGATTCAAAGTCTCTCTGCTTGATGAAAGCTTTTACCAATAAAATGCTTCTGCAGATATTAAATCGAATATGTTTTGCATGCACCCTGCTGGCCCCTAGAATCTATGCAATAAACTCATAGGAAAAGGCAAAAAGAGAGACAGCGGAAGTGGTTTACCATTCTAGTGATGACATTGGGAAAGGCATGCTGTGAACAAAATTCAGCCTAATAAGTAAATAATCCTCAAAAAATACTATCTTGCTTGAGCTTGTTCCAGCAAAACTCAAATGTAATATGGGCAAATCAGCAGAACATTCCCATGTAATTGAAAATGATGGTTTGTCAAGGGCATATATCGAGATACAGATCTAAATTGGTAAAAGGAGCAGACAAGCTATTAGAGACACTATATTTGGAGTAGCAATGTTTGCTTCTTGTAAGGACCGGATTCTGTTTCCCACGTTTTTCCAGCTCTGTTACATCTGTTCCAATGGTGCCACCGACAACAGGGCTGCTTCCAAAGCTTTTCCTTCTTCCTGAACAAAGGAATCCTCAAACTATGATTGACAGAATATTTAGCTGTGACCAATCTCCCACATTATTGCCCTCATACTTTCCCCCCTCTCCTTAAGCAACAAGGAGGATTTTCTCAGGCTCACTTTTCATTTCACTAGCCTCTTCATCCTCCAGTTCTGTCATTTTCAACATAATGACTCCATCAAACACATAATTTCTTCGTCTCCAGTGTCAGCATTTCAGAGGAACCATTCCCTTCCTTGATATCCTGATCCTCTGTCATTCCCAATGCTTCTTCAGTAGCTCCCTCCCTTTAGCAACTTCCTATTCAAATCACACAAGACATAACACCTGTGCCAATACCTCTTCCAATTCAGTCTTCTGCATTTACTGTTGACAATATGGTCTCCTCTACATTGGCAAGACTAAACAAAGACCGAGTGATCAGATTAGATTAGATTAGATTAGATTACTTACTGTGTGGAAACAGGCCCTTCGGCCCAACAAGTCCACACCGACCCGCCGAAGCGCAACCCACCCATACCCCTACATTTACCCCTTACCTAACACTATGGGCAATTTAGTATGGTCAATTCACCTAACCTGCACATCTTTGGACTGTGGGAGGAAACCGGAGCACCCGGAGGAAACCCACGCAGACACCGGGAGAATGTGCAAACTCCACACAGTCAGTCACCTGAGGCGGGAATTGAACCCAGGTCTCTGGCGCTGTGAGGCAGCAGTGCTAACCACTGGGCCACCGTGCCGCCCACCAAACTTTGGTTTCACTTTGTGGAACACCTTGCTCTACTCTCAAGAATGACCCTGATCTTTCTGTAAGGAGAAAGTGAGGACGGCAGATGCTGGAGATCAGAATCGAGAGTGTGGTGCTAGAAAAGCACAGCAGGTCAGGCAGCATCCGAGGAGCAAGATAATTGACGTTTCAGGCATAAGCCCTTCATCAGGAATGAGGCTTGTGGGTCAGGGAGCTGAGAGATAAATGGGAGGGGTTGGGGCTAGGGGGAAGGTAACTGAGAAGGTGATGGGCAGATGAAGGTTGGGGAGAAGATGATAGGTCAGAGAGGAGGGTGGAGCAGATAGATGGGATGGATGATGGACTGGTCAAGAGGGCAGTGCCAAGTTGGAGGCTCAGGATAGTGTGGGGGGAGGGTAAATGAGGAAACTTCTGAAGTCCACATTAATCCTACATGTTTGCAAGGTCCCAAGGTGGAAGATGAGGCATTCATCCTCCAGGTATTGGGTGGTAAGGTTTGTCGATCCAGGAGGCCCAGAACCTGAGTATCCTTGGTGGAATGGGAGGGGGAATTGAAGTGTTCAGCCATTCTCCTTCGAATCCTCCCACTTCCTCCAGATGAAAGGGTAGCCATAGGCACCCACCTATGCTTGCCTCTTTGTCGGGTACGTGGAACAGTTCATCTTCCGCAGTTACACTGGCACCAATCCCCACCTTTTCCTCCGTTACATTGTTGGCCGCATCGACACCACCTCGTGCTCCCACGAGGAGGTTGAACAGTTCATCAACCCCACAAACACCTTTCATTCCAACCTCAAATTCACCTGGACCATCTGAGGCACCTCCCTCCCCTTCCTGGGCCTCTCCACCACCGTCTCCGGTGACCGACTAACCACAGACATTTACTACAAACCTACCAACTCCCACAGCTACCTAGACTACACCTCCTCCCACCCCACCTCTTGTAAAAATGCCATCCCTTATTCCCAATTCCTCTGTCTCAGTTGCATCTGTTCCCAGGATGACCAATTCAACCATAGAAAACCCCACATGGCTACCTTCTTCAAAGACCGTAATTTCCCCTCTCACGTGGTCGACAATGCCTTCCAGTGCATCTCCTCCACTTCCCACACCTCCGCACTTGGAGCCCACCCCTCCCAAACCAACCAGGACAGAACCCCCCTCACCCCGGTCCTCACCTTCCACTCCACCATCCTCATCCTCCATATAAATTGCATCATCCTTGGCCACTTCCGCCACCTACAACCAGACCCCACCACTAAAGATATATTTCCCTCTCCACCCAATCTGTGTTCCAGAGAGATCATTCCCTCCGCAACTCCCTTGTCAAATCCACCCCCCCCCCACCAACCCATACACCCCTGCCGGCACCTTCCCCTGCCACCGCAAGAAGTGCAAAACCAGTGCTGACACCTCTCCCCTCACCTCCATCCAAGGCCAAAGGATCCTTCCACATCTGATAGACATTTACCTGCACCTCCAACAATGTCATCTACTGTATCTGTTGCACCCGATGTGGTCTCCTCTACATCAGGAGACAGGACACCAACTTGAGGATCGTTTCAGAGACACCTCTGAGACACCCACATTAATCAACCCCACCACACAGTGGCTGAACATTTCAACTCCCCCTTCCACTCCACCAAGGACATGCAGGTCCTGGGCCACCCCCACTACCAAAACTGTTACCATCCAATGCCTGGAGGAAGAACGCCTCATATTCTGCCTTGGGACCCTGCAACCACACGGGATTAATGTGGATTTCACCAGTTTCCACATTTCCCCTCCCCCCACATTATCTCAGTCCCAAGCCTCCAACTCGACCCACCCTCTTGACCTGTCCGTCACCTTTCCCATCTATCCACTCCTCCCTCTTCAACCTATCACCTTCTCCCTCACCTTCATCTGCCTGAAAAATCGATCTCCCGCTGCTCAGATGTTGCCTGACCTGCTGTGCTTTTCCAGCACCACACTCTCGACTCTGATCTTCCCACTGCATGCTATTTTAATGAGTCATCTTGCTGTCATGATAACATTTCTGACTAGGCCTGCTACAGTATTGCAGCCAAGTCAAACGCTGTACAGTTTATTTCCCATCCTGGCACTTTCCAGCCATCTGGATTCAACATTGAATTCTAGGAGAAAGTGAGATGCTGGAGATCAGAGTCGAAAGGTGTGGCACTGAAAAAGCACAGCAGGTCAGACAGCAGATGCTGCTGTGCTTTTCCAGCACCACACTTTTCGATTCAACATTGAGTTCAACAACTTCAGACCATGAATTCTGGCCTCCACTTTGATTATTGGTCTCTCACCATCTTCCCCTCATCCCTACTCAAATGTCTTGTTTATATGGGTTTGCTCTCAGTCTGGCTAACTTGTGTTCTGCTGTCAACCAAGAACACACTTCATCGATTTCAGATTGTGTTCATTCACATTCCCTTTTCTTTGGGCCACCTCTATGATCTATTCCACTTTATCTTCCTCCTCTCCGCCATCCCTCCCCATATTTCTCTCAAGCACAAACCCTTCACTTTTTTCAACCTCCTTCAGTTCCAAAGATGAGTCATATTGAATTCAAAACATGAACTCTTTCTCCCTCCATAGAGAGATCTGCCAGATCTGTTGAGTTTCTCCAGCATTTTCCATCTATATGTCAGATCTCCAGCATCTGCAGTGCTTTGTTTTTATGTTAATGGCCCAATTTGTGCAGTTTCACAGACAGCAATGCAATTCCTATCAGGTACTGTGGTTTAATCTTGGCAGTTGGGGATTGATATTGATCAAGACAAAGAGACAAAAGTTCCTTGATAATTTTAAATAGTGCCTTATGATCCTTTATATTCATCTAAGAAATCTTGATTTTGATGCCACATCTGAAAGATAGATGTCCTGTTGTGCTTACTAATATACCATCAATCAATGCCATTTAAACTGAGAATTAAATCACTTTTTACATTGATGTGGGATCATGCTGAACAAAGTTATGGTCACAAGGCCCTACAAAAGCACAATGATACACTTGAAAATAATGTGGTTATGATTTGGTACATTCTGAGGTTCTGAAAACTGCAATAAAATGTGAGTCTTTTCTGTTTTAATAGAATTCCTTTCTTCTTGAATAATTGCATTGGCAGTGTTATGATTTCCAATAAATATTAAAATGATATAATTTAATATATTATTTGAGGATAAACTTGTATAATTCAGGCCTTTGGATTGAATCTTGATGTTTAACCATCTGAACCATTCCAGCATTTCAATGACTGTAATTATTCAGTCATCTGAAGTCATTACAGTTCATTCTCATCTACAGAGTAACTGCGTGTGTTGAGAAAATGTGACAACACTGTGCATACAAAGCATTTTGGAGACAGTGCACTCACAATAAAATCCTGTTCTATGGAAACTCCCCAAGCCACTTCACAAAATCAAAATACATACCCTGAAAAATCAGGCTGCCATTTCAGGTATTGAAGGTTTTGCCAGAACCTTGGAAGAACAGACATAATCTATAAAAGGTAATGGTTCTGAATGAGTTAATATTAAAGATGCATTGCACTCCACCTAATGAGATGATGTCACACAGTCTTTCTGTGGAGAAGAAACAGTCTAACATGAAGTTCTGATGGAGACTGATGTGTTATCTCTGACTCCTCATTGTCTTTATAATTATGTCTAAATAGTCACTGCGACATGTACCTTAGTTGTAATGCAATAAACCTTATCTTGTTGTGAAGCCTAGAGCTGCTTCTCATTAAGAGCTTTACAGTTATTGATCTTCTACTGCTGCCAAGTAGATGGGTCTTGAGACACAGAATAGAATGGAGAACTGTAGGGTTCCAGTGGTGCACTGTTGTGACCGCTGAGCCTGGAGGTATGGCATCAAGCTCCAGAGGTCATAGAGTCATAGAGATGTACAGCATGGAAAAAGACCCTTCAGTCCAACCTGTCCACACCGACCAGATATCCCAACCCAATCTAGTCCCACCTACCAGCGCCTGGCCCATATCCCTCCAAACCCTTCCTATTCATATACCCATCCAGACGCCTTTTAAATGTTACAATTGTACCAGACTCCACCACATCCTCTGGCAGCTCATTCCATACACATACCACCCTCTGCGTGAAAAATTTGCCTGTTAGGTCTCTTTTATATCTTTCACCTCTCACCCTAAACTTATGCCCTCCAGTACTGGACTCCCCCACCCCAGTAACAATAACTTTATCTATTTTTCCTATCCATGACCCTCATGATTTTATAAACCTCTATAAGGTCACCCCTCAGCCTCCGGCGCTCCAGGGAAAACAACCCCAACCTATTCAACCTCTCCCAATAGCTCAAATCCTCCAACTCTGGCAACATCCTTGTAAATCTTTTCTGAACCCTTTCAAGTTTCACAACATCTTTCCGATCGGAAGGAGACCAGAATTGCACGCAATATTCCAAAAGTGGCCGAACCAATCTCCTGTATCACCGCAACATGACCTCCCAACTCCTATACTCAATACTCTGACCAATAAAGGAAAGCATACCAAACGCCTTCTTCACTATCCTATCTACCTGTGACTCCACTTTCAAGAAGCTATGAACCTGCACTCCAAGGTCTCTTTGTTCAGCCACACTCCCTAGGACCTTATCATTAAGTGTATAAGTCCTGCTAAGATTTGCTTTCCCAAAATGCAGCACCTCACATTTATCTAAATTAAACTCCACCTGCCACTTCTCAGCCCATTGGCCCATCTGATCAAGATCCCATTGTAATCTGAGGTAACCTTCTTCGCTGTCCACTACACTTCCAAGGTTGATGTCATTTTCAGACTTACTAACTATACCCCTTATGCTCACATCTAAATCATTTATGTAAATGACAAAAAGTAGTGAACCCAGCACTGATCCTCATGACACTCCACTGGTCACAGGCCTCTAGGCTGAAAAATAACATTCCACCACCACCCTCTGTTTTCTACGTTTGAGCCAGTTCTGTATCCAAGTGGCAAGTTCTCCCTGTTTTCCATGAGATCTAATCTTGCTGACCAATTTCCCACAGGGAACCTTGTCGAACACCTTACTGAAGTCCATATAGATCACATCTACTGCTCTGCCCTCATCAACCCTCTTTGTTACTTCAAAAAACTCAATCAAGTTTGTGAGACATGATTTCCCACACACAAAGCCATGTTGACTATCTCTAATCATTCCTTGCCTTTCCAAATATGTGTACATCCTGTCCCTCAGGATTCCCTCCAACAACTTGCCCACCACCAACATCAGGCTCACCAGTCTATAGTTCCCTGGATTGTCTTTACCACCTTTCTTAAACAGTGGCACCACGTTAGCCAACCTCCAGTCTTCCAGCACCTCACCTGTGACTATCGATGATACAAATATCTCAGCAAAAGGCCCAGCAATCACTTCCCTAGCTTCCCACAGAGTCTTTGGGTACACCTGATCAGGTCCTGGGGATTTATCCACTTTTATGCGTTTCAAGACATCCAGCACTTCCTCCTCTGTAATATGGACATCTTTCAATGTATAACAACATTTCTGAACAGGTTGATTAGAAAATGTCTAAAAAGAAGAATTGGTGCAGCAGTTTACCTGAAACCATCAGTTGTTGATGCTGCAATACATGACACAGAGAACAGTGATGGGATGGCTACATAAATATCTGAAGATAAAAAAGGTAAAAAAAAAAGTTCCATTTGACCCATGAGAAAATTATTTCAGAAGACAAGTGAGTTGAACACTTCAAGTTCACTTTAAAAATTCTCAGATAGTCAGTCAGCTGATTGTAAGACAGAGAAGCATTCAGAAGCACTCATGGAATAGCAATATGGCAACAGCAGAACTCCAAAATAAACCCTTCAGCTCAGAGCTGGTAAGAGGCACAGGGTAATCAGTGTGGGCTGAGAAGAGAGTAAGAACTAGTCACACTGGCAATTGTAATGGCCAGTGACATCCACAACCCACGAGAAGGCATTTTTTAAACTGCACAGTGGTTAGCACAACTTGAGAAATCAAAGCAGAATGATTTGGATAATAGCTGAAAATGTGGTGCTGGAACAGCGCAGCAAGTCAGGCAGCATCCAGGGAACAGGAGAATCGACGTTTTGGGCATAAGCCCTTCTTCAGGGCTTATGTTAGCAGCAAGTAACATTGATACAACACAAATTCCAGACAATGGTCATCTCCAACAGGAGAACCTTCACTTGACATTTCCTGTTCGTACCATGGCTGAATTTCCTACCATCAACATTTTGGAGAGGTCCCATTGACCAGCAAAATAGGACAAAGGATATGGATTCTGTGGCAAATACCTCATTTCCTCATACCCCAGAGCCTGAACACCATCTATAAGGCACAAGAGAGGAATGTGATGGACTATTTCTACTTCCCACATATACTATCTGATCCCTACTTATTTTTCTAACTAACTTCCGAATGTTTTGGAAGTGGTTTTACATAATACTCTGTTACCTTAATAATTTCAACAATGGAGAATTTTATAAATACTAACCTTTTACTTTCGCATTCTGTTTTTATTTGATTTCAGCTTATATCGCATTCGTGTCAGATTTGTTTGATTGTCCTCATATATTAGAGCTGTTTAGATTCAAGATGTTTGGTTGCTAACAAACTGGTTAATACCATGGAATAATATTCTCTTTGAATTATGGTGGCATCACAGATACCAGTTTTCAGCCAATTTGATTCACTCCAAATGATATCAAGAAACTGGATACTACAAAGACTATGGGCCCTTACAACATTCTGACAATAGTGCTGAAGTTGCTCTGAAAGTTGCCACTACCCTAATCAAGCTGTTCCAATACAGTTACAACAGTTGCATCTACCCAGGAATGTCCTGTACACAAAAAGTAGGACAAATCCAACCCGGCTAAGTACCGCCCCATCAATCTACTCTTGATCATCAACATAATGAAGGATGATGTCATCAATAGCACCTGCTTCGCGATAACCTACTCATGGGTCATTGATGAAGCAGCTGAAGATGGTTGGGCCTAAGACACTACCCTGAGGAACTCCTGCAGAAATGCCTTGGAATTGAGATGACCGACCTCCAGCAAATACAACCATCTTCTTCTGTGCCAGGTGGGCATCACTGTGTAGGTTATTGCTAAGTGGATACTATTGATGACCCCGGGTTGGATTTGTCCTGCTTAGCCTTAAATGTACACTATAATGTTTCTGATACTGCAGCCTTGTCCTAACAGAGTTTTCTGGCTCCTGCTTTGTCTGCTGCAGACCTTCTGCATGGAGCCTGCACACACTTTTTTTTTTGAAGAGTAGGTCCTCCCTTTCACTTTATATCCTTCCAGCTTGGATTTTTGCCCCATTATTTTAATAGTTCCCTCTCTGGGAATTCCTAAATCACAGGGCTCCAAATTCCTCCCACAGATCCTTCTTTCTCAAAGAACTCTTTTTTTTTGTCTAACAGGATGCAGTGTAGCTGGCTGGGCCAGCATTTATTACCCATCCTAATTATTAAGAGTCAATCACATTGCTGTGGGTCTGGAGTCACATGTAGGCCACACCAGGTAAGGAGACCTGATTCCTTCCCTCAAGGACATTAGTGTAGCAGATGGGTTTTTCCAACAATCAACAATAGTTTCCTGGTCATCAATGGAATCTCTTTTTCAGATTTTTAAAATCGAGTTTGAATTCTACCATCTACTATGGCAGGGCTCGCACCTGGGTCCCCAGACATTAGCTGGGTGTCTGGAACCCTAACCCTAACCCTAACCCTAACCCTAACCCTAACCCTAACCCTAACCCTAACCCTAACACTTTTCATGGGTTGTGGATATCATTGGCTGTGTCCGCACCTATTTTATGTCTCTAATTGCCTATGACAAGGTGGTGATGAGTTACCTTCTTGAACTTTTCTGGTTCATGTAATATAGCTACACACACAGTGCTATCAGGTTGTTCCAGGGCATTGACCCAACAATACTGAATTCTACTTCCAAGCCAAGATAGTGTGTGCTCTTGAGGGAAACTTGCAGATGGTGATGTTTCCAGGCAACTTGTCCTTCTAGGTGGCAGAATTTGTGGTTTCAGAAGATATCATGTCAGGAAACTGGGTAAGTTACTGCTGTGAATTTTGTAGGTAGGACCCATGGTAACGGCTGTTTGTCAGTGATGAAGAGAGCGAATTGTTGAAAGTGGATGGGTAGGTCTGGCTGCACATAAAGATCAGATAAGGACAGAAGAGCATAAAGCCATAAGGTCACAAGACATTAAAAATCATTAGGCCATTTGGCCCATCAAATCTGCCCCCCATTTTTCTTTAACAGAGTCATAGAGGTCTACCACATGAAATCAGATCCTTTGGCCCAACTTGCTTATGCTATCCAGTTTCCACAATTTAAATGAATCCTGATTGCTTGTGTTTGGTCTGTATCCTTCCATACCTATCCCATCCATGTACTTGTCTAAATGTTTCTTAAGTGACAAATTGTACTCGCTTCCACCACTACCTCTGGCAACCCGTTCCAGACACTCTCCACCCTCTATGTGAAAATATTGCCCCTCTGGATCCTTTTTTTGTCTCTCCCCTCCCACCTTAAACTTATACCTGCTAGTTTTAGACTCCCTTACTCTAGGGAAAAGCTGTCAGCTCTCTACATTATCTCGGTCTCTCATGATTTTATGTACCTCTATGAGGTCTCCCCTCAGTCCTCTACACTCCAGGGAAGAAGTTCCAGCTTTATAACTAAAACCTTCCTGTCTAGGTAGCATGCTAGTAAATCCTTTCAGCACATTTTCTAGTCTAATAATATCCTTTCTGTCGTATGTGTGCAGTATTTGAAATGTGTCGTCACCAACATCATGTACAGCTATAATAAGACATCCCAACTCTTGTACTCACCAATGAAAGCTGGCATGCCGAAAGCCTTCTTCACCACCCTGTCTCCCAGTGACTCCACTCTAAAGGAGCTACGAACCTGTATCCTTAGGTCTCTTTATTATATAACACTCCCCAAATTCCTACCATTGACTGTGTAAGTCCTTCTCTGTTTTGCCTTCCCAAAGTGCAACACCTTGCATTTATCTAACTTAAACTCCATCTGCCATTCCTTAGCCCACTGGCGTAGCTGATCAAGATCTCATTGCATTCCCAGACAACCTTCTTCACTGTTCACTATACCACCAATCCTGGTGTTATCCTCAAGTTTATTAACTATACGTCCTAATTTCTCACCCAAATCATTTATATAAATGATGAATAACAGTGGACCCAACATTGATACCTGTGGCACACTGGTGGTTACAGGCCTCCAGTCTGAAAAACAACCCTCTACCACCACCCTCTGTGTTCTATCATCAGGCCAGTTTTGTATCCAATTGGCTATCTCCCCCTGGATCCTGTGAGATTTACCCTCACACAACAACCTACCACGTGATACCTTGTCAAAGGCTTTGCTAAAGTCCATGTAAACAACATCTACCATACTGATCTTATCTACTTTCTTAGTCACCCCTTCAAAGAACTCAGTAAAATTCATGGGACATGATTTCCTCTTCACCAAGCCCTTATCCTATCTTCTCCCCACAATCTTCTCCCCTTACTGATCAAGGACCTATCTATCTCTGTCTTAAATACACTCAATGACTTGGCCCCCACAGCCCTCTGCAGCAATGAGTTCCACAGATTCACCACCCTCACGCTGAAGATATTCCTCTTCATCTCATTTTTAACAGGTTATCCCTTCACTCTAAGGCTGTACCCTACGCCTCTAGTCTCCCCTAACAATAGAAACAGTTTCTCCACATCCACTCTGTCCAGGCCTCTCAGTATTCTGCGAATTTCGATGAGATTCCCCTCATCCAAATACGGTCTGACCAAAGCGTTATACAACCTTACCAGCCTTACAGAGACTTATACAACCTCAGCAGTACATCTCTGTTCTTGCATTCCAGCCTTCTTGAAATGTATATTAACATTGTCGAAGGCCTTGCTAAAGTCCATGTAAGAGAGTGTAATGCTGAAAAAGCACAGCAGGTCAGGGAGCATCAGAAGAACAGGAGAATCGACATTTTGGGCATAAACCCTTCATCAGAAAGCAGGGGGGCTGAGAGATAAATGGGAGGGTGTGGGAAAGGTAGTTGGGAAAGTGATAGGTGGATGAAGGTGAGGGAGAGGGTGATAGGACGGGGGGGGGGGGGGAATGATGGATGGGTCCAGAGGGCAGTACCAAATGGAGGCTTGGGACTGGGATAATGTGGGGGGAGGGTAAATGAGGAAGCTGCTAAAATCCACATTAATCCCACGTGGTTGCAGGGTCCCAAGATGTCGGCTGGTAGTGGTTTGGCGGTGGAAGAGGCCCAGGACCTGCATGTCCTTGACAGAGTGGGAGGGGGAGTTGAAATGTTCCCACTGCCCTGTGGCTGAACACTTGAAGTCCCCTCCCACTCCATCAAGGACATTCATCTTTGCATACATTAACTTTTTAATTCCAGATTTTTATTTAATTAGCTGAGTATAAGATTTGAATTTACATCTCTGGATCAGGCCTTTGGATTACTAATCCAATAATTTAGTCTCAATATTAACAGGCAATTTTGTGTTTAATTGTGGAAAAATTAACTTGCTGCAGATGATTGTTTTAGACCTTATACTTTGTGTGTAATTTTGAATGAGCTGTAATGTTATTGTGGCTGAGCTTTCACCAAGCTGGAAATTTATGTTCTATTTCTGTAAAAAATCCAGACACGCATTGATGTGTCAGCTGTCATAAAATTAATGGGTTCTGTGATGGGAGCACCTATGAAAAGCAATTTCAAATGAAGGCTGCTTAAATCTATTCACACAGGATAAGTGTTGAAACGATCCCACACAGAAATAGATTGAGATTAGCTTTCTGTAGTGTTGGATGGTACAGAATCAGCTGTGGTCATTCCATGCCAAAATGCACTGATCTCACATTTTAATAGGCAATCAACTCGTTTAATGTTTTTTGGAACACTCCTGGTGAAATGGACATAATTCTGTATGAGGCATATTTATATTTACTCCCATCTCTTTGTCAGATTACACACAAAAAGCTAAGAAGTAAAACTTAAGATGTAAAGAAAAGAAACCCACTCGGAACTTGGGAAATTTATCATGAGCAGATGTTTATGGAAATGTGTTTCTCTTGATAAATACTTATAAGTAACTCATAAGCATCAGCTACATGACAAATGGATTATTCAAGAGAAAGTGAGGACTGCAGATGCTGGAGATCAGAGTCGTGTGTGTGTTGCTGGAAAAGCACAGCATCCCAGGAGCAGGAGAATCCACGTTTCGGCCATAGGCTCTTCATCAGGAATGAGGCTTATGGGTCGGGGCTGAGAGATAAATGGGAGGGGGGTGGGGTTGGGGTTAAGGTAGCTGAGAGTGCGATAGGTAGATGAAGATGGGGGAGAAGGTGATAGGTCAGAGAGGAGGGTGGAGCAGATAGATGGGATGGATGACGGACAGGTCAAGAGGGCAGTGCCAAGTTGGAGGCTTGAGACTGGGATAGTGTGGGGCGAGGAGAAATAAAGAAACTGGTGAAATCGACATTAATCCACATTAATCCCACGTGGATGCAGGGTCCCGGCAATGCATTACACCAAAAGAGCAGCAAAATAATGGAGTAAACTGTAATATATATAGGATGGTCTGAGCATTTTTGTATTTTAATGTCTTCTCTGATTCCTTTTCTGTTGGTAACCTATAAATAATGTTAGTGCAGTAATGAGCCTGCAGCTAAGGATGTCCGACAAACGTTTTATTTACTGGCATTTATGCAAACATGAGTGTGGTGATTGATCAAATGTTCCAGATAATCAAGTAGTACACATAACCACAGTAAACTCTGACCAAGCGAAACTTCGAGATAACACCATCCCTCAAAAGAACACACCCCCTAAAATCAATGGAAAACACAAATAATAGCAACATAATGCAGGGGGTATACACATTACTCATATATTTTATTCAAAGCATAAATACTCTGACATCGCGGTAGATCACAGTATTTGAAGTATATAATTTTTGCAAGTATATCAAGCATACCAGCTGATAAGGTGTCGGCTAAAACAAATTGTGCTGTATTAGTTTTATTGAGTGCAACAGAAAATGGCAAGAAGCATGGGGTGGAAGCTTATGTTGTAGTTAATTTGAAAAATTTAGGACTGAAGAACAACGACTCAGATCTAAGAACTGCAGGTGCTGTAAGTCAGAAACGAAAACAGAAATTGCTGGAAAAGCTTAGTAGGCCTGCTAGCATCTGTTAAGACAAATCAGACTTAATGTTTCTGGTTTGGTAACCCTTCCTCAGAACTCAGAAATTGGACCTGAAACACTAACCCTGATTTCTCTTCACAGAAAATTAACACCAGGTTGTAATCCAACAGGTTTATTTGGAAGCACTAGCTTTCGGAGCGCTGCTCCTTCATCAGGTGGTTGTGGAGGTTAAGATCATGCTCACAGAATTTATAGCTGAAGGAGTCCAGTGTCATGGAGATGTGATACAGTAAACAATCTTAGATTAAAACTTTCAGACAGACTTCACACCTACTGTTTAAAAAGCTGAGCTATCTTAAGAATGTAATTTAAAGTAGTTCTGGGACTTACATATCAAGGAACAGAAACCAGCATATCCCATTATAACAGTTTGAATCTAAGACTGTTTACTGTATCATATCTCCATGACATCAAACAACTTTGGCTATAAATTCTGTGAGCATGATCTTAACCTCCACAACCACCTGATGAAGGAGCGGCGCTCCGAAAGCTAGTGTTTCCAAATAAACCTGTTAGACTACTTCCAGGTCATTTACAAAATTGACAAACAGCAGTGACCCCAAAACAGATCCTTGTAGTACAACACTAGTAACTGAACTCCTGGATGAATATTTCCCACCAGCCATAACCCTCTGTCTTCTTTCAGCTAGCCAACTTTTGACCCAAAGTGCTAAATCACCCTCAATCCCATGCCTCTGTATTTTGTGCATAGCCTACTGTGGGGAACCTTATCAAAAGCCTTACTGAAATCCATATACACCACATCAACCGCTTTACCCTCATCCATCTGTTTGGTCACCTTCACAAAAAAACTCAATAAGGTTTGTGAGGCACGACCGACCTGTCACAAAACCGTGCTGACTATCCCTAATCAAATTATTCCTTTCTGGATGATTATAAATCCTATCTCTTACAACCTTTTCCAACAATTTACCCACAACTGAAGTAAGGCTCACTGGTCTATGATTATCCTTGAACAAGGGAACAACATTTGCTATCCTCTAGTCTTCTGGTACTATTCCTGTATACAATTATGTCATAAAGATCAAAGCCAAAGGCTCAGCAATCTCCTCCTGGGCATCCCAGAGAATCTGAGGGTAAATCCCATCCGGCCCAAGGCACTTATCTATTTTCACACTTTCCAGAATTGCTAACACATCCTCCTTATGAACCTCAGTCCCGTCTAGTCTAGTCTCCTGTATCTCAGTATTCTCCTCGACAACATTGTCTTTGTCTAGTGTGAAAACTGATGAAAAATATTTATTTAGCACTTCCCCTATCTCCTCCGACTCCAAGCACAACTTCCCACTGCTATCCTTGATTGTCCCTAATCTTACTTTAGTCATTCTTTTATTCCTGATATACCGATAGAAAGCTTTAAGGTTTTCCTTGATCCTATCCACCAACAACTTCTCCTGTCCCTTTCTGGCTCTTTTTAGTTCTCTCTTTAGGTCTTTCTTGGCTAACTTGTAACTCTCAGTGACCTAACTGAGCCATCACATCTCATCCTAACATAAGCCTTCTTCTTCCTCTTGACAAGAGATTCAACTTCCCTAATAAACTATGGTCACCAACTTCCTCCCTACGTGACCGTTACATACTTATCAAGGATATGCAGTAACCTTTCCTTGAATTCGCTCCACATTTCAATCATGTCTGCCATTGCCCCATGGCCCTGACAATATCCTTACCCTCAGCCTTCAATGTGTCAATTCATTCACCTTTCTCTTTGTTTCCTGTTCCTTAGATAATTTTATATGCACATTATTACAGTCCCTTTTATTCCAGTAGAAATAACTTTTCTGTCAATAAAGTAGAAATGCAGACTGTCACTGTATGCAGTGCTTTATGAAAGTCTGTATACAACACATTAACAGCATTATCTGCACTGGCCCCTTCTGTCATCTCTTCAAAATCTTCAGCCAGTTCATCAAATCAAAATACATCTTTATAAATCCATTTGGCTCTTCCTAAACAACCAGCATTTTTCCACGTGGCTACTAATTCTATCCTGAGTAATTGCATCTAGAAGCTTCCACACCATTGAAATTGAGTTGACTGCTCTGTAACTGCTAGGCTTAATCTTAAAATGTTTTTCTGAACAAAGACTTAATGCCTGCAGTTATCTAGTCCTCTGGTGCCTCTCATGACAAGTGACTATCGCCAGTGCCTCTGTAGTTTCAGCCTTCTTTAATACCTTTGGATACGTCTCATCCAGTCCCAGTGCTTTCTTATGGAAGGATTCAAAAATTGAGCCAGAACATAAAAGTAGGTCACCTAAGTACTCGAGAGTGGGGACGGTAAATGTGCAGCTAAACACATAGACAAGGTCAGGTTGATCAGACCTGGTTCCACTTAATCAAAGAAACAGGCAGCCAAGCATGTACAGAAGCTCAGCCGACTGCAACTTGTCCTCGTTAAGCGAGACAAGAGGAAGCTATAATCCACATTCAACTTGTGTTGCAGAAGTTTAAAGTACCTGACCTAATGATAAGTGCCATGTATCCAAAGCAGATTGTAATTGGTCTATTGTGGTGCAAAGGCTTGAAAATCAATATGTACTTGGTCAATAAGAAGAAACTGATGCATGATTCATGTAGATTTGTGTGCAGAAATATGATGGTAACCACTGAAAGGCAGGCTCTCCAGGTGAGGGTAATTGTTGTCCCTTTCAGGTTGAGTCCCTTGCATTGCAAGTAATAAAGGCAGTATGTGTTTGAAACAAGAATACTATCATCTGTCTATCTGCTTTCCTTGACATTCTCAACCTTAGTATCTATTGCTAAACTTTTGCATGTAGTTACCTGAAGTTTGTGTAAATCCTAACATAACTTTTATGCTGACAGCTAGTGTTCCCTCTACTTCTGTTCCTATTATTGAAGTAAATATTCTTCTAATAGAACCTTTAATATTGACTATTACTTTAAATTAATTAAATATTTCAATCACAAGATAGATGAAAATAAAAATTATTAGGAACTCATTGACTTAACTTCGAACAGTTGAATCTAGCATACAGTACAAATGCTACCTTCATCAAAAGGACCCAGTTCAAAGAAGTGAGCAATATACAACGGTGTTTAATAGATTTATTTGCAAATTAAATGCATGAACTTCATGCAGAGCCTCAACCAAGTTCACCATGTTCTTTGAGACAGAAGTATGCAAAAAGGTTCATGTCAATGTTCAGTGACTTCATAACCGGCATCAGTAGGAGACTTCTCTTTATTTAAGATTACAAGTTAAGTTTAATGAAGTGTTTCATCAAGACATGAGCAAACCTACATCCAGTGCTTAACTTACAAAACAGTGTTTGGCAGCAAATAATGGCACTTATCAAATTAGCTTCTTGCTGATGAAATGTCGCATCAAGTCCACCTCCTCAGAAAAAAAACATAAAGTAAGACAATTTTTTTTCTGCATAAGATTAAACTGTGTGCGAGGCAAATTACTTTCTTTATCTGAGCATATCAATAATATTCATGTTTTTATTGTGCTACTAGAGAATGTCTATGGTCTGGTGAGGTAAAAAGAACATTAATTTTATTTAAGGAATACCTTAAAGTCACTTCATTTTGCCACAGGTCTGCAAGAGAGAGCAAGTTCACATGTCATTACGTCGTTTCCTGTGGTGCTGTATACGGTGCACCATATCAAATAGCCAGACTTAACCATCTAAATGACAAGATCCAGACTAGGTTCTTAAGACAAATATGCCTGTGTCAGCAAGTGTTAGGTGCAATTATGACAGAGGATTACAAATCTGATGTAGAAGTCAAAAAATACAAATATAGCCAGAAGTAATTTTATGAAGCAACAAAATGAAAACTCAATTTTGTAACAAGGAGAAAACTCATAAGATGCAACATTCTACAACTTCCTTATATGATTCAGAAACCGAGACAATAGATAAAGGACAATAGAAGAAAGAAAGGTCTTTGAAATGTGTTTGAAAAAACATATGTTTAAAATTTTGTATGCAAACTATGAGATAAATGAAGCAGGAGCTAAAAAGGCTCTGAAAAATGGCATCTCAAAAAGAAAATGTCAGTATGTTAACCATTTTATCAGAGCTGAAGAGCTGAAGAGCTACAAAGATGTTTTCTACAGTGCTCATTTTGCAAAAATAGTTGCTGAGAAAGGACTTTTATTCTGTCTGCTCCAAAGTCAGCCGGCCACTGCTCCTGCCTCATTAAAGGCCTCAACTCCAGCAATATCACATCCAGTGGTAGCTTCACAATATGGGTGGGCTTGTTTCCATTTCCAGTCATTGGTTGGAAAATTAGGCCCATAGTCCAACCCTTGGGAGAAGGGCACATGCCAATGTAGATGCAAGCAGCCATGAGGACCTCAAGGTGCTTGCTCATTGCTTTTGTGCCGCTGACGTGAATCAGTAAGTTATTTGTAACATTTCAAGATATTCTTTCCCCTCATCTGGTTCTATTACTGGTGTAAACCTCCTCCTTGCTTGTTGTGGGCAAAATACGTATTTTCTCATTTAAATCAAGAGAATTTGTCTACATTTTTCCAAACAATAAAGATTTGATTTTTTAGTGATGTTGTTCATTAATCCAACATCTCTAAATCCTTTTTATATTCTTAACCTTTTATTGAAATAGAAGCATGGCTGTCAAACAGAACATTTCATCTGTGACTGGCCTTGCTTTTCTAGCTTCCAAATAGATTTACCACTGTCCTAGTGTTGTCATTATGGTTGCAATCTATTGGAATCATTGCAAATTTTTAGCACCATGATTTATCACAGATGGTTTTATTAAATTTTAAGAGCCTATTCTCTCATCTTCAAGGTATTTCAATATTATAAGCATGACCATAGTCAATGTACGTTTTTTTTTCTGGTACAACCCATACCTTGCTGTCATTAGATATCTAGTCAAAGTTATAACACATTTACACTTCATGGAAGGCATTGTGCATACTCAGGGTTTACTTTCCCTGCATTAACATTACTCAAAAGTAATACATAGAACATAGAACATAGAAAAATACAGCGCAGTACAGGCCCTTCGGCCCTCGATGTTGTGCCGATCCAAGCCCACCTAACCTACACTAGCCCACTATCCTCCATATGCCTATCCAATGCCCGTTTAAATGCCCATAAAGAGGGAGAGTCCACCACTGCTACTGGCAGGGCATTCCATGAACTCACGACTCGCTGAGTAAAGAATCTACCCCTAACATCTGTCCTATACCAACCAATCCTTAATTTAAAGCTATGTCCCCTCGTAATAGCTGACTCCATA
>NC_057719.1:94809162-94814354 GCF_004010195.1 Chiloscyllium plagiosum | reverse complement strand
AGGGCGGGTGGGAGGCACTACCTCTGTAGTGCCTCGGGTTCCTCTCCTGCGCGCTTTTATAGGGAAAAAAAAACCTACCCAGGTAAGCTTGCGCTACACCAGCTTCCGACTGCCCCTCTGATCTTCGTCACTTCCCCCTGCTGCTCCTGCTCTTTCTGTGAAGAGAAAAAAAAACACCGCTGCCCGCTACCGGTAAGTAATTTTAAAACAAACTGTCTCACCTTAGCTGTAGCCGTCCGGGTTTGTTTAAACTCAGCTGCTGCTCGCACTCAAAATACCTGTGATGTCTTCACTAAGGAGACTATAATTAAACCAAGTCACCTGCTGTAGCCACAAATTGTGCCTGGCATGAGGACTTGTTTGCGGTTGTCAAGGTCACCATCACCCTCATCTTTTATACTATTGGTTTCTTTCAGATTATAACAGGTGACACCAGCAACATTCCTCAGCTATCATTGATAACTTACTTTCAGGTTAGAAATTACGAACACAAATTTTTACGTTTAATTTCATTTTCAATAATTATTCGGATTTTAATTCCCACTATTAAGTTCAAAAATCCTCTTCCTTCAGTGTATGAAACAATATCATCACACTATTGCTGCTGTGTTTTGTGACATCTATTTGTATGGTTTTGTTTTGGTGCTTTGAGTAGCTAAGCAGGTTTATCAGGACCTGGATTCATTCCAGGATGAATCATGGATTTCAGCTGAGCCCGAGTTATGATACTGGCACTGCAATTGGATTCAACCTCTTGAAAAATCACCTTCCATTACCAATCATTTTTTAGTGAGGGCAATTAGAAATCTCTGCATATAGACACCAGGAACAGGCTTGGCTTTAACTCTGCTCTCCTAGCACCTTGCAATCTAATGACCTGCCAATATTATCCATCAAGGTATCAGAGCCACATGGGCAAGATTCTAAGTGGGACTCAATGTCTTCAAGGAAAAATAGAGAAGGGACAGAAGGAAATTGATAAAGAAAATATTTTGGAATTTATAAGACTCAGAAATTTGTGATTTTAAATCTGTAGCTGTTCTCGGAGTTTGTCGTCTTGTGTTTTGTTATTTGATCTTGGGATTATGACCTGGGTCAGTTCCTAGTTGTCTTCAAGAGGATGGTCATAAGCTGCCTTCTTGTAGGTCATGTACCTACACCAGTCTATCTGGTGTAGGTACACCTGAATGTTATTAGGAAGGGACTTCCAGGATTTAGACCCAATGGCAGTGAAGGAAAGGAGACAAAGTTCCAAATCAAGATGGTATGTGGCTGAAGTAGAACTTGGAGGTGATGGCGTTCCCATACATCTGCGACCCAGTCTTTCTGGGTGGTAGAAATCATGGGAAGCTATTACCTAAGGAACCTGAGTGAATTGTGATGGTGAATCTTGTAGATGCATTACTGCTATTGTACTCTTAAGGTGACATGAATGAATGTATCAGACAGTAGGTGGGATGCTGATCAAATGAATTGTTTTGTCCTGGAGGGTGTTAAACTTCCTGGGTGTTATTGGAGCTTCATGCAGCCAGGCAGTTGGAGAGTTTTCCATCACACCTTGACTTGTGTTTTGTAGCTATTGGACAGGCTTTGAACAGTCAGGAGGTACTGACTGATTGATTCTCTGATACATGAGATATGTTGAAACATTTATTGGTCCCACGGTTTGGTGTCAGAAATATAGTTTAAAAAACAAAATTAATTTGACTGTGACAAAAATTGTTGAATTTTACTTGGGGTTTTAAAACAGTGTAACACTCATAATACAGACTTGTCTTCATACTTACCTCTGTCTCAAATTTCCTATTTCAGTTAAGCCATTTAAGCCAGTTAAGCCAGGAAAAAAAGGAGATGGGGAAAAGACATTTATGCTGCACCACTCTCATGTAAAATTGAATAGCTGAAGCATAACACTGACTGAGAAATGGATCAAGCTGCCTCTCCTCAAGTCTGTGGCTTGACAGAATGAAAAAGGGAACGTATTTATGTCTTGTTGTCCAAATGATATGTTTCCTGAGTATATGAGTGTTGACATAATAGTTTTAAATGTGTTTAACTAAGAGAAGCTCACTTGATTCAATTATATTAGTTTTCCAGTCCATCTGTTAATTGTTCCACTTGAATAAACAGGGTATTTCATTTATTTTAACACCATCACCAATCTTTTATGAGACAGGATTTAAAGATTAATCCAGTTATGTGTTGATGGATTGAATGTTCACACAGGTTGCCACTTTGATAAACTAATGACTTCCTCATATCAATAAAATATTTTAATTAATTGAAAATAAAAAATGATTATTTTATATAGTCAGCAATGCTGGCAAGAGAGCACTAAATAGACTCCAATTAATTGATCATGAAGTTGTATTAATTTCAGTCTTGAGAAAGGCCTAAATCTCAATGATTGACACCTTTATCGGGTTCTTGCTAATCTGGTGGAGAATCTACTATTACTTCCACAACAACAAAAAATGTGGAAGGAGACTTGACAGCATGTTGGATTATATATAACAAGAGGTAGGAAATGAGAAGTATGAAATGGAATAGTTACAAGCTCAATGCAGAGAATAATGTAGAAGGGAAATCTCTTTGCTTCAACAGATATACAACGACCCACATACCTTTCAGCCCTTACTATCACACACCAATCGTGAAATAAGAATGCTGCTACAACCTTTCTCATATTCCTGAATTCACCTAATCTGGACCATGTTGCAGATACCACAAAGGGTATGAACAGGTTTGCAATTATAATAAACTCAGTTCAATGCTCTATGGGACTGCCCTTATCATATTAAGGATTTCGGAAAGCTGCCTGAATATTTGTTCCAGTAGTAAGAAGATTGACTCTGCTACTTTCTCACTCACAACAAAATATGGAGAAAACATTTCAGATTATGTCAGTCAGAATCTGCAATAATAGCTGTATTTAAGAATAAGAGAAAATCACACAGCTTAATTCCCAAATAAAGCAAAGTACTGCAGATTCTGGAAGTCTGAAAGCCATTTCCAGACTCTCCAGGGAGTTAGCATCTGCTATTGAAGCATGATCTCACTATTGTCATATTTGTTCCGCAAGTGAAATATTAATCAAAAGCTGTTCTGAGAATGTCAAATGTAATTTGTTTCTCATTGATCTGACATTCATGCAACACACAATCTGATTTCCCTCCCATGTAATTCAAAGGTCTGTTAATCTGTTCTGTTTTTGATTTAGTGCCCAATCCTTAAGCTGCTCGAAATTTAGGAATTGTGGAAAGGATCAATATCTGAATGATCAGATTTTGTTGCATTGGTTGATTGCTATTAGGCACTTGAAGTTAATATTTTCTTAATTTGGATGATGATTGTTAGGATTTTGCTCTCCTTCACGACGTTAATTTTGTTGTCTTATTGTATATTTTGTTGATTATTGTGAATGTTGTAAAAATTGTTGTTTTTGTACTAAAACCGAAAGTTGATAAAGTTTCTACTGTTTTAAATGTTGCTTTGTATTGGAACATTTGGTTTTCCCTTACCAGTATGGCACCTTCATCCAGATGAATGAAGATATTCCTTTTCAAAAAATTGACAGTTGGATTTCCTAAATACCTGTGAGTAGAAACATTCAAAAAGTGGCTTCAATCAGTAAGCTGCATCTTTTTTTTGACAGTTTTAAACTTAGTTTTCATGACATTATTCATACTAATGTTTTCTACATCTGAGTTATTTTGGCATTGACTTCAATACTACACATTCAGATTCATGACCTTTTTTTTGTCTCCATTATGTTTTTGTATACAAGAAAATTTTTTGATTCAGTATGTAGATGTACCTACTAGAGAAAGTGCAAAACTTGACCTACTCTTGGGAAATAAGGCAGGGCTGAGGTGTCCATGGGGGAGCACTTTGTGGCAACGACCATAATTCTATTAGTTTTTAAATAATGATGATAAAGGATAGACCGGATCTAAAAGTTGAAGTTCTAAAATAGAGGAAGGCAAATTTTGACAGTATTAGACAAGAACTTTCAAAAACAGATGTTTGCAGGTAAAGGGACAGCTGGAAAATGGGAAGCCTTCAGAAATGAGATAACAAGAATCCAAAGACAGTTTGTTCCTGTTAGGGTGAAAGGAAAGACTGGTAGGTGCAAGGAATGCTGGATGACTAGAGAAATTGAGGTTTTGGTTAAGAAAATGAAGGAAGCATATATCAGGTATAGGCAGGATAGATTGAGTGAATCTTTAGAAGAGTACAAAGGCAGTAGGAGTGTACTTAAGAGGGAAATCAGGAGGGCAAAAAGGGGACATGAGACAGCTTTGGCAAATAAGGTCAAGGAGAATGAAAAGGGGTTTTACAAATACATTAAGGACAAAAGGGTAACTAGGGAGAAAATAGGGCCCTGCAAAACCAGCAAGACCTTTGGAGCCACAGGAGATGGGGGAGATACTAAATGAATATTTTGCATCAGTGTTTACTGTGGAAAAGGATATGGAAGATATAGACTGTAGGGAAATAGATGGTGACATCTTGAAAAATGTCCATATTACAGAGGAGGAAGTGCTGGATGTCTTGAAACACATAAAAGTGGATAAATCCCCAGGACCTGATCAGGTGTACTTGAGAACTCTGTGGGAAGGAAGGGAAGTGATTGCTGGACTCCTTGCTGAGATATTTGTATTATCGATAGTCACAGATGAGTTGTTGGAAGACTGGAGGTTGGCTAACATGGTGTCACTATTTAAGAAAGGTGAAAAGGACAAGCCAGGAACTCAAGATTGGTGAGCCTGACATCAATGGTGGGCAAGTTGTTGGAGGGAATCCTGAGGAACAGGATATACATGTTCAAAGCTTTGTGAGAAGATTTGTAGCTCGGGTGCTCGTTGTTGTGGTTCTGTTCGCCGAGCTGGGAATTTGTGTTGCAGACGTTTCGTCCTCTGTCTAGGTGACATTCTCAGTGCTTGGGAGCCTCCTGTGAAGTGCTTCTGTGATATTTCTTCTGGCATTTGTAGTGGTTTGTCTCTGTCGCTTCCGGTTGTCAGTTCCAGCTGTCCGTTGCAGTGGTCGGTATATTGGGTCCAGGTCGATGTGCTTATTGATTGAATCTGTGGATGAGTGCCATGCCTCTAGGAATTCCCTGGCTGTTCTCTGTTTGGCTTGTCCTATAATAGTAGTGTTGTCCCAGTCGAACTCATGTTGCTTGTCATCTG
>NC_057719.1:94802528-94808675 GCF_004010195.1 Chiloscyllium plagiosum | reverse complement strand
ACTGGGACAACACTACTTTTATAGGACAAGCCAAACAGAGAACAGCCAGGGAATTCCTAGAGGCATGGCACTCATCCACAGATTCAATCAATAAGCACATCGACCTGGACCCAATATACCGACCACTGCAGCGGACAGCTGGAACTGACCACCGGAAGCAGCAGAGACAAACCACTATAAATGCCGGAGGAAAGATCACAGAAGCACATCACAGGAGGCTCCCAAGCACTGAGGATGTCACCTAGACAGGGAACGAAACATCTGCAACACAAATTCCCAGTTCGGCGAACAGAACCACAACAAGAGGATATACAATTATTTGGAAAGGCAAGGACAGATTAGGGATAGTCAACATGGCTTTATACATGGAAAATCATGTCTCACAAACTTTTTTGAGTTTTTTGAAGAAGTAACAAAGGGGATTGATGATGGCAGAGTGGTGGACATGATCTATATGGACTTCAGTAAGGCGTTTGACAAGGTTTCTCATGGAAGACTGATTAGCAAGGTTAGATCTCATGGAATACAGGGATAACTAGCCATTTGGATACAGAACTGGCTCGAAGGTAGAAAAGAGAGGTTGGTGGTGGACGGTTGTTTTTCAAACTGGAGACCTGTGACCAGTGGAGTACCACAAGAATCGGTGCTGAGTCCACTACTTTTCATCATTTATATAAATGATTTAGATGTGAGCATAAGAGGTATAATTAGTAAGTTTGTAGATGACACTAAAATTGGAGGTGTAGTGGACAGTTAAGAGGTTACTTCAGATTACAATAGGATCTTGATCCAACAGGCAAATGGGCTGAGAAGTGGCAGATGGAGTTTAATTTAGATAAATGTGAGGTGCTGCATTTTGGGAAAGCAACTTTTAGCAGGACTTACATACTTAATGATAAGGTCCTGAGGAGTGTTGCTGAACAGAGAGACCTTGAGTGCAGGTTCATAGCTCCTTGAAAATGGAGTCGCAGGTAGATAGGATCGTGAAGAAGCGTTTGGTATGCTTTCCTTCATTGATCAGAGTATTGAGTACAAGACTTGGGAGGTCATGTCACGGCTGTACAGGATATTGGTTAAGCCACTGTTGGAATATTGCGTGCAATTCTGGTCTCCTTCCTATTGGAAGAATGTTGTGAAACTTGAAAGGGTTCAGAAAAGATTTACAAGGATGTTGCCAGGGTTGGTGGATCTGAGCTACAGGGAGAGGCTGAACAGGCTGGGGCTGTTTTCCCTGGAGTGTCGAAGGCTGAGGGTTGACCTTGTAGGGAATGTATCCTGAAGGGCATGGATAGGGTAAATAGATAAGGTATGTTCCCTGGGGTGAGGGAGTCCAGAATTAGAGGACAAAGTTTAGGGTGAGAGGGGAAAGATATAAAAGAGATCTAAGGGACAACTTTTCCACGCAGAGGATGGTACGTGTATGGAATGAGCTGCCAGAGGAAGTGGTGGAGGTTAGTACAGTTGCAACATTTAAAAGGCATCTGGATGGGTATATGAATAGGAAAGATTTAGAGGGATATGGGCCAGGTGCTGACAGGTGGGACTCGATTGGGTTGGGATATCTGATTGGCATGGATGAGTTGGACCAAAAGGTCTGTTTCTGTACTATACATCTCTATGACTCTATGACTCTAATTAAAATGAATAAAAATTCTCAGTTACTGAATAAGTTGTTCTTTTTGACCAGACTGTCAGGAGGAAGCAACAGCCCAGTAGTATCATTGCTGGATTATTAATCCAGAGACCCAGGTAATTCTGGGGACCCAGTTCAAATCCTGTCACAGTTTATTGTGCAATTTGAATTCAATAAAAAATCTGGAATTATGAATCAAATGATGACCATGAAACCATTGTCAATTATTGGAAAAACACATTTGGTTCACTAATGTCCTTTAGGAAAGGAAACTGCCAACCTTACCTGGTCTGGACTACATGTGACTCCAGACTTTCAGCAATGTGGTTGGTGCTCAACTGCCCTCTGCTAATTAGGGATGGGCAATAAACATTGGCCTCACAAGAGATGTCTTAATCCTATGACTTCTTAATAAAAAATAAAGATTTAACTAACTTTACTGACAGGGCTCTGAACTGTCAAATTCCAAGAAACTGTTCTTATTCCTGATTACCTTTTTCAGTCAATGAACCTGAAGATTGTTTCTGAAGAATTTTGTTAACTTGCTTGTTGATAAATTTGCCATCAACTAAATTCTCTCAAGCAACTAAATGATTGCCAAAACTCTTAGTTGCTTCCAAGTCCTGTTTTCATAGATTCATAGGTCTGTACCGAACTGGAACAAGCCCTTCAGCCCATCATGGAGGAGAAAGTGAGGACTGCAGATGCTGAAAATGTGTTGCTGGAAAAGCGCAGCAGGTCAGGCAGCATCCAAGGAGCAGGATGCCTATGCCCATCATGCCTATGCTGATCAGGATACTGTTGTAAACTATTCCCACTTGTCTGCACGTGGCCTGTATCCCTGTATTCTCTGCCCATCCATGTGTCTGTCGAAATGTTTCTTAAATGTTGCTGTCATTTCTGCTTCTATCATCTTCCCTAGCAGTGTGTACCAGGCACCTACTACTCTCTGGGTAAAAGTCTTTCCTCGCACATTGTTATAAAGAGGAGGTTGACCCCGCGACCCCCCTCCCGAGAACAAAAACCAAAGCACCCAAAGAGGAGCAGCTTGCCCTATAATCTGTAAAAAAGCGTGAGAAGTAGTGTAACCTGCTCATCAGCCACTTCTAGTAGTTAAATAAAATAAGTCCCTGACACTCACTTTAAAATTAACAATAACAATTTATTTATCTAATTCTAACAGTGAACAAATTAACTGAACAATTCACAGACTGGATAAATCCCTTGTAACTACTAACAATTCCAGAATAAACCAAGATTCTAGTAGTATGTTGTTCCAATAAATACAAGTTCCACTCATGCAAAAAAAAGAATTTAGTCTCAAAATTACAGCCAGGTTACATGTCTTGCAGAATGTTCTGTGCCTTCCCCTTCAATTTGTCTGTCAGGATCGCCTCCTCCATCGTTGGTACTGTATTATTTAGATGGTGCTTTCTCTATGATATAGATGAGGCTGTGAGAGCCAGGGATTCTCTCCTGAGAACTGAGGACTCTGGGGACTTTGTCTAACTGGCCTCTTCCTTTATGCCCTGCATGACATATCAATATTATTTACAATAGGATTGGTCCAATGTTGTCAAAACCATTAGATTTAAATTGAATAGCTTTTTTTTATATCTAAGTTCAAATTGTTTGGCTTAATTCAAAAACCTATTGTCTTGGTAAAAACTGCCACTTGGCCTGTTAACTGTACAGTCTTTCAACATAAATTTTCAGTTCGGGCTCTCTGTCAGCTTGCAAACTTTCAAGTTGCTGCCCACAGACATACATATTTAAATCTCTAAGCACAGAAAAAGCACATCTTTTAAATGCTTTTCATCCTAGCATTTTACAATTTTACACTTCAAATTCTAACTTCCTGCTCGCCAATTTACAATTACTCTACCAAACCTGGCAGCATCTCATTTAAACTTCCCCTTCTCACCTTGAACCTATGCCCCAAGGTATTTAATATTTTCACCCCGGGAAAAAGACTCTAACTATCCACCCTACTCAAGCCTCTTAAAATTTTATATATTTCTGTCAGGTCATCCCTCAGCCTGCAATACTCTAATGAAGTTTAAGTTTGTCCAACCTCTCCTTATAGCAAATATTGTCCAGTCCAGCATCATGCTGATAAATCGCTTTTGTAGCCTATCCAAAGTCTCTATCTCCTTCTTACAGTGTGGGGACCAGAACTGCACCCTTCAATACTCCAAAATGTGGCCTGATTAAAATTTAACACAGCTGCAACATGACTTACCAACTTTTATACTCAATTTCCCAACTAATGAAATCAGGCATGCCATATGCCTTCTTTACCACTTTATTCACTTGTACTGCCACTTTCAAGGAGTATATCCCTCTGTATATTAATACTCCTTAGGGTTCAGTCGCTTATTGCATACTTTCCTCTTGCATTTAACCTCCTAAAGTGCATCACCTTGCACTTACCTGGATTAAACTCCATCTGCTATTTCTCTGCCCAACTTTCCAGCTGACCTGCTTCCTGCTGTATCCGTTGATATCCTTAATCACTATCCACTATTCTACCAACTTTTGTGTCATCTACAAACTTACTGATCAGACCACTGGCATTTTCATCCAAGGTCCAAGCACTGGTCACAGATCTCCAGTCAGTGAAACACCCCTCCACAACTACCCTCTGTCTTCTGTGGCCAAGTCAATTTTGTATCCAACTTACTAACTCACTCACCACGGATTCCACGTGATTTGATTTTTTTGGATCAACCTACCATGAGGGGCCTTGTCAAATGCTTTAGTAATGACAAAGCAGACTATATCCATGGCCTTACCCTCATCAAACACCTTCATTACTTCTTCAAAAACGCAATCAAGTTTGTGAGACAAGATCTCCACTGCATAACGCTATGCTCTCTATCCCTGATACGTCCATTCTGCTTCAATTGCAAATAAATCCTGTCCCTAAGAATATGTTCCAATAATTTTCCTATCATTAATATAACATCTATAATTTCCTGAATTATTCTTGTTGCTCTGCTTGAACAAAGGAACAACGTTGGTTATTGTCCAGTCTTCTGCCATTTCAGCTGGAGCTAAAGACGGTAGAAAGACCTCCGTTAAAGCATCAACGCCTTATCCTTTGCGTCCTTCAGTATACTCAAATAAATCCAGCTCTGGAGACTTAATTACCTTAATGTTTTTTAGACACTCAACACCTCTGTGATTTCCTACATGTCAGATGTTGGATTTACTTGAGAGAGCTGTCCCCAAACCATTTTTTCAAATTCCTTCCTAATATTGCTGAAATTAGTCTTCCCAAATTTAGCATTTTCACCCAAGAATGAGTCTTATCCTTTTCCATATGATCACTGTTCCCAAAATTCTCTCCCACTTTAAGTTTTAGCTTTTTGTTCAGGGTTTTGAATCTGCATTATATTTCCAGTAACTGGCCTTTCTTTTATGAATGTTTGACCGACGTTTATCATGTGAGTTATTCATGGGCTTTTACTACTCTCAGTGTTTTCTGCTTTCTCTTAAAAGTTTGTTTTCCCTATTACTGTTGCCAGTGTGAGTCTCTCCTTCCGAAAGAACACGCAAAGACGGGACCCCGCGGGTCCGTCTTAACACTGTAAAAAGCTTTATTGACTTATAGCCGTCTTTGGTGGTTTCTCTGCAGGAGTTTTCTGCTCAGCAATATTTCCTTCGCAGCAACTGTTCAGTTCTATGGCTCTTATAAGATTTATTTGAACTGTGTGAATTCAATAGTAAGTGTGGTGTTTTTACTTGATTTGACCAAAACTGTATAACTGCTCATTCTGTTCTTGTCATATTAATTAGTAGGAATAACATCAATCCTTTCTGGTCTAAATATTGTACTGATATGTTTAACTTTTTTTTTAACTTTTCTCTTCTTCAAATGATTTCAGGTCTGTTCTTTCATCTTCACAAGTAGATCCCATCACTGCATCAATGTGATGTGGTTTAATGGCCAAAACCAACAGTTTAATTTCAAGACAGGTCAATGGGAAGCCAAGTTTCGGAACTGCCTTTAAGCTTATACTTCTTTACAAATCTGTTTATTGCATATTAACACTAAACAATACAATAACAAGTAATCTGTGATGTACCAGGCTCGAATGTTACTGTTACATTATTGAATGTAATTCAATAAAAAACTATTCTTGATACATGCATCTCTCTCTCAATGTCAGACACATAGAACATAGAACATAGAAGAATACAGCGCAGTACAGGCCCTTTGGCCCTCGATGTTGCGCCGATCCAAGCCCACCTAACCTATACTAACCCACTATCCTCCATATACCTATCCAATGCCCGCTTAAATGCCCATAAAGAGGGAGAGTCCACCACTGCTACTGGCAGGGCATTCCATGAACTTACGACTCGCTGAGTGAAGAACCTACCCCTAACTTCAGTCCTATATCTACCACCCTTAATTTAAAGCTATGCCCCCTTGTAATACCCGACTCCATACGCTGGAAAAGGTTCACACTGTCAACCCTATCTAACCCCCAATCATCTTGTACACC
>NC_057719.1:94795366-94800118 GCF_004010195.1 Chiloscyllium plagiosum | reverse complement strand
ACCTCAGGTGGCAAGTCCTCATCCATCGTCCTTTCCACCACTGTAATACTATCTTTGACAAGCAATGCCACACCTCCCCCTCTTTTACCCCCATCTCTGACCCTACTAAAACATTTAAATCCTGGAACCTGCCACAGCCAATCCTGTCCCTGTTCTAGTCATGTCTCCGTAATAGCCACAACATCGGAGTCCCAGGTACCAACCCACGCTGCAAGTTCACCTACCTTATTTCGTGTACTTCTTGCATTGAAGTATACACACTTCAAGCCACTTTCCTGTTTACAGGCACCCTCCTTGGGAATTGATGCCATGTTCCTAACCTCCCTACACTCCTGGCCCTGCACCCTGAAGCTACAATCTGGGTTTCCATGCCCCTGCAGAGTTAGTTTAAACCCCCTCCAAGAGCACTAGCAAACCTCCCACTAAGGATACTGGTGCCCCTCAGGTTCAGGTGTAGACCATCCTGTTTATAGAGGTCCCACCGTCCCCAGAAAGAACCCCAGTTATCCAAAAACTGGAATCCCTCCCTCCTGCACCATCCCTGTAGCCACGCATTTAAGTGTTCTCTTTCCCTATTCCTCGAATCTCTATCACGTGGCACGGGTAACAAACCAGAGACAACAACTCTGTTCGTTCTAACTTTGAGCTTCCAACTTAGCTCCCTGAAAGCCTGCCTAACATCCTCGGCACTCCTCCTACCTATGTCATTGGTGCCAATGTGGACCACGACTTCGGGCTGCTCCCCTCCCCCTCCAGGACCCGGAAAACACGATCAGAGACATCACGTACCCTTGCACCTGGGAGGCAACATACCAAACGTGAGTCTCTCTCGTTCCCACAAAACCGCCTATCTGTGCCCCTAACTATCGAGTCCCCAATTACTACTGCTCTGCTCTTCTTCACCCTTCCCTTCTGAGTAACGGAGTAACACATCCCTAACAAACCCCATCCACACTGTGTTTATTGAGCCTACTGGGGATTTGATCCACAACATCAATGATAGTTGCTCCATGGTTTTAAAGCTCTTACAGAACAAACACTATTCCATGGAGTTAATGCTCTGAGTAATTTACACTGAGTTTTAAAGTTAATTTATACTACAATGCTATTCCTACTAAGCAATATAACCATAACATAAAGAGCAGTTGTACAGTTTTGGTAAAATCAGGTAAAAATACCACACCTCCTGTTGAATTTGCACAGTTCAAATAAATCTTGACAAAGAACAGTTTGCTCTCTCTGTGACATTGCAGTTCCTGGTGAATATGGTGTACACTGTGTATGCTAGCTCATATTGAGTACTCAATGAACACTTGGGGGCTTTTAGGTTTTCAGTGAAAAGAAACATGTTGTTGGAGAAGTTGCCACATTGCTCCCTCCTGACCTCATTAATTTTTGTTCCAGCATCACAGTCAGGAAAGAAATCTGTGGTTGTGCTGAAGTGCAGGTAGGCATAGGCTGACATTGACCTGAAATATCTAAGAAAGTCAGGGGGCTATGGACATTCTGATCTATATGATTCCACAAACTAAAAATCCCAAATATATTTCTGGGCATTTTTCAGGCATCAACTGTCCTTTCAGACCTGGAGTTGATAATCAGGGTTCTACAGAGTAGGAAATCAATATTTATGGAAAGGTGTCACACATGGAAACAGGAATGTGGACCACTCAACCATTTTACAGACCATGAGACACAGTGAGGACTGCAGATGCTGGAGATCAGAGTCAAAAGTGTAGTGCTAGAAAAGCATAGTAGGTCAGGCAGCATCCGAGGTCTATTAGAATCGACATTTCGGGCATAAGCCTTTCATCAGGAATGAGGGGGTGGGGGTGAGGGGGTTGAGAGATAAACAGGAGGGTGGGGTGAGGTTGCTGGGAAGGCGATAGGTAGATGCAAATGGGGGTTGATGCTGATAGGTTGGAGGGGAGGGTGGAGCAGATAGGTGGGAAGGAAGATGGACAGTTAGGACAGTTCAAGAGTGTGGTGCCAAGTTTGAGGGTTGGAACTGGGATGAGATGGGGGGAGGGGAGATGAGGAAACTGGTGAAGTCAATATTGATGCCATGTGGTTGGAGGGTCCCAAGACAGAAGATGAGGTATTTTTCCTCCAGGCACCTGGTGGTTTGGATTTGGCAGTGGACGAGGCCCAGGACTTGCATGTCTTTGATGGATTGGGAGGGGGAGTTGAAGTGGTCAGCCGCAGGACGGTGGGGTTGTTTTGTGCGGGTGTCCCAGAGATGTTCCCTGAAACATTCTGCGAGTTGGCATCCTGTCTCCCCAATATAGAGGAAACCACATTGAGAGCAACAGACACAGTAGGTGAGGTGTTTGGATGTGCAGGAAATTCACTGTTGGATGTGGAAGGACCCTTTGGGACCTTGGATAGAGGTTGGGGGGGAGGTGTGGTTGCAGGATTTGCACGTTGCAGAGTGAATGGTCTCTGTAGAATGCTGATAGGAGTGGGGAGGAAAATATATCTCTGGTAGTGGGGTCTGATTGGAGGTGGCTGAAATGACAGAGGATAATGCGCTGGGATGGAAGGTGAGGACCAGGTGGTTCTATCCTTGTTGCTTTCCGGAGGGGTGGGGTTCAAGGACACGATGCGGGAAGTGGAGGAGATGTGCTGGAGGGCTTTGTTGATCATGTGGGAGGGGCAATTACGGTCCTTGAAATAGAAGGCCATCTGGAATGTCCTGGAGTGAAAATGTTCTTCCTGGGAGCAGATATGGCAGAGCCAGAGGAATTGGGAGTAAGGGATAGCATTTTTACAATGCAGGGGTTTGGGAGGAGGTGTAGCCCAGGGAGCTGTGGGAGCTGGGGAATGGAAGTAAATGTCCGTGTTGAATCAGTTACTGGAGATGGAGACAGAGAGATCCAGGTAGGGGAGGGAAGTGTTTGAGATGGTCCAGGTGAACTTGAGGTTGGGGTGGAAGGTGTTCATGAACTGTTCAACCACCTCATGGGAGCATGAGGTGACAGCGATACAGTCATCGATGTAGCGAAGGAAAAGGCGCAGTATTGTGCCAGTGCAACTGCAGAAGGTAGACTGTTTCATATATCTGACGAGGAGGCAGGCAGAGCTGGGGTCCATACGGATGCCCATGGCTACCCCTTTGGTCTGAAGGAAATGGGAAGATTCGAAGGAGAAGTTGTTGAGGGTGAGAGCTAGTTCTGCCAATCTCCCCACTTGATGTCCGGCTCATCAATAGAGCTGCTAGGTACCTCCTGAAATTCCACCTCAAATTGACAGCTCATTACTACCTCCTTTTCAGAAATAAACTTCATCCTGATGTGGTTAGCAAACATGGGCTCTCCCTGGCAAACCTTCAAATATGGTGCTGTAATTTATGTAAATAAAATCTTATCATTGAGTTGTGTGATCTCCTGATTGTCATCTCCATGATTCATATAGATATTATTGAGGTATTTTGTTGTTTTGGAAAGATTCCTTTACCCCAGTGTCCTTGGTTCCCTCCTCAGAAGACTATGTCTGTTCCCTTAGTTCTTCTGCAGTTAGGACATTGCCCAATTCCTTGCTCGAAATTATGCAAAATAAGCCACCAGGATGATAAAGAACATTTTTATGAGAATATATCAAAAGGCACATCCAGATTGGTCCATGCAGTGGAACCACATCTTTAGCGGCTTATTCTTTGCTCCATCACAGCCATTGCTCAGGCATTAGGAGTATTACATCGGTGCTCAACTTCAGTCAGGGAGTCGTGCAATGTGGCATGAGCCAAGGTCACTGTAGGTAGCCCTTGACCCCCAGTAACCAATCTAAACCTCAAACACATCAGATACATGAGACACATCTGGTATCTAGTCACCATTGCCAACACCCTGACTGAAGTTGAGTGCATAAGGAGGGAAGAAATGTTGTATTCTAAAAGGCATTAAGGTGGACAGGTCCGGGTGGTATCCATCCCAGGTTACTGAGGGAAGCAAGAGGAAATAGCTAGGACATCCTTAAACACAGGAGAAGTCCTGAAGGATTGGAAAATTGCAAATATTGTCCCCTTGCTTAAAAAGGGTAGCAGGGATAATCCAAGTAATTATAGACCAGTGAGCCTGATGTCAGTGGTAGGAAAATTGCTGGAGAAGATACTGAAGGATAGCATCTATTCCCATTTGGAAGAAAATGGACTTATCAGTGAAAGGCAACATGGTTTTGTGCAGGGAAGGTCATGTCTCACCAACTTAATAGAATTCCTTAAGGAAGTGACAAAATTGATTGATGAGGGAAGGGCTGGAGATGTCATTAACATGGACTTCAGTAAAGCGTTTGATAAGGTTCCCCATGGTAGGCTGATGGAGAAGGTGAAGTCGCATGGAGCCCAGGGTGTACTAGCCAGATGGATAAGAACTAACTGGCAACAGGAGACAATAGACAATAGACAATAAACAATAGGTGCAGAAGTAGGCCATTCTGCCCTTCGAGCCTGCACCACCATTCAATATGATCATGGCTGATCATTCCTAATCAGTATCCTGTTCCTGCCTTATCTCCATAACCCTTGATTCCACTATCTTTGAGAGCTCTATCCAACTCTTTCTTAAATGAATCCAGAGACTGGGCCTCCACTGCCCTCTGGGGCAGAGCATTCCACACAGCCACCACTCTCTGGGTGAACAAGTTTCTCCTCATCTCTGTCCTAAATGATCTACCCCGTATTTTTAAGCTGTGTCCTCAGGTTCGGTACTCACCCATCAGCGGAAACATGTTTCCTGCCTCCAGAATGTCCAATCC
>NC_057719.1:94772798-94793906 GCF_004010195.1 Chiloscyllium plagiosum | reverse complement strand
AGGCATTTGGATGGGTATATGAATAGGAAGGGTTTGGAGGTGCTGGCAGGTGGGACTAGATTGGGTTGGGATAACTGGTCGGCATGGACGGGTTGGACCGAAGGGTCTGTTTCCGTGCTGTACATCTTTATGACTCTATGAGGTGTTGTTCCTCCAATTTGGGGTTTGGTTCGTTGTCGCAATGGAGGAGGTCAAGGTTGGTCATATCAGAAAGGGAATTACAATGGGCGGTCACTGGGAGGTTAGGTCAACCCCTGTGGGCCAAGCTGACATGCTCGGTGAGACGTTTCCTCAGTTTACGTTTGGATTCCCCAATGTAGAGAAGACCACATTGGGAGCACCTGATGCAGTAAACTAAGTTGGAAGAGGGGCAGGTAAATTTCTGTCTCACCTAGAAGTACTGTTTGGGGCCCTGGATAGAGGTGAGCGGGATGGTGTACCAGCTGGTTTTGCATCTTTTCGGGTTGCAGGGGGAGGTACTTGGGGGGAGGGGTTGGTGGGGAGAATGGTGCAAACCAAGGAGCAGACACAACAGTAGCATTCACGAGGCACCAGGACGAATATCGGAACAGGAAGGGAATAGAGGGATCTGGATCCTATAATTGAAGATAGTTTTAGTATGGAAGGGCAAAATGTGCCACTTGGAGGTGGAGGTGCCTGTTCCTGTGCTGTATTATTCTTTATTCTTTACTTTAGGAAGTGAATTTAAAACTCCTTCATTTTAAATCGACTTTCACTTTTCAGTTCCAACTTCTGAAGTTTTTACTTCAGGAAGTGAATTTTTGAATTTCTCCAGTGCAGTAGTCTCTCTAAGAGGGTCATATGTTTGATCTATTTCCAATGTCCCTATCAATGTTATTTTTTTTGATCCTTTCAAATTCTACAAAAGTTTGACCAGGTTTGATCCTGCTTAGATTCCTAAAACATTGTCTGTATGCTTCTGGTACTAGTTCATATGCACTCAAGGTGGTTTCTTTCACCTCGCCATACTCCCCAGATGACTCCTCTTATAGCGAACAAATACCTCACAAGCTGTACTTACCAACTTTGTTTGAATCAACAATACCCACACGGTCATTAGCCATTCAATTTGTATGGCCACTTTCTCAAATGAAATGAAAAAGGTGTTTACGTCCATCTTGTCAAATTTTGGCAATGCTTGGACATGTTTAAACATATCATAACCCTACGATGGGTTTGCTCTTCGTCACTGTCCTCTTCACTACTCCCACCTGAGGGTTTCTCAGTTCACAGAATGAAGCAATCTGCGCCCTCAAGCAAGTCAAGGGGTAGTAGGGTTTGCTTCTAATCAACATGTTCTGGTGCTCAGATGTGGTGACCCTGGCAAGTTATTGCTCCCCACACCTAGAAAGTCTTACAGTAAAGTGCCATCCCTATTTTCTACTGTGTGATGTCACTTCAGCTATTCTGATAGTGGTCTACACCCCACCCAATGTAGAAGTGAAGAGTGCACTTGATGCAGTATACAATGCTACAAGCAGTCTTGAGATGGAATACCCCAAGGCCTTGTTCATCATAGCCAGTGACTTCGACCAGACCAACCTCAAGAATGTGCTACCAAAATGCCATCAACACATCTTCTGTCATACCAGAGGTCTGAACATCCTTGACCATTTCTGTACAATCATCAAAGATCCCTATTGCTCCATCTCCCTTCAACATTTTGGAAAATCAGATCACAATGCTGTGCTCCTCCTCCTGGCTTACAAGCAAATGTTGAAGCATGAGGTAGCAATACAGAAAGTAGTGCAGCCTTGATCTGTGGCATGGGAAGGACTTCTTCACGACTGCATAGAGTTGGTTGACTGGTCCATATTCAAGAACTCAGCAGCCAATCTAAATGAATATGCCACTATCCTTACAGACTTCATTGGTAAGCATGTGGAAGTTTTTTTTTGACAAATGTTCAAATGTTTCAGATGAAGCAGGAGATCCACTCCCTATTGATGTCCAGGTCTAAGGCGTTCAATTTGGGCAAACCTGACCCTTACAGGAAATCCTGGTATGACTTCTTAAGGCCATCAGAGACACCGAGAGAAAATACCAGACTATGCTTGAGATCCAGACCAAGTATACAGATACCTGTTGTTTGTGGCAAGGCTGACATGACATACTGTGCTACAAAGCAAAGTTGAATAGAATTACAGGCAACAGTATGCAATAAACTTAATGCATTTTGAACTTGCTTTGAACAGAAAGTCAGTGAAACAATGTCATCTATACCAACAGCCTTGGATGCACCTGTCCCCACAGTCACCGCCACAGACATTAGATCAACCTTCTTGAGAGTGAACCCACAGAAAACGACTGGCCCGGATGGAGTCCCTAGCCTTGAATTCAGATCCTGTGCAAATTAGCTGGCGGGAATATTCACAGACATTCAACGTTTGTGCGAAGATTTGTAGCTTGGGTGCTCGTTGTTGTGGTTCTGTTCGCCGAGTTGGAAGTTTTTGTTGCAAACGTTTCGTCCCCTGGCTAGGCGACATCATCAGTGCTTGGGAGCCTCCTGCGAAGCGCTTCTTTGATGTTTCCTCCGGTGTTTATAGTGGTCTGTCCCTGCCACTTCCGGTTGTCAGTTTCAGCTGTCCGCTGTAGTGACCGGTATATTGGGTATACTTACCTTCCCGACCGGCTTTGCGCTCCACCTGAACTTCCGCCCAGCTCCCGCCGCTCTCTGCTGCGAAAAAGCAGAGAGTAGTAGTAGAAGGTAGTTTCTCAAGACAGAGACCTGTGAGAAGTGATGTTCCACAGGGATCCGTGCTGGGACCATTGTTGTTTGTGACATACATAAATGATTTGGAGGAAGGTATGGGTGATCTGATTAGCAAATTTGGTGAAGTAGCAGATAGCGAAGGGAACTTTCAGAGAATACAGCAGAATAGGGATAGATTGGAGAGTTGGGCAGAGAAATGGGTAGATGGATTTCAATCTGGGCAAATGCGAGGTGATGCATTTTGGAAGATCCAAATCAAGAGTGAGCCAAACAGTAAATGGAAAGGTCCTGGGGAAAATTAATTTACAGAGGTCTGGGTGTTCAGGTCCATTGTTCCCTGAAGGTAGCAATGCAGGTCAGTAAAGTGGTCAAGAAGGCATACAGTATGTTTTCCTTCATCAGACAAGATGAAGGAAACAAGAGTTGGCAGGTCATGTTACAGTTGTATAAGACTTTAGTTCGACCACATTTGGAATATTGCGTACAGTTCTGGTCACCACATTACCAAAAGGACATGGATGCTTTGGAGAGGGTGCAGAGGAGGTTCACCAGGATGTTGCCTGGTATGGAGGGCACTAGCTATGAAGGGAGGTTGAGTAGATTAGGATTGTTTTCATTAGAAAGATGGAGGTTGAGGGGGGACTTGATTGAGGTCTACAAAATCATGAGAGGTATCGACAGGGTGGATAGCAAGAAGTTTTTTCCCAGAGTGGGGGATTCAATTACTAGGGGTCAGAGTTCAAAGTGAGAGGGGAAAAGTTTAAGGGAGATATGTGTGAAAAGATCTTTACACAGAGGGTGGTGGATACCTGGAACGCATTGCCAGTGGAGGTGGTAGAGGTGGGCGGCACGGTAGCACAGTGGTTAGCACTGCTGCCTCACAGCGCCAGAGACCCGGGTTCAATTCCCACCTCAGGCAACTGTCTGTGTGGAGTTTGCACCTTCTCCCCGTGTCTGCATGGATTTCCTTCGGGTGCTCCGGTTTCCTCCTACAGTCCAAAAATGTGCGGGTTAGGTGAATTGGCCGTGCTAAATTGACCATAGTGTTAGGTGAAGGAGTAAATGTGGGGAAATGAGTCTGGGTGGGTTGCTCTTCGTGAGGGTTGGTGTGGACTTGTTGGGCCGAAGGGCCTGTTTCCACACTGTAAGTAAGCTAAGTAAGGTGGGTGCGATAGCGTTATTTAAGATGTATCTAGACAGATACATGAATGGGCAGGGTGCAGAGCGCTATGCACCCTGAGTAAATAGGTGACAGGTTTAGATAGAGGATCTGGACTGGCACAGGTTTGGAGGGCCGAAGGGCCTGTCCCTGTGCTGTAATTTTCTTTGTTCACTGTTCCTGAATGTTTGAGTCATAGCAGCTGCCAGAGCGATGGGTCCACTCCTCCAGGGAGTGGTAACAGTGAACACAGATCACCTTAACATTGATTTATGAATCCCTTCCTGCTGATGAATTCTGCAGTGTTGTGATTGAAGTCTCTCAGTGTCACATATACAGTCAGTGCCATCCTGTCCCTGGGGTAAACTGAATTCAATTGCCCAGTTGTGTAAGGGACTGCTTTTTTGGGGAGCATAAAAAAAACAATGTTGTCAGGCACAGATGGCATCACTATTTGTATTGATGTATTTCTGGGTGCATGACTGAGAGATCCCACACAGGTCTCTGGTCACTCCCTGGAATGAGCCAGTTGGATTGAGGTTTAGTGTCATCATGACCTTCACAGCCTCTGGAGAGGATGGCCTGTAACTTCTTCAGCCCTCAGGTCCTGCTCCAGCATCCATCACAGTTCCATCACAGTGTCCCACATCATATGAAGCCTGCATCAGCACCAAGCCTCATTCATGTCCAGGAAATTCAGTCTGCAGCAACAAACACTGGGCTTCCTGTGTACCGCATATATCCTGAGGGATGGGTGTTCCTTGTCCTCTCAGGATGGGGATTTGGTGCTGCTCCTGAGCTTACCATCAACCCTACTCCTCCTGCATCTGTCTTCATCTTCTTAGGTATGCAGCCATAGTAACCAGCATATCACCACCAGCAGCAACCACCACACTCGGAAAGGAGAGAGATTTAAAAAAGATGTGAGGGGCAAATGTTTTACACAATTTGTGTAAAAATGGGGCCTGTATGGAATGAACCTCCTGAGGAAGTGGTGGGTGCATTTAAAAGACATTTGGATAAGTATATGAATAGGAAAGGTTTGGAGGGCTATGTGCCAGGAGCAGGCAGGTGGGACTCGTTTCATTTGGGATTGTGTTCACCCTGGACTGGTTGGACCGAAGGTTCTGTTTCTGTGCTGTATGACTTGATAACTCTATGATAGAGCGTTTCTTTAATCTGAGAAGGTTATCGGTGGCAAACTCTGGAGATGAACACACTTTACCGTACTGTGAGAAATGCTGGACATCCACATTCCACCTCAATTGACCCAAATCAATCTCCCATGATCGTCAACCATTCTGAAATATTGAAGGAGGACAACTAATATTGAAGGAGGACAACTAAGACTATAATCACCCCTGCCCTGTGACTGACTCCAATGAGGAACCCCAGAGATGTCTGGCAAGACCCCTGACTACTGCGTTCACAATTCCCTGATGAATGATGCATGATTGGCCTGATTGGCCTGATCAGACTGACTTCTGAACAGCTCTAAAATTGCACCAGAGAGGTCCCTGGACTGCGATGGCCTGAATGGAAAATGTGCAGGCTGTGGCTGTGACTGACAATACCAAAACCCACTGACAGACAGCAATACCCCACTTGATTTGAATTAACTAAGGACCAGACTCCACCAATATATGCCATGCTCATTTGGTTGAATGATTGAGCAGTGGGTTTGCCATCACAAGCCAATGGCCTGATGTTATTTTGCTTTCTCCATGTGTCACACACCAACATGTACAAACCAAGAAATTATAATGAAATGCAACCTTCCTCTGTGTTTGTCTGAAAGAGCCCTTTAGAACAGCCGTGATGTCCATCTTGGATACTGGCTGAACTCAGACATGGCAAGGCACAGCATGGCAAGACAAGGATGATGCAAATGTGCAGCTAGGAACAAAATACGTAAGCGCTAAAAGAGCAAGGTGGCAGTCCTAGAATACTACCCGATCCATTCCGTGGCCTGGGTACTTGCTGCAATCTTCTGAATACTAGCTACTGCTACACCTCATTATAAGGTCTCTGTACCTTTTGAGTGGCCTGCCAGTTTTCATAGAGGTGTCATGATAGTCATGATCTGGTTGCCAGATGCTGGCTGCACGTGGCTGGTATCCATGGATCACATCACAAACAGTCCATGCTCATTTTCCAAGATATGGGCCATTCAGTGAAAGTGGCAGAATCAATCCATCAGTTCCATGCTTTGGTTTCCTTGACAAATTTTTCCAATATCAAGCTTGTTTGATGAGTTTGGCAAGATGGCAGTGTGACTATTAATAAGGCAAGTTGTGGTGTTAACAAGGCAGTTAAGAAGTGTTAAACAAAGAAACCAAAGAACTCCGGATACTGGAAATCAGAAATAAAATCAGAAATTGTTGGAAAAGATCAGCAGGTCCAGCAGCACCTGAGGAGAGAAAGCAGAGTTAATTTTTCACTTCTAGTAAGCCTTCTTCAGAACTAATGCTCTCTGACCTGCTGAGCTTTTCATGCAATTTATGTTTTTGTTTGTTCTTCAAGAAGTGCTAATCCCTATGGTGCACCCAAATTGGTGGATTTAAGCTCTGAATTCAGGAGGCAGAGGAAAATAATTTGCAAAGAGCTATGGAACAGCAGTGAGCAGGAGAACAGAGTTGCTAGAAACCAGAGGCACTTCTAAATTTATGTCAAATGCATTGTGCACTATTTGAGAGTGATTTCAAGCTTGAGCTGAAAGCTGAAGCCAGAATTCCAAAGAGATGTGTGGAAAAGTTTAGAGTTAGTCCTTGGAAAGTGGATGACTTTCAAGAATCTGAGAAGTAGTCAAAGATTTTCTGAGGAAGTCATAAGGAAAAAGGAAAGTTTCAGCTGACAATTTTAGTTGGAAGTATATATGATTGCATTTTATAATGTTCATTGTTGTAAAGCATTACTAATCACCCAAGCCAGTTATTAGCTTTCATTGTTTGCTTTTTATGATTTTTAAACAGTTCTTTTCTAAACCATGAAATTTTGTAGTTTCATGTTGGTAAATAACAGGGACCAAATCATGTGTTATCCTTCATCAGTTTCAAAACTGAAAATATTTAATAATAAGTCATCTGTGCTAGTGTTAACATAGCATTATACAGAAACTTCAACAATTTCAGTTCGAAGGTTGGCTACTAAGTCAACTATTTGTTATTAGTATGGAAACTCAAACATGTTCAATATATGGTTCTCATGTTCTTTGGTAATATAATTATCATTGTTTTACTGCACAATAATGCAGTAATGTGTGAAAATTCTTCGATGATTGTACTGACAATACAACTGTTTGATAATTTTCCCATATTAAGATGTACTAAGTGTAACTCCATATGCGAAAGCTTCTCTTCAAAGATGTACTGACAGTGTTGCAATGTGTTAATGTTTCTTTTCAATCATCTACTGACAACATTTTATAATTCTGTCCTCAGCAAAGATGTATTTGCACAGATGATATGCCAATAATGCTGAAAAGGTTTGGGCACAGTTTTGAATTAATTTAGTTTGCCCTTGCAGTATGTCTAAACGCTTACAGAAAAGGTTGTTTTTCAGTGGCACAATCACATTTCTACTTCTCCAAGCTACTCTAAGTAGGAAATTTTGTGGATCAGTGGACAATATCTCTATCTCTGAGGCAGAATCTCTGGATTTGAGTTTGATTCCAGGACTTAATGACCGCGGCTGAACAGAGTTAGTTATTAACCTGCAAATCCTGCAATAGGTCGATGGTGAATGGTCAGAGCAGGAATCTCCTGGTCAACCACACTTGATGTATAGTGGATCCCTCAAGCTATAGCATCTGGCTCCAGACTGGTCACCAACGCGTTATGGAAACAGTTGTCAGCTCATGCTTCGACCGTCTCCAGGTGCGGAAAAACATTTTCAGACAACCCATGGTGTTAACATTATTCTATCTTTTCTCATCTTTCCAGTGAATTTGGATTTGAAAATTAACATTCATTTACTGAATATTTACTTCATAGAATAGTGCAGAACTGGAACAGACCCTTCAGCCCATCCTATGCTAATCCTATCTGCCTGCACATTGAGTATTCCATGTTTCTGTGCTCTTGTCTGTCTAAATGCCTCTTAAGCTTTACTATCATATTTACTTTACCACCTCCCCTGGCAATGTATTCCAGGCACCTACCACCTTTTGTGTAAAAACATTTCCATGCACATTTCCTTTAAACTTTTCCCCTCTCAGCTTAAATCTATGTCCCTGGTATTTGATATTTACATCCTTACACGTTTGTGTTACTACTTTCAGAGAGCTGTGTACTGGGATCCCTCTGCATATCAGTGCTCCTAAGGGTTCTGCCATTTACTGTATATTTTCCTCTTGCAATTGACCTCCCAAAATGCATCATCTCATACTTGTCTGGATTAAACTCCATCTGCCATTTCTTTGCCCAACTTTCTAGCTGATCTACATTCTGCTTTATCCTTTGACAACCTTCCTCATTATCCACAATTCCACCAATTTTCATGTCATCTTCCAACTTACTAATCAGACCACTACATTTTCATCCAACTTATTTCCATATACAAGCAAGAGAGGTTCCAGTATTGATCCATGCAGAAGACCAATGGTCAAAGATCGCCAAACAAAAAAATATCCCTCCACAACTACCCAAGCCAATTTTGCATTTAATGAACCAACTCACTACTGATTGCAAAATACTTAACCTTCTGCACCAGCTATCATGAAGAACCTTGTCAAATGTTTTATTAAAGCCCATATAGACTACATCCACTGCCCTACCCTCATCAATTACCTTCATCACTTCCTCAAAAAACTCAATCAATTTTGTAAGACAAGATCTCCCCTGGACTATCCCAGTCCATTCTTTTCTAAATATGAGATTCTGTCCCTAAGAAACTTCTCCAATAAATTTCCATCCCACTGATGTAAGGTTCACTGGCCTATAATTTCCTGGATTATATCTGTTGCCCTTATTAAACCAAGAACCACTTTGGCTATTTTCCAGTCTTCTGGTGCTTTGTCTGTGGCTAAAGAGGAAACAAAGATCTCTGTCAAGGTCCCAGTGGCCTCTTCCACTCCGTCCGTCTGTATCCTGGGATAGATTCCATCAGATCATGAGGACTTATCTACTTTAGCATTTTTCAAGACACCCAACACCTCCTGCTTCTTAATACCGATAGTTTGCAAGTTTTGTTTTAAATGTAGAATAATGCATGATGTGAGATTACTCTTCAAATGCTAAATTAAATGGTTAGAGTTTGGATTAAGACTGACTGAAACTCATCAGAACAGGAGTTTTATAAAAAGCGTACTGCATTTTTGAATTGTTGATCTCTAGATCATTATAGTTGGATGAAAGAGAAGGGCATCCTCTCACTGCAGGGAAAACAAAATTTGATATCTATTTTGTATATGATGATGCATTCAAGTAGATCAATGATAACCATATTGGTAAATATCAGAAATAAATGTTCCTGTGTGACTGCTTGCCTCTAGTATGTGGATTTCAGTTTAAAAAAAAAGCTAAACATTGCAAATGCTTTTCTGTGGCATTGAATAGTTAATTGAAGTTTTGTTGTAACATTTTATAGGTTATTAAAGTGCACTTGCGAATTCACAATGTTTTATTTGCTTGTGACATAATGTGCCCTATCACAGTAATGCATCAGACATCTAATGGAACACCAACAGCAATAAACATAACCAGAAAATACAATAACAACTAAATGTAAACCCAAGGGTGCACAGTTCAACTCAGATGTTTTTAAGTAACAGGAAGCATTTCATTGGTCAAGTAGCTGAACCTCTGCTCAAGGAGTCAAGTAAAGAAACAGGACGTATGCAGTATGTGGCAGACCCTCCCTCCATCCAGAAGAATCTGCTATAGCAGATATGTGACAGAAACTAACATCAAGTCACTGATGTCTTCCATATGAACAAGGGCTAGCAGAATAGCAGAAGAGAAGATAGTATGCCTAAAGAACATGTCCACAACAGTAATAAAAGAGGTACTAAATGAAAGCTACTCATTTATTTTCACTAAAGCAGAGGATGCTACTAATGCCATAGTAAAAGAGGAAGCACTACAAAAATTTTAAAAAGAGTAGAAAAAGATGGTTTAAAAAGGAAAACAACAGTAAGAAATGTTAAAAAGTATCTCAAGTCTTAATGGATCGAAGGCTAGAATTGCAGAGATTCTTACCACAACTCGCAGTCCTTTTCTGTTATGGGACTGGCGCTAGTAAACTGAGAGTTTGCAAATGTTGGTCCCCTATTCAAAAAGGGGAATACATAAACCTGTCAAGTACAAACTAGCCAACTCAATCCTGAGGAAATATTTGCAGACAATGAGCTGGATTTTAACTCTTTCAAAAATAACTCACTTGCACAGAGTTAAAATTATAAAATTAGAACTATTAATCCAAGACAGAATTTATTGGGATTCAGCAAAGCAAATGAAAGACAGCATTGTTCTTTTTTAAAGGCAGAATAGCTTTGGGTAACTTGATAGGGTTTTACATGAAGTAAATGATGATAGTTCTGTTAGCTTGTTGGAGGCTTTTGAGGATATTACGAGTAAAAGAGTTAACAAGGATGGTATTTTGTATTTTCAGAAGGTTTTTGATAGATTCCCTCTCAGCAGATGTTGGTTAGCAAAATTAAATAACATAGGAAGGGAGGCAACATTCTAGGTAGATTAATAAAAGGCTAACAGGCAGAAAACAGACCTTAGAAATAAATGGGTCATTTTCACACTGGCAGATTATAACTAGTAATGTTGTGCAAGGAACAGTACTTGGGCCACAACTGTTTGTTAATCACTGAAAGCTAACATGCCACTGAGGTGGCACAGTGGCTCAGTGATTAACACTGTTGCCTCACAGCATCAGGATTTCGGTTCAATTTCCACCCTTGGGTGACTGTCTGTGGAGTTTTGACATTTTCCCTGTGACTCTGTGGATTTCATCCAGGTGCTACGTTTTCCTCCCACAATCTAAAAGTGTCCAGGTTAAGTGGATTGGTCATGCTAAATTGTCCATACTGTCCAGGGATGTGTAGGTTAGGTGGACTAGTCATGGGTAATACATAGTGACAGGGACAGGGTAGGGGGTGACTCTGGGTGGGATGCTCTTCAGAGGGCAGGTGTAGACTTGTTGGACAAAATGGCCTGTTTCCATACTGTAGGGACTCTATGCAGGTGCAACAATCAAATAGGAAAACAAATACTCTGTTAGTCTTTATCATAAGTGGATTTCAGTCCAGGAATAACAAAGTCTTACTTCAGTTGTTGTCCACAGCTGGATTAGAAGGCTGTTATGACAAGATCCTGGGTGTGGCTTCCTCAGCTTATTTTGGTTCCAGGTAGACCACCCCAAACTGTTGTCAAGGAAAGAACTGGCCTGCCTCATTATTTACCCATCTCCTCAGTTTGTTATAACAAAGTTAATTTCTACAAAGATATTTTCCCTTCCCTTCTGGATATCTTTCTCCCAGACTCAAATAAACTTGTTTCAAAAGGAAGAAGGTTAACCAGGTTTTCTTGAATTAACAAAAAGAGTTGATTTATTGATTGCTAAAGAAAAGAAGAATTAGTAAAGTAATACATACGTAATGGCGCCCGAGCGGTTCCGGAGGCCGATGGAAGATTCTGGAACGGTTGAGGAATCCGGAGTGTGGGGGTAAGTACATGAAAGTTTTTGGTACTTACTATCTTTAATTTCCGATATGGCTAGGAAGAACTGTTTATTTAGTGTATGGATTCTTCTGTGGATGAAGAACAGTCGAGGTCCTTTGCAAGTCTGTGAGAGTGTTGTCCTGAACTGGATTAGGGCTGACTGCAGGGAGTGTAGGTAGCGGCGTATGGCTGCAAGCGTGGAGCGGAGGATCCGGAGGGACGTCTGTTGCTGGAGGCTTCGGATTTATTGTAGGCACTGGTCGTCCTGGTTGGGTCCAAATTTTGTTGGTCTGAACGTAGTCCGGAGTCCGTGCGGGATAAGTCAGTTCCGTAGGCAGGTGCTGAGGAAGGAGATGTGGCTGTGGTAGTGAGTCTGTTTGAGAATGTGGCTGAAGAGCTTCAGGGCAGAGGAGATGACCTGGGGGGTGCAGTGACAGAGGGACTCACTGAGATCCTTGTAGAAGGGCTTATTCCCGAAACGTCGATTCTCCTTCTCCTTTGATGCTGCCTGACCTGCTGCGCTTTTCCAGCAACACATTTTTAAGCATAGATGTAGATATACCAGGCACAATTTCTAAATGCAAAGATGACTCAAAACACAAACGTAGTAAAAATTGAGAAGGATAATAAGAATTACATAAAAACAGAAAGTTTTGAAGAAACTCAACAGATCAGGCAGCATCTGTAGAGAGAGAAACAGAGTGAATGTTTCAAATCAAATTATTCTCATTCAGAGTGGAAGAGGTTCTGAAGAAGAAACATATAGGACTCAAAATATTAACTTGGTGTCTCTCTCCACAGGTATTGCCAGACCTGCTGAGTTTCTCCAGCGTTTTCTGTTTTTATTTCAGGTCTTTTGCCATATTTTGCTGTTATTTCAGAAAGGCATGAAACATCTTGTGAAATAGGTGGATCCGTGGCAGATGAAATTGAATAGCGAGAACTGCGAAATGTTCATTCCAGATGGAAAAATAAAGAGAATGATCATAAACTAAATGGCACAATTTCAGATAGACTGCAGGAACAGAGTGACCTGGGGCTGCATATACACACACATCATTAAAGGTGACAGGACAAGTTGAGAAAATTGTTGAAAAGGCATATGAGAATGTTTGGGGTGGGAGGAAAAACAAATGGAGACTTTGAGCTCTAGATTAGAAACTATCCAGCTCTAAACAATGTGGGGTCCTGGTGAGATTGGTGGTAGAATCAAGCGAGGTGTTCAGGGAGGCTGATCTCAACATCAACGTTATCATGTTATATCGTTTGCTTTTTTGAAGTGGTTTGCGGTGAATTCCCAATTAACAATTAAAATAAAAAACAAGAAACAAATATTTCTGGAGAAGTTCATCAGGTCTGGAAGCAGACATGGAGAGAGAAATAGAATTAATATTTTGAATCCAATGACCCTTCTTCAGAACCTTTCTCTCCACAGATACTGCCAGACATGCTGCGTTTCTCCAGGAATATCTGGCTTTGTCTCAGTTGACAACAACTTTTTCTTGTTAACAGCTCACTTTGTGCTGCAATCACATGTGCGTCTGTGTGTGTGTGTCTGTGTCTGTTGGGGGGGGGTGGTAGGTGGGGGTTGGAAGTAGGAATCGGGAGACTTGTCAGAAATGGGTACTGCAGATGCTGGAGATTAGAGTCAAGATTAGAGTGGTGCTGGAAAGACACAGCAGATCAGGTAGCATCTGAGGAGCAGGAAAAATCAACGTTTCAGGCAAAAGCCCTTCATCAGGAAACTTCAACAGGAGACTGGTGTTCACTAGCCAGGGATACAGGCAGGTGATGTCATTCAGGGGTATAGGCCACAGACATCCCCTTGTCATTATTCACAAAATATAAGGGGGAGAGGAGCTGGGGGTAGTAGGGTGTGAAAAAGGAAGTGGGGAAAAGGGATGGTAGAAAGGGACTGGGGAACTTTTTTAGTTACATGAACACCTGGTGTCGTGAGCAGTGACAAGGGGGATGAATGGACACCTGGAAAGACGAGAGCAATGTCGGGGTTTCAGGAGAACATTAACACTGAGGCTCACAGAGGATCACTCACTGTCACACCAACGAGGAAACACATGGTTAGGGTGTAGTGTGGAGGAGAATGGCTGGGAAGGGACTCACAATGGATCGGGTATGTGAACCGACTTGTGAGGGAGGGGTCTTCACCTGCAACTGTTCACTGGCTGTGCACAGAGGAACAACATTGTCCTCTGGCAGAGATTCACAGGGTGCCTATCCCTGACAGTGCTACAGGATTGACCACCTTAGTTGTACCTCACTGCCACCATCACCCTGAGGTGGGCACTCCTGCACACTGAGCCAGGTGAACAGTTTGCAGTGATGAGAGTAGGACTGCGAAAAAGAAGCTGAAGGGATAGAGTGGGCTGATGCCATGTGCACACAATGCTGCCCCTGACCCCACATGATGTATTTGATGATCATTGCAAACCCTCAATCACTACACCTTGTTAATGACCAAGGAATGATGCTGAGGGGGGCACTATAAAGTGTCTACATCCACAACAGACAGGACAATGACTGATAGTGAAATACAAGGGTTTATGAAATGCCTTTTTAGCCAGAGGTTGAACTTCCTTACCTGGAACCTCTGAGTGTCAGAGGAGGGGAGGCAGGGTGAAGGGGGAAAGCTCAACAGTCACCTCCGCAGTGAGTTACCTTGAGACTGTCAAGGGGCCTGTGGGTATCTCCTCTCCAGCTGGGTGCTGCCCTGTCTCAACATGAGAAGGGAGCACCGGGACTGGGTCAAGGCTCCCCTGGCCTGGCATCCATCCTGAGGATCATTGTGGTGGTGGGGATGCCAACTCTCCAGCAGCTCCAAAAAGGGTTGGGTCTGCCTCCTCATGGCAGTCTATTAGTTTGGGCAGTAACAGCGAATAGATAAATGCAGTGGCTCCATCACCCCCACCTTCTCAGCAATGAAGAGAGCTGGGTCCTCAATGACTGCCTTCTGCTGCTGTTCCCCACTGTCCTTCACAACCAAGACCTCAGAGCTCAGCTGTAGTATTTTGGCCAATTCTGGATATCAGAAAATGTCCAAGCCTCAGAGGGGATTTATTAGAATGGCATCATGGACATAAGACTTCAGTTACACAGAGAGATTGAGAGAAAAGGTTTATTCTCCTAACTGTGGAGATGGGAGAGTCCAGCATAAAGAAACACATAATGCGGGCTTGTCAGAAAGGCATTACAATAATCATAGGAGATTTCAATCTACATATCAACCAGAAAGTCCCTTGGGAATAGGTAGCCAAGATGAGAAGTGCATAGGAAAACATTTTGGGATGATTTCTTCGAACAGCATGCCCCAGAGCCAACCAGTGAGCAGGTTATAGTGGATAAAGACCCAAAAGAACTACGATGCTGTAAATCAGAAACAAAAAGAGAGGTTGCTGGAAAAGCTTGGCAAGTCTGATAGCATCTGTGAAGAGAAATCAGAGTTTTTTTAATTTCAAAATTATACTTTATCCATACAAATCTTTGGTACCTGTACAGTTGATGATGCCATTCGGTTATATGCAGTCTGTACGTACAGAGAACTGACTGAGTTATGAGTATTTAACCATCCAGCCTCTTGGCCTTTACCTGAGAGGTCAGCAGAGCCCAATTACTGAATGGGCCCCCTGATATTCTTCAGCAGAAGGATCTTACAGGGTGGTCTTTCCCCACCATGCCTTGGCAGCAGCTGCCCCAAGCTTCAGCGCGTCCCTCAACACGTAGTCCTGACCTTGGAATGCAGCGCGTCCCTCAACACGTAGTCCTGACCTTGGAATGTGTCAGTCTGTAACACTCAGTCGGGGTCAGCTCCTTCAGCTGGAAGATCAACAGGTTTCGGGCCGCCCAGAGAGCGTCCTTCACCGAGTTGATGATCCTCCAGGCACAGTTGATGTTCGTCTCGGTGTGCGTCCCGGGGAACAGACTGTAGAGCACGGAGTCCCGCGTCACGGCGCTGCTCGGGACGAACCTCGACAAACACCACTGCATTCCTCTCCCGACTTCTTCTGCGTAGGCACATTCCAGAAGGAGGTGTGTGACAGTCTCCTCCCCCCTGCAGCCGCTTCGAGGGCAGCGTGCGGTGGGCCAGAGAGGCCAGGCGTGCATAAAGGATCTCACAGGCAGAGACCTTCTCACCACCAGCCAAGCCATGTCTTGGTGCCTGGTGATGAGGCATTCTGCCAAATGACTTTGACAGTCTGCCAAGGGAACTGCCCGACAGGATCTGCCCTCTCCTTTTCCCAAAAGGTCTCAAGGACACTACGTGCTGAACACTTCTTGATGGACGCGTGGTCAAAAGTGCTTTCCTTCACAAATTTCTCCACGAGGGACAGGTGATACAGAACAGTCCAACTACCTCGAGTGTTCTGTGGCAGCGAGGTCAGGGCGGGACGGTGGCTCAGTGGTTAGCACTGCTGCCTCACAGCGCCAGGGACCCAGGTTCAATTCCAGCCTCAGGCGACTGTTTGTGTGGAGTTTGCACATTCTCTCCGCGAATTTCCTCTAGGTTCTCCAGTTTCATCCCGCAATCCAAAGATGTGCAGGTCAGGTGAATTGGCCATGCTAAATTGCCCATAGTGTTAGGTGTATTAGTCAGAGGGAAATGGGTCTGAGTGGGATACTCGTTGGAGGTCAGTGTGGAGTTGTTGGGCCAAATGGCCTGTTTCCACACTGTAGGGAATCTAATTGAATCTCAATTTGAAGTGACACTTGGTGTTTGTTTACCGGGGATCCACACACAGCTTGATGTAGACACACACACACAAAGGTGGCCATCAGGGTAAGGGTAGCATTGGGTGTGTTTTTACCCCCTTTCCTAGTTCCTTGTACATTGTGTCCCTTTGGACCCGGTCCATCTTTGATCTCCACATGAAGTGGAAGATGGCCCGGGTGACTGCAACGGCACAGGTTCTGGGAATAGGCCAGACCTGTGCCACATATAACAACACTGACAGAACCTCACAGCTGATGACCAGGTTTTTTCCCGTGATGGAGAGCGACCGTTGCTCCCATCTGCCCATGTTGATTTATGCTGATGACAGGGTGGGGGGGGCGGTGGGGTGGGGGTGGGGTGGAGGTAAGGAGTAAACAATAGATGGGGATAGAGCCCAAAGAGAGAGAAGAACAGTTGGACAAAGGATTGGATGACAATCTGGCTGGGAGGGTGATTAGCTGTTAATGAAGACTGTAAGTGGCTAACAATAGATTATATGATAACAAGTTCTGGTGTGTAGGATAAGGGACTATGACATGGGAGAGTTCAGGCCTTAAAATTATTGAACTCTGTATTGAGTCTGGAGGGCTGCAGGGTCCCCAAGTGAAAAATGAGGTGTTGTTCTTCCAGCTTGCACTGAGCATCACTGGAACACTGCAGCAAGCCTGAGATAGAGCTGTTGGCCAGGGCACAAGGTGGTGAGATAAAGTGGAAGGCTACTGGAAGCTCAGGAGAAAGTGAGGACTGCAGGTGCTGGAGATCAGAGTTGAGAGTGTGGTGCTAGAAAAGCGCAGCAGGTCAGGCAGCATCCAAGAAACAGGAGCATTCATGTTTTTGGCATAAGCCCTTCATCATGAATGGGGCTTCTGGGCCAAGGGGACTGAGAGATAAATGTGAGGGGGTGGGGCAGGGAAGAAGGTAACTGAGAATAGATAGAGTCGATAGCCAGAGACTATTTCCCAGGGTAGAAATGACTAACACGAGGGGTCATAGTTTTAAGCTGGTTGGAGGAAAGTATAGAGGGGATGTCAGAGGCGGGTTCTTTACACAGAGAGTTGTAAGAGCATGGAATGCGTTGTCAGCAGCAGTTGTGGAGGCAGGGTCATTGGGGATATTTAAGAGACTATTGGACGTGCATATAGTCACAGAAATTTGAGGGTGCATACATGAGGATCAGTGGTCGGCACAACATCATGGGCTGAAGGGCCTGTTCTGTGCTGTACTGTTCTATGTTCTATGAATGTGATAGGCAGATGAAGGTGGGGGTGCAAGTATTAGGTTGGAGAGGAGGGTAGGGCAGATAGGTAGGAAAGAAGATGGACACGTAGGACAATTCAAGAGGGCGGTGCTGAGTTGGGAGGTTGAGGCTGGGATAAGGTGGTTCCTGATGAAGGGCTTTTGCCCAAAACGCCGATTCTCCTGCTCCTTGGAAGCTGCCTGACCTGCTGTGCTTTTCCAGAAACACACGAATCTAGAATCTGGTTTCCAGCATCTGCAGTCATTGTTTTTACTCTGCTGGGATAAGGTGGGGGGAGGGGAAATGGGGAAACTGGTGAAATTCACATTGATCCTGTGTAGTTGGAGGGTCCCAAGGCGGAAGATGAGGCGTTCTTCCTCCAGGTGTCGGGTGGTTAGGCGACAGATGTGGCCCAGGATGGAATGGGAGGGGAGTTAAAGTGTTCAGCTACAGGGTGGTGGGGTTGGTGGGGTGGGTGTTCTCTGATACAATCTGCAAGTTTCTGTCCTTTGGGGCCTTGGACAGAGGTGAGGGGAGAGGTGTGGGTGCTCGTTTTTGCATTTCTTGAGATGGCAGGGGCAGGTGCCAGGAAGGGAGGGTGGGTTGGTGGGGGGCTGACAAGGAAGTTGCAGAGGTAATGGTCTCTTCAAAATGCAGATAGGGATGAGTGACTTGAGTGAATAGGTTGAGGTGATCAATGTCATGGTCTACGTCTCTTCATCCACTCCAACCTCTTCCCCTTGCAACACGCAACCCTCCTCTCCCTCCACTCCAACCCTAACCTCACCTCAAACCAGCAGACAAAAGGGGTGCAGTGGTAGTTTGGCGCACTGACCTCTACACCGCTGAAGCCAGGCACCAACTCGCAGACACCTCTTCTACTGCCCCCTCGACCACAACCTCACCTCTCATCACCAAACCATCATCTCCCAGACCGTCCACAACCTCATCACCTCAGGGGATCTCCCACTGACATCCTCCAACCTCATAGTTCAGGAACCCCACACCACCTAATTCTACCGTCTACCCAATATCCACAAACCTTACTGCCCCAGTTGACTCATTGTCTCAGCCTGCTCCTGCCCCACCAAACTTATCTCTGCCTACTTTGACACTGTCCTGTCCCCCTTAGTCCAGAAACTCGGCACCTATGTTCGAGACACCATCCATGTTGTTCACCTCCTTCATGACATTTGTTTCCCCAGCCCCCAACATCTTATCACCACCATGGACAACCACTCCCTTTACACATCTATCCACCACGACGAATGCCTCCAAGCTCTCTGTTTCTTCTTCTCATGCTGTCCCAACCAGTACTCCTCCACTGACACCTACTTCCACCTGGCTGAACTGGTCCTCACCCTCAACAACCTCTCCTTCCAATCATCCCACTTCCTCGAAACCAAAAGGGTAGCCATGGGCACCTGCATGGGCTCCAGCTATGCTTGCCTCTTTGGCCGGTATGTGGTGTCAGTTACACTGGCACCAACCCCCACCTTTTCTTCCACTGTATCAGCGCCACCTCGTGCTCTCACAAGGAGGTTAGACAGTTCATCAACTTCATTAACACCTTCCACCCCGACCTCAAGTTTACATAGACCATCTGAGACATCGCCCTCCCCTTTCTGGACCTCTCCACCTGCATCTCCAGTGACCAATTCAACATGGACATTCACTACAAACTCACCGACTCCCACAGCTACCTGGACAACACCTCCTTCCACCCTGCCTCTTATTCCTAATTCCTCCCCCCTAACCACCTCTGCTCCCAAGAGGACTGTTTCACCATAGAACATCCCAGATGGTCTCCTTCTTCAAAGACTGCTGTAGTTGACGATGCCCCCTAGCGCATCTCCTCCACTTCCCGCACTTCTGACCTTGAACTCCACCCCTTCAATCACAACAAGGACAGAATCTCCCTGGTCCTCTACTTCCACACCGCCAACCTCCAGATGCACCATTTGTTTCATCCTCCGCCATTTCCGCCAGCTACAAACAGACCCACCACTAGGGATATATTTCCCTCCCCACTCCCATCTGCATTTTGGAGAGACCATTCCCCCTGTGACCACCTTGTCAGGTCCATGCCCCCCACCGACATAACCTCCACTCCCGGCACCTTTCCTTGCCATCGCAGGAAGTGCAAAACCTGTGCCCATACCACCCCCATCATCTCTGTCCAAGGCCCTCCACATCCTTCAGAGATTCACGCTTACTTCCAAACGTCATCTGCTGAATCCGTTGCACCCGATGTGGTCTCCTCTACATTGGGGGGACTGGACTCGAACTTGTGGAACATTTCAAAGAACACTTCTGGGACACTCCCACCAATCAACCCCAGTGCCCTGTAGCTCAACACTTTAACTCCACCTCCCACTCCGTCAAGGACATGCAAGTCCTGGGCGTCCTCTGTTGCCAAAGCCTAACCACCCGATGCTCACTTGGCCTCATTCCTGATGAAGGGCTTATGCCCAAAACCGGGACTCTCCTGCCCCTTGGACACTGTCTGACTGTCTGAACTGTTCCAGCATCTCAATCTTTGATTACTGGAAGTTCGGGGTCTTTTTAACAGGCAGAACGTAGATGTTCTGTGAAGCAGCAGCATTTTACCTGCACTTCTCACATTCCACGCTTCAGGCTCTTTGCCTTTATTCCTGATGAAGGGCGTTTGCCCGAAACGTCGATTTTACTGCTCCTCGGATGCTTCCTGAACTGCTGTGCTCTTCCAGCACCACTAATCCATGATTTCCAGCATCTGCAGTCATTGTTTTTACCTTCACACATTCTAGTCTACTGCATTCACTGCTCACAATGTGGTCTCCTCTGCATTGGGGAAGTGAAGTGTAGACTGGATGACCATTTCACAAAATATCTACATTCTGCCCTCAAAAAAGACCCTGAGCTTCCAGTTGTCTGCCATTTCAACACACCACTCTATTCCTGACCAGCATCTCAGTCTCAGGCTTGCTGCAGTGCTCCAGAGAAGCTCCGCACAAATTGGAAGAACAGCACCTTATTTTTCACTTAGGGAGCCTGCAGCCCTCCAGACTCTATGCTGAGTTCAATAATTTTAATGCCTGAACTCTCCCATGTCCTAGTTCTCTACTGCACACACCTGGCCTTGTTATCACACACTTAAAAATGTGTTGCTAGAAAAGCGCAGCAGGTCAGGCAGCATCAAAGGAACAGGAGAATCGACGTTTCGTATAAGCCCTTCTTCAGGAATGAAGAGGGTGTGCCAAGCAGGCTAAGATAAAAGGTAGGGAGGAGGGATTTGGGGGAGGGGCATTGGGAATGCGATAGGTGGAAGGAGGTTAAGCCCTTGAACCCCACTCCTCCAATCGCCACCAGGACAGAACCCCACTAGTCCTCACTTATCACCCCACCAACCTCCAGATACATCGGATCATCCTTTGTCATTTCCGCCACCTCCAAACAGACCCCACCACTAAGGATATATTTCCCTCCCCTCCCCTATCAGCGTTCTGGAAAGATCACTCCCTCTGCGACTCCCTCGTCAGGTCCACACCCCCCACCAACCCAACCTCCACTCCCGGCACCTTCCCCTGCAACCGCAAAAAA
>NC_057719.1:94761244-94770058 GCF_004010195.1 Chiloscyllium plagiosum | reverse complement strand
CCTCCGTGATAGAGGACAGGAACGACTGGGAGGCCGCGCTGTCGGTCAGCTTCGCGTCATATAGACTGGCATAGAAGGATTTACTGATCCTCATGACGTCAGCCTGAGATGACGTTACCGAGTCATCCTTTTCCTTATTGCTGCTGAGCACGGAGGTCTCTTTGTGCACCTTCTGGAAGAAGAAACGTGAGCACGTCTCGTCCTGCTCCACTGAGCGGATCCTGGACCGGAAGATTATCTTGGAAGCCTCTGAGGCAAAGAGCGAGGCTTGCTGGCCCTTCACCTCCTTGAGGTCCTCTGTGACATCGACCCTCATCGTCTGCAGCAGGAGCAGGTTCTGCATACTTTCCTGGAGCTGGGACAGTTTTCCCCGCCTCTCTCTTGCCTCCTAAACACCTTTGAGGATGATTGGAGCAGGTTATAGTAGACCTGGTATTGTGTAATGAGATCAGATCAGTTAATGATCTCATAGTGAAGGTGGCCCTTGAGGTGGCAGTGACCAAAATATGATTAGATTAGATTAGATTAATATGTTTGAGGTTTAGTTTCTGATGGAGGAGAAAGGAATAGGGCAGAGAATATTTTTAAAAATTTAAATAAGGGTAACTATTGATGGGTGAAATCCAAGCTGGTGAAAGTGAATTGGCCAATCAGGCTAAGTCAATAGAAAAAGGATAAATCAATAGAAATCCAGTGCTAGACATTTCAGGGGACATTTCAGAATACACAAATACGTATATTTCAAAAGAGTTTTTAAAAATCCCAGAAACAAATCAACATGGCTAACTGGAAACAGCCTGCAGCTGTGAAAGATAAGTGGCAGATCTGAAGATTGGACAGAGAGGTAAACATAGCAGAGAATGACCAAACAATTAATAAAAAGAGGAAGATTGGAATGTGAGAGAAAGATGGCCAGAAATATAAAAGCATTTTATAATACATTCTGTATAAATATCTTGAAAGGAAAGAAATTACCAATGGTGGTACTACTACTATAGAGAATGAGGCTGAAGAGTTAATGATGGCAAATAAGCAAGTAGCATAACATCCCAGAAGCAACAGTGAATCAGGAAATGGAGGGAAGAAGGAACTCAGGAAAATCACACAATCAGCCGAGAAGTGGCACTGAGTAAAATTATTGAAGCTGCAAGATGACAAGTGCCCAAGCCCTGATGAACTTTACTGGAGGGTCTTAAAAGAAGTGACTAGCTGATACGTTGGCACTATTTTTTCAAACTTCTCTTGATTTGGGGACAGTCCCATTAGATTAGAAGATAATGTATGTAACATTTTTATATAAAAAGAGGAAGGAGAGAGAAAGCAGGAAATTACAGCCCATTAGTTTAACAGTGGTTATAGGGAAAATGTTACAGCTATTATTAAATAACTTAAAACAGAGCTCTTTGATAACTTCAAACTAATCAGGCAGAGCCAACAGAATTTTGTGAAATGAAACAAATGTTTAAATTACACTGTTTACCCAGTGGTAAATTATATCTTAATGGTTCTAAACCATCTCCTAACAGCAACAATTGTTCTGTACATTCAGCTTCAGTCAAGACTTCTGCAAAACTACCGAAATGGCACCCAAAAGCTTTTTAAAGTTTAGGTGTTTCCTCTAATCAAAAGAAAAAAAATCTCTGACCTTTTAAACTGAAAGCCTGATGCATGACTCCTTACTTTGATCACTCATAAAAACTCGCCAAATGAAAACAAAACCCCAATACACATCAGGAACACTCCTGCTCATGCTGTGTTTAAAAATCACCATGACAGTAAAAATATTTATAAGTTAATCATCAGATCCATTCAGACACACAGACCAAACCCCAGGACACTAGCTCAAATCCAAACTCTAAAATTAAAAATTAAAATATGTATAAATCACCATAGATCATAAATACATCATATATCAGCATAAAAGAAGATTGACAGGCTAACAGAAAGCAGACAATAGTATAAATAGGTATTTTTCAGGTTGGCAGGCTGTAGTGAATTGTATGTCCTAAGGATTGGTTTTGGGACCTCAGCTGTTTTGCAATTTATATCAATGACTTAGATGAAGGGATGAAAGTTATGGTTGTTAAATTTGCTATGATTACAAAAATAGGTAGGAAAATAAATTAGAAAGAGGACATAATGGAGTTACAAAAAGACAGATAATTTAAATGAATGGGCTGAGAGATGGTAAATGGAGTATAATGTGAGAGAATGTGTAATTGTCCTGTCAGCAGACAGAATTAAAAAGTAGCATATTATCTAAATGGGAGAGCTTGCAGATTTCTGTGATGCAGAACCATCTGGGTACCCACATGTAAGAATCACAAAGGATTAGAATCCAAGGAAAGCAAGCATTTTGGAAAGCCAGAAAAATACTATTGTTTATTGCGAGGGAAATATGTGCAAAAGTAGGGAGGCTGTGCTTCAATTTTTCAGAACACTGGTAAAACTACTGGGCACAGTATTAATTCCTAAAGGCAAAAGTGAGGACTGCAGATGCTGGAAATAAGAGTCTAGATTAGAGTGGTGCTGGAAAAGCACAGCAGGTCAGGCAGCATCCAACAAGCAGGAGAATCGACATTTCAGGCAAAAGCCCTTCATCAGGGCTGAAGGCAGGGAGCCTCCAGGGTGGAGGGTGCTGGGGGTGGAGAAAGGTAGCAAAGAGTACAATGGGTGAATGGGGGTGGGGATGAAGGTGATAGGTCAGAGAGGAGGGGGAGTTGTTAGGTGGGAAGGACGATTGGCAGGTAGGAAGGTCATGAGGATGGTGCTGAGCTGGAAGGTTGGAACTGGGGTAAGGTGGGGGGGAGAGGAAATGAGGAAACTGGTGATACCCTGGGGTTGGAGTGTTCAAAGATGAAAGATGAGGCCTTCTTCCTCCAGGCATCGGGTGGTGAAGGAGCGGTGGTGGAGGAGGCCCAGGACCTGCATGTCCTCGGCCGAGTGGCAGGGGGAGTTGAAATATTGGGCCACAGGGTGGTGTGGTTGATTGGTACGTGTCCCGGAGATGTTCCCTAAAGTGCTCTGCAAGAAGGCATCCAGTCTCCCCAAAGTAGAGGAGACCACATCGGGAGCAACGGATACAATAAATGACATTGGTGGATGTGCAGGTGAATTCCTAAAGTAATATCTGAAATGAATGGGTTGTCTTATATCCTTACCTCAAAGCCCATACACCAGGCCTTGTCAGCACAAGGGCTGCTAGCAAAAATAACTCATTGTCAACCACAACTATTTTCCATTAGCTGGAATCTCCCAGGCTGTCCTTCACCTATCCCTTTGTGTGTCCAACTGTTTTTCTCTCTCTCTGTCTGTCCCTCTCTCTCTCTCTGTCCGTCTCTCTCTCTCTCTCTCTATCCGTCTCTCTCTCTCTCTCTGTGTTCTATCCCCACATATTGTTTACTCTTTCCCCCCCCCCCAACCCATCCTCAGTCTTTACAGGTAATGAACCTTTTCCTAGTTACAATCAGTTCTGAAGAAGGGTCACGCGACTCAAAACATTAACTGTTTTTTCTCCACAGATGCTGCCAGACCTGCTGAACTTTTCCAGCATTTTCTGGTTTTGGTTCTGATCTGCAACATCTGCAATTCTTTTATTTTATTTTCTTAAGAGTGCTTTAGAAAACTGGAGTTTCAAAGGAAGAAGTAGCATCAGTTGAAAGAACAGCAGACAGAGGAGACAAGGGAGCAGACAATAAGAAGTTAGCTGTCTGAAAAAAAAATGTTGGTGGAATTGTAGCAGAAAATCTAGCCACAAAGCAATTTGGGAAGGGAGATTTTACATTTCAGAAACGTGCAGCATTTAGATTGATGCTGCTCCCTATAATCTCTTGGAAAATAATGCCTTATTGCACCTTCCTCTCATCCAAATCTTCAGCAGTTGCTTTTTCACTGTTGATTTTATTTTGTATTCATGTTAATACAACACGCAAACAGACCCAAACTGGTCCATGCTGACCATAGTGCCCACTCAACTACTTCCAATTGCCTACATTTGGCCCATATCCCTCAAACCCTTCTCATCGATGTACCTATCCAAATGCTTTTTAAAATGCTGCTATTGTACCTGCTTCAACCATTTTTTCTGACAGTCCATTCCATGTACGCACCACTCTCTGTGTGAAGAAGTTGACTCTCAGTGAAGCATCATTGTGGGGCCAAACTTATAGCTTCAGGTGTTGCTTAAACAGGTTTTCAATATAACCCAGCTTTGTAGTTATTGGGGTTTAAGGCATAGAATTCCGTAAATAATATTTCATGATGAAACCTTACAGGAAAACCTGGAATATGTGTTTTTTTGGCACCTTTATTACAGAACAGCAAGCTATCTGGTGTCTCTTGATAGCAGGGCATTTATCCAATTACTCGAGTCAGAATGCATTTTTCTAAAGTTAAACTGAACTTGATTCAATGAGCTATGGGTTATCACAAACACAGATTGTTTCTATAAATCCTCCATTTCTTTTATGTTGCCTGGTATCTAACATATTATGGCCTCTAGGTGAAAGTGAGGAGTGCAGATGCTGGAGGTTAGAGTCGAGAGTGTGGTGCTGGAAAAGCACAGCAGGTCAGGCAGCGTCCGAGGAGCAGGAAAATCAACGTTTCAGGCAAAATCCATTCCTGATGAAGGGCTTTTGCCCTAAATGTCGATTTACCTGATTCTCTGATGCTGCATGACCCGCTGTACCTTTCCAGCACCAGTCTAATCTTGTAGATGCCCGTCTTGAGTCGATCATCATTGATGGATATGGAGAGGTCCAGGAAGGGGAGGGAGGTGTCTCAGATGGTCCAGGTAAATCAAAGCTTAAAAATGTGTTGCTGGAAAAGTGCAGCAGGTCAGGCAGCATCAAAGGAACAGGAGAATCCACGTTTTGGGAATAACGTCGATTCTCCTGTTCCTTGGATGCTGCCTGACCTGCTGCGCTTTTCCAGCAACACATTTTTAAGCTCTGATCTCCAGCATCTGCAGTCCTCACTTTCTCCCAGGTGAATTAAAGGTCAGGATGGAATGTGTTGGTGAAGTTGATGAATTGTTCAACCTCTTAGTACAGTCTTTGTCAAGCATCTTTGTAACAAAGAACAAAGAAAATTTACAGCCCAGGAACAGGCCCATGGGCCCTCCAAGCCTGAGCCGATCCAAATGTACTGTCTAAACCTGTTGGTCAATTCCTAAGCATCTGTATCCCTCTGCTCCCCACCTACTCATGCATCTGTCCAGACACATCTTAAATGAATCTACCGTGCCTGCCTTCACCTCTGCTGGCAATGCATTCTAGACACCCACCACCCTCTGTGTGAAGTACTTACCTTGTGTACCCCCCTTAAACTTTCCACCTCTCACCTTGAAAGCATGACCTCTCGTTATTGAATCCTTCACCCTGGGAAAAAGCTTGTCTCTATCCACCCTGTCTATACCCTTCATGATTTTGTAAACCTCAATCAGGTACCCCCTCAATCTCCTTTTTTCTAGTGAAAATAAACCTAACCTACTCAACCTCTCTTCATAGCTAGCACCTTCCATACCAGGAAACATCCTCTTAAACCTTCTCCAAAGTGACCACATCCTTTTGGTAATGTGGCGACCAGAACTGTACACAGTATTCTAAATGCAGCCGAACCAATGTCTTATACAATTTTAACATGACTTGCCAGCTCTTGTACTCAATACCCTGTCTGATAAAGGCAAGCATACTATATGCCTTCTTGACCATTCTATCCACCTGTGCAGCAACCTTCAGGGTACAATGGACGTGCACTCCCAGATCTCTCTGCCCATCAACTTTTCCCAAGGCTCTTCCAGTCATTGTATAATTCGCTCTAGAATCAGTCTTGCCTAAATGCATCACCTCACATTTGTCTGGATTGAAAGCCATCTGCCACTTTTCCACCCAACTCTCCAGTCTACCTATATCCTCCTGTATTCTCTGACAGTCCCTCATGCTTTATCCTACACCACCAATCTTTGTGTCGTCTGCAAATTTGCTGATCATACCAACAGTGCCCTCTTCCAGATCACTTATGTATATTACAAACAACAGTGGCCCCAACACTGATCCCTGTGGAACACCACTGGTCACCCTTCTCCATTTCGAGAAACTCCCTTCAACTACTACTCTCTGTCTCCTGTTGCTCAACCAGTTCTTTATCCACCCAGCTAGAACACCCTGCACACCACGTGACTTCACTTTCTCCATTAGTCTACCATGGGGAACCTTATCAAATGCCTTACTAAAGTTCATGTATATGACATCAACAGTCCTTCCTTCATCTATCAACTTGGTCACTTTCTCAAAGAACTCTATTAAGTTGGTAAGACAAGGTCTCCCCCGCACAAAACCATATTGCCCATCACTGATAAGCTCATTCCTTTCCAAATATAAACAGATTCTATCTCTCAGTACCTTCTCCAGCAACTTCCCCACCACCGACATCAGGCTCACTGGTCTGTAGTTACCCGGAATATTCCTACTAACCTTCTTGTACAGGGGGACGACATGAGCAACCCTCCAGTCCTCCGGCACCTCACCGGTATTTAAGGATGCCACAAAGATACCTGTCAGAGCCCCAGCTATTTCCTCTCTTGCCTCCCTCAGCAACCTGGGATAGATCCCATCCAATCCTGGGGATTTGTCCACCTTAATAACCTCTCCACCTTAATAACCTCTAGCCTACCCAACACATCTTCCCTACTTATGCCAACGTGATCCAGACTTTACAAACTTCTATCTCTAATCTCAAGATTCATCATGTCCCTCTCCTCAGTGAACACTGATACAAACTAATTATTCAGAATCTCACCCATTCTCTCAGGTTCGGCACACAGCCTTCCTTCATTATCTATTAGTGGACCAATCCTTTCTCTGGTTATCCGCTTGCTTCTTATATAAGAATAAAATGCTTTGGGATTTTCCTTAATTCTGCTCTCTAAAGCTATTTCATGACCCCTTTTAGCCCGCTTGATTCCTCATTTAAGACTTGTCCTATTCTTCTGATATTCTTCCAGGGTCCGTTCTGTTCTCAGCTGCCTAGACCTTATGTACGCTTCCCTTTTCCTCTTGGCTAGATAATGAACGTGGTTCATTTATGCTTGTGAGATACATTCAAATGGAAGGACTCTTACTCTGCAGGTGAAAGGGATAGTTCAAACATTTTTAAATTACCTAGGAACTTAGAATTAGGTTATAGGCACCCTTTCCCTATAGCAATGCATCAGTCAGAGTTGACTTCTGAAACAATTACTTCACTTTCTCTTGTTTTTAAGTACATGCAGGATCTCTTTCTTTCCTTTGTTACATTCCTGGCAAGCTTCCCTTCTCTTAGATCCCCCCTCAGTCTCCTACACTCTCAAGAAAAAGGGTCTAGCTTGTCCAATCTCTCCCTATAACTCAGAGCATTGAGTCCTGGCAACATCCTTGTAAATTTCTTCTGCACTCTTTCCAGTTTAATAATATCCTTCCTATTGCAAAGTGACCAAAACTGTTCACAATATTTCAAGTGTGGCCTCACTAACATTCTGTATAACAATATTCCCAACTTCTATACTCAATGCCCTGATTGACGAAGGCCAGTGTACCGAAAGCCTTCTTTACTGCCTGTCTACCTGGGACTCCACTTTCAGAGAACTGCGAGTCTGAACTCCAAGATCCCTCTGTTCCAGTAGACTCCTTAAGGCCCTACCATTCACTATTAGACGCCTACCTTGATTTGACTTACCAAAGTGCAAGACCTGACACTTATCTATGTTAAACTCCTTTTTCCATTTCTTGGCCCACTACCCCAGCTGATCCTGCTGCAATTTCTGATAACCTTCCTCACTGTCCATGATACCACCTACATCAGTGTCATTAGCAAACTTTACTAATCATGCCTTGTACCTTCACATCCAAATCATAGGTATATTTGGATAATGAACAGCACTGGGCCCAGCACCGACCCCTGAGGCACTCCACTAGTCATTGGCCTCCAGTCTGGCAAGCATCCTTCCACTATTACCCTCTGCTTCTTACCATCAAGCCAATTGTGTATCCAATTTGCCAGGTCCTTCTGGATTCTACGCAATCTTTCCTTCCACAGTAGCTTACCATGTGGAACCTCATTAAAGGCCTTCCTGAAATCCATATAGACTATGTCTACCATCCTGCCCTCATCTAAATTGCTGGTCACTTCAGCAAAGAACTCTAACAAATTTGTGAGGCATGATCTCTCACTCACAAAGTCATGCTGATTACTCCTTATCAAATCCTGTCTTTCCAAAAGCAAGTATATATTTTCTCTCAGAATCTTATCAAGTAACCTACCTACCACAGATGTTAAGCTTACTGGGCTATAGTTCCCAGGCTTTTCATTGCAGCTTGTTTTGAATAATGACCCAACTTTCGTTCCCCTCCAGTCTTACAGGACCTCACCAGTGGCTAATGGTGATGCAAAAATATCGGCCAGCTCCTTCACAATTTCTTCACCAGCCTCTCGTAGTGTTCTTGGATATATCTGGTCAGGACCAGGAGATTTATTAAAATTATCTTAAAAACATGACATGAACTCCTCATCCAGGCAATTATAATTAGCCTGATTTTTCCACTTTACATATTGATTGAAGTTACTCGTGATTCTCCTCCATTGACCCCCACCTTACAAGCTCTTCCTCCCCACGAATTACAAATATTCTCTGTCCGTATATTCCCTGACAGCCTCCTTCTCATCCCCAACCCATTTGCACTCTTCCTCCACCGCTCTACTTGTAGCCATCTTTGTCTTCCCTCTCTCTAAAACCTTTTGCAACCTCCTTCTTTATCTTGTGCTCTAAGCTGATACTAC
>NC_057719.1:94759754-94760744 GCF_004010195.1 Chiloscyllium plagiosum | reverse complement strand
CCAAAGGCTCTGCAATCTCCTCCTTGGCTTCCCAGAGAATCCGAGGATAAATCCCCTCCAGCCCAGGGGATTTATCAATGTTTACACTTTCCAGAATTGCTAACACCTCCTCCTTGTGAACCTCAATCCTGACTAGTCTAGTAGCCTGTATCTCAGTATTGTCCTCGACAAAATTGTCTTTTTCCAGTGTGAATACTGACGAAAAATATTCATTTAGCACTTCCCCATCTCCTGTGACTCCATGCAATACTTCCCACTACTGTCCTTAATTGGCCCTAATTTTCTCTAGTTACTCTTTTATTCTTCTTATACCTACAGAAAGCCTTAGGGTTTTCCTTGATCCTATCTGCCAATGACTTCTCATGTCTTCTCCTGGCTCTTCTTATGTCTCTCTTTAGGTCTTTCCTGGCTAACCTGTAACTCTCAAGTGCCCTAACTGAACCATCACATCTCATCCAAACATAGTTAAAAATCATACAACACCAGGTTATAGTCCAACAGGTTTAATTGGAAGCACACTAGCTTTCGGAGCAACGGTCCTTCATCAGGTGATAGTGGAGGGCTTGATCGTAACACAGAATTTATAGCAAAAATTTGCAGTGTGATGTAACTGAAATTATACATTGAAAAATTGATTCTCTGTTAAGCCTTTCATCTGTTAGACTACAGTGATAGTTTCACTTCTTTCATGTGTAAATCACAAAACCCTTTTTTTAAAGTTGCATTCTCGGGTTAGCTGTTAACAATGGTGATAGCTAGACAATATGTTGAAGGTGTTAGCCCCCTGTGTTCTCTGTCTATGACCTGATGTTTAGATTGATTCTAATCTAAAAAGTGAGATAACAGAGTTTTACATAAATTCATGCAGTTTTTGAGCCCAGAGTTCTACATGAATGTATGCAGTTTTTGAGCAAAGTGCAATGTAACTCTGCAAGTACAAATTCACCACACAAAATATATGTGTGCATGTGGGTCTTTGTCTGTCTGTGT
>NC_057719.1:94750595-94757695 GCF_004010195.1 Chiloscyllium plagiosum | reverse complement strand
AATCAAGGTATTTTTCAATGTATAATTTTAGTTACATCACACTGCAAATTTTTGCTATAAATTCTGTGTTACGATCGAGCCCTCCACTATCACCTGATGAATGAGCGACGCTCCGAAAGCTAGTGTGCTTCCAATTAAACCTGTTGGACTATAACCTGGTGTTGTGTGATTTTTAACTTTGTACACCCCAGTCCAACACCGGCATCTCCAAATCTTCCAAACATAAGCCTTCTCCCTCCTCTTGACAAGAGATTCAACTTCCTTAGTAAACCATGGCTCTCTCTCTCAACAACTACCTTCCTGCCTAACGGGTACATACTTATCAAGGATACACAGTAACTGTTCCTTAAGTAAGGTCCACATTTCAATTATGCACCAATGTAACAATGATCAGATATCAACAGAGAATAAATTAGCCAGGACATGGAACAATGCGTCCCCTCCTCTTTGAATCTTTGATATGGACCTGAGAGGGCTGTTGCGATCCCTGTTTAATGTCTCATCAGAAAGCACAGTTGACAGTGCAGCACTTCCCTCATTGGGGGCAAATAGTTATATGGTGGAGAGGATTCATGAGCCAGGTATAACCAAGTAGCCAGAATCTGGTGTATTATGATGTTTGAGGGCTCTTGTAAAGCAGTGGTAGTGTCCCAACCTCTGAACTAGGAAGCCAAGGTTTTGTGTCCCACTTATTCCAGAGATGTACAATAATATCCTGAAGAAGTTAATTTGAAAATTGTCCACGGGGGAGATTGAAGAATGGCAGCTCCAAATAACATCTGCAGGATGAAAGCAATGTAACTGTTACCTAACCAAAACAATGTTCTATACATGATTTCATCCAGGCTCCATGTTCACAGATTTTATATTAGGCTGTATGTGGGTTAATGCTGAGCAGAACAATGAGTAAGCCTTGTACGATAGTGTGATATGGCCTGGGGTCGGACAACAGTTTAGATCTTAAAGGACTAAGACTTAAAAGATGCTCCTTGGTAAAATGGCTATTGTGCCAATGTAATTTGTAGCTAGTTGTTAGCCTGAGGTTTATTAGTTGGGTCAAAATCCTGGAAAACTCTCCCTAAGGGTCGACCTACAGTATGTGGACTGCATTGGTTTAAGGATGCAGCTCCCCACCATGGTCTCAAAGGCAACTGGGAACCGAAATGAAAATGTTGGCCCAGCCAGCAATGTCCATGTCCAACAAGTGAATAAAAACTCTAGTCTATCGACTACCTGTTCCCTACCTCAAAAGAGAGCAGTAACCACAAATCTTACTCTATGGCTCTTACACCAGGGTGAGCCATGGTGAGGATTCATCTTGCAACAGGAACACTTAAGGTTGTGGATTATTTTCTCATTAGTATGTGAGACACAAAGATCCCATGTCTCTACAAACAATGTCACCGTGTTGACATGTATACTACTATTACACGTGGGGACACCACCCACTATGTGCGCGGCAGGTACTCATGTGACTCAGACAACGTTGTCTATCTTGTATGTGCAGAAAAGGATGCCACAAGACATGGTACATTGGTGAGACCAAGCAGATGCTATGACAACTGATGAATGGACACCGTGCAACAATTGTCAGACAGGGGTGTTCCCTCCCAGTTGGGGAACGCTTCAGCGCTCAAGGGTAATTGGCCTTGGATCTCAGGGTGCCCATGCTCCAAGGCAGACTTTGGGATACGCAGCAACGTAGAGTGGCCAAGCAGAGGCTGATAGCCAAGTTCAGTACCCATGAGGATGGCCTCAACCAAAATCGTTGGTTCATGACACATTACAGGTGACCCCACTACACTGTATACACATATACACACACACAGTTACACGCAATCACACTCTCACACTCATGCAGACCTTCTCTCATACACACGCTCTCTGTCAGACACACATACACAGTCACACACACACCTTCTCTCAGGCATTTACTCTGTCTCACATGCACACAAACACACTCTCCCTCTCCCTCACACACATGCGCACACATATATATGTCTATGGAGTGAATTTGAATTTGCAGATTTGTATTTGCAGATACATTCTATTTTGTTCAAAAAGCACACAATCTGTATGCAGTCAGTCCGTGTAACATTATATAAATTCCTACTTTGGAAATAGAACCGGTCTGACTGAAGATTGGAATACAGATAGATTCACACCTTTAATGCATTGTCTGAGCTGGGACAATGCATTAAAGCTTTTGTTTTGGGAATGTGACATGAAAGAAGTTCTGGGATTTACAAATGAATGAATCAAACCCAGCAGCCACATTCTAAGTGATTAAAGACTTAACAGCCACCCAGGTTTGTTCAACACATCGCATCAGTTGTATGACACTTTGATCTCTTGCTATAAATTCTGTGCCCTATGATCCTGCCCCACTAGCTAACTGATGAAAGAACAACGTTCTGAAAGCTTATATTTCTAAATAAACTTGTTGGACTATAACCTGGTGTTGTGTGATTTTTAACTTTGTCCACCCCAGCCCAACACCGGCTCCTCCAAATCATGTCGACAAGCAATGGCACCTGGCACCATTGGGAGTCATGTCAGTCTGTCAAAGCCACACACCTCTTGCTCCTATTTCAATCCAATAACAATAAAGGCTGTGAAGTTTCCTTTCCACAGCAAAAAAAATCTCTGTCATCTTCATAATGCAGACTGTCAAAAATGATCAGATTTCTTGTCAACACTTGAAAGGATTTGTTGGGTTTAGAAATTAGGTGCAATGGTGATTTTTGCAGTCACTGGCAGTGTTGACCTTGCAGTGCTGACCTTGTGGTGCTGACCTTCTTGTGGTGACCTTGCGGTGCTGACCTTGTGGTGCTGACCTTACGGTGCTGACCTTCTTGTGGTGACCTTGTGGTGCTGACCTTCTTGTGGTGACCTTATGGTGCTGACCTTGCTGTGCTGACCTTGCTGTGCTGATGACCTTGCGGTGCTGTCCTTACGGTGCTGACCTTATGGTGCTGACCTTGCCATGTTGACCTTGCTGTGCTGACCTTCTTGTGGTGACCTTGCGGTGCTGTCCTTATGGTGCTGACCTTATGGTGCTGACCTTATGGTGCTGACCTTGCCATGTTGACCTTGCTGTGCTGATGACTTTGCCATGCGGAGTGGCTTCAGGGGCAGATTATGAGAGAGATGAGGGTATGCTCAGTGACCACGTTATTGGTGAAGCATTCACACCTCAGTCACTGTCCCTGGCTGAGTTGACTCTCTTGTTATGGACTAGGCCAGACCACTAAAAACATTCTTGAGCAGGCAACCCAGACCGTAACTTTGCAATTTGTTTCAGTCAGTGTACAGTGAGAATTATCCAGAGTAAGCTAGCTAGGTTGAGTAGTAGATTTTAAAACAGACAAAAGTGTATTCACAAAATTACACAATGAAACACAAAGAACAGAATAAAGGACCCTTCCAGAATTCAGTCGATCCAAACTAGACTTTATTATGCTGGTCCGTGTATACACAACAGTCCAAATAAGCAAACCCACTTCAAACACATTTTAAAAAATGGAACAGATGCTTACAGGTTTAAGTTAGAAGGGCAGAAAGAGAGAGAATTTGTTTGCATACAGCTCTCAGTTGAATTCCCAACTAGTTCTGGACGGAACTGCTCGGCTAGAGAGCTGATCACTCCCCTTCTATTATACAGGTCACTTCTAAAACATGACCATTTTGGCTTGAAGTCTCATCTGTTTACATATAAACAAAAGGCCTTTTTCATCTCTGTATCAAATCAGATTGATCGGAGCTCAAACTGTTTCCGACCCCTCTGATAAAACCAAGGACAAGTTTTCTCGAGAAAAGGAACAGCTTTTAGAAAAAAAAATCAGCTTTGTGACACCTCATCTCTTAAAAAAGGAACTGTAAAAAGATGGCTTCACTTTTAAAACCTATCAAAAGCCTGGTTAGTAGTCTAAACACACATATACACTATACTAACTATGCACATGCAAATATGCACAACCATATGCAGATTCAGGCCGAAGTACACCCACCACTGAACGCTTCTGTTTCTCATTTGAGCCGCATCGATGCTGATAATGCATAGGCAATCACATTTTCATGACCTGCCAAATGCACAGTTGTCAAATTAAATGGCTATAAAAACAAGCTCCATCTAAACAGTCTGGTATTTTTGTCCTTAAATTTTCCACAAATGTCAATGGGTTATGATCAGTGTATACAATTATCTCAGATACATTGCTGGTAATATAAACACTGAAATGTTGTAATGCCTACACCAAGCTGAAAGTCTCTTTCTCCACTGTTGAATATTTCTGTTGATGAATGTCCAACTTTCTGGAAAATACCCAATGGGTCTTTCTATTCCATCGTCATCCTCCTGCAGGAGCACCGCACCGACACCCACATCACTGGCATCGCTAGCCATCTTGAAAGGCTTTGTGTAAATGGGTATGGCTATACTGGGGCAGTGGTTAACACAGTTTTTAGGCTGTCAAAAGCCTTTTGACAGTCCGCTGTCCAATGAAATTTCTTGTCCTTTTTTAATAATTCGGTGACGGGAGCAGCCACACTGCTAAACTTTGGTATAAACCTTTGGTAAAATCCATTCAATCCCAGGAACCGTAGTACTGCTCTTTTCATCGATGGTGTGGGAAATTCCCCAATTGCTTTTGTTTTTGCATCCCGTGGGGACAGAACCACAACAACGAGCACCCGAGATACAAATCTTCTCACAAACTTTGGGGACATTTGTCCGTGTCCAGGAAGCTGACTTGGGCTTTGGCAAATTCACTTTTAGCTAGGTTTACCACCAATTCTGTCTTTCGATGTTGATCGAACAAGTCCAATAAATACTGTAAATGTTCCTTCCACAAGTGACTAAAAATCGCCAGGTCACCAATATGCACCACGCAATTGGATAATCCGGCAATGACCTTATTAGTCAGTCTCTGAAAAGTGGCTGGAGCATTTTCCATACCAAATGGCATGACTTTGAACTGATATTGTCCATTTGATGTTATAAAACCTGAAATTGCCTTTGCTCTCTCTGACAGAGGCACTTGTCAGTAGACTCTGAGCAAGTCCAACTCAGAAATGTACGTTGCTTGTCCCACTTTTTCAACATAGTCCTCCAACCGTGTAATTGGATATGCATCAGTCTTTGTAATGGCATTGAATTTGCGATAGTCCACACATAACCACTGGGTACCATCTGGCTTTGGCCCCATGACTATGGGTGAGCTCCAGTCACTGTGATTCACTTTGATTTTGCCATCTTGGAGCATGCGTTCTATCTCCTTCTGAACCTGTACCAACTTTAAAGGGTTGTGCCTATGAGGATGTTGCTAATCGGAACAGCATCTCCGATATCTACATCATGCACAATTAGGTCAGTTTGTTTCCTCATATCTCCCCATGTGATATATAATAACTCTTTCAGGTCATTTCAATTTTCTTGTGGAAGGTAACTCCATAATTTATCCCAATTTTTGACAACTTCCCCCTTGTCCAATTTGATTTGAGGAATGTCCAATTCAGAATCCTCTGAACGTGGTCCTTCCTTCTGTGCTGTAATCATTAACACCTTCTCCTCCTGCTTTCCTTCCCAATCAAAATACCTTTTGAGCATATTCACATGACCCACTCTGTGAGATTTCTTCCTGGCTAGAGTCCTTATCAAGTAGTTCACCTCACTCAATTTCCTCTCAATTTGATACGGTTCACTAAACCATGGCTCACCTGTTACTGGAAGTAACACCAATACCTTATCCCCAGTTGGAAAATTGTGAATTTGTGATTTCTTAGCCACTTTCCATTTCATTGTACGCTGTGATACTTTTAAATACTGTCTAGCCAACTCTCCAGCTCTATTTAATCATTCTCTAAAATTTGACACATAGTCCAAATGGGTGGCCTCTGAATTCTGACTTATTAATTTCTCCTTAATCAGTTTTAATGGTCCTTTTATTTCATACCCAAAAATTAATTCAAATGGACTGAATTTGGTTGATTCATTTGGTGCATCTCTGATCGCAAAAAGTACAAAAGGAATTCCCTTATCCCAATCATCTGGATAATCCTGACCATAAGTCCTCAACATGGTCTTTAGTGTTTGATGCCATCTCTTTGCCACTCCCTGTGATTCTGGATGGTACACAGTAGATGTAAATTGCTTTATTCTCAAGTTATCCATAACCTCCTTGAATAGTTTGGATGTCACGTTTGATCCTTGAGCTGACCGGATCTCTATTGGTAGTCCGTATCGAGTAAAACGTTTAAGTAATTCTCTAATAACCCTTTTAGCTGTGATGTTGTGTAACGGGATTGCTTCTGGAAATCTAGTCGACACATCCATTATTTTTAATAAGTACTTATTCCCATTTTTTGTTTGAGGTAAGGGACCTACACAATTAATCAAGATTCTTGTGAAAGGTCCTTCAAATACTGAAATAGATATTAAAGGTACAGGTCTTATTACTGTCTGTGGTTTTCTGATTAGATGACATTAGACTGGCAAAATTCAACTACATCCTTGTGTAAAAACAATGACTGCAGATGCTGGAAACCAGATTCTGGATCAGTGGTGTTGGAAGAGCACAGCAATTCAGGCAGCATCCAAGTGCCTGTCCTCGGATGCTGCCTGAATTGCTGTGCTCTTCCAACACCACTGATCCATACATCCTTGTGTAGTCCAGGCCAGTAAAATGTCTTTGTAACTTAGCTTGTGTTTTTGTTATCTTCACCCCTAAATGATCTCCAAGTGGCAGCTCATGTGTCCATAAGACCATAAGACATAGGAGTGTCAGTAAGGCCATTCGGCCCATCGAGTCCACTCCACCATTTAATCATGGCTGATGGGCATTTCAACTCCACTTACCAGCATTCTCCCCGTAGCCCTTAATTCCTTGTGACATCAAGAATTTATCAATCTCGGCCTTGAAGCCATTTAGCATCCCGGCCTCCACTGCACTCTGCGGCAATGAATTCCACAGGCCCACCACTCTCTGGCTGAAGAAATGTCTCCGCATTTCTGTTCTGAATTGATCCCCTCTAATTCCAAGGCTGTGCCCACCGGTCCTAGTCTCCTCGCCTAACGGAAACAATTTCCTAGCGTCCACCCT
>NC_057719.1:94740713-94747286 GCF_004010195.1 Chiloscyllium plagiosum | reverse complement strand
TCTTTTGTAATGGTAACCATACTCAACTCAGCCCCCTGACTCCCTTTAATTGTTGGGATATTACTCATGTCTTCCACTGTGAAGACTGACGCAAAGTACGTGTTAAGTTCTCCTGCTATTTCCTTATCTCCCATCACTAGGCTTCCAGCATCAGTTTGAAATGGCCCAATGTCTACGCTTGCCTGTCGTTTGTTTCTTATGTATTGAAAGAAACTTTTACTATTATTTCTAATATTACTGGCTAGCCTACCTTCATATTTGTTCCTCTCCTTCCTTATTTCTCTCTTTGTTATCCTCTGTTTGTTTTTGTAGCCTTCCCAATCTTCTGATTTCCCCGTGCTCTTGGCCACTTTATAGGATCTCTCTTTTTCTTTAATACATTTCCTGACTTCCTTTGTTAGCCATGGCTGTCTAATCCCTCCCCAGATAATCTTTCTTTTCTTGGGGATGAACCTCTGTACAATGTCCTCAATTATACCTACAAACTCCTGCCATTTTTGCTCTACTGTCTTCCCCGCTAGGCTCTGCTTCCAGTCTATTTTCGTCAGTTCCTCTCTCATGCCCTCATAATTACCTTTATTTAACTGTAACACCATTATATCCGAGTTTGCCTTCTCTCTTTCAAACTGCAGACTGAACTCTGCCATATTATGATCGCTGCATCTCACCATATTATGATGCTGCATCACCCGTAGCATCTCCTTTCTATATCGTACTGCCAAAACAATTTGATGAATCTCTGTCCATTTCTCATCTGCTTGAATATGTGATGGTTTCTATTTCCTCATTAAGACATCATTTGTAAAGTAATAACACACAGGGATGCTTTCACTCTCCTTCTCTGTAAATGCCCTTTGAAACAACTGTTTGAATTACATCAGAAAGATGAGAAATTAAACAGTTTAGCAGAGCTAAAAATACTTGCATGTTTATGTATTCTCTCCTGCTCTGTCCCATTTATCTGATCAAAAAACATCTCGGTAAAGCTATAACAGCTTCCTTATCTGTGCCTTTTGAACTATCTTGCTTCAACTTGTGCCTCTGTGATTGTGTGATCACATAATCAGGGAAAATTCCTGGATAAACATCCTTCATTTCTTCAGTTGCCTGCGTCTCCACTGGCTTTTCAACTAGAGTAGGCAGCACGCCTACCAGTGAATCAGTTATATCATTTGTAAGTACACATTGTATTCCTGGAGCTGAGAGTTTGTCCAGTACTCCTACCACAAACTCTCCACTCTTCTATGGACTCTCTAGCCTCATTTTACATGATTGAACACTTTTTGTCTCACCATGAATTCCTGTTACCAGGACCTTTTCTGGCCATAGTCCCTCAGGAGTACATATCTCCTCATCCTTCAGCATCACAGACTGAGAGGATCCTGTGTCCTTTAATATAGTACCCTCTTCACCTGCGACTCCTGGCCAATGTGAATAAACTTTACCCTTGCATGTACATATTTTTTTAAGCAGATCTGGCACTTCCTCCTTAATCAACCTCTGATCATCTTGTACACTCTGAGGCAGTTGTCTAACTTCCCTTGTGCTTTTTGTTACTAGTCCAACAAAACTCCCAGGCTTGTCTGGTTTTCCTACATCTGGCTTTTTCCTAGCCCGCCAACACTATGATTTTGTGTGGCCCACTTTATTACAATGAAGACATCGGAGGCTTTTAACTTCTTTGTCCCCCTCAAGGGTTTCTTTTTTACCCTGTGGTAGGTTATCCTTATGATCTTCACGGAGATCTACCTTTCCCTTTCCACGTGTGGATTTCTTTTTGTCCCAGTTTCTATCCGTCATGGACTGAAATTGATTCTGGAAACCAAACTGAGTTTTATGAAGCAGCTCATAATCATCAGCCACTTCAGCTGCTAACCTTACCATTTTAACTCTCTGCTCTTCCACATGAGTTCGCACCAGTTCTGGTGTACTGCAGTGTGTTGTGGCCCTTTTGAGCAGTGTCTTGGTGCAACATTACCTGGATCATCCTGAATCCTTAGTATCCACACACACGCAGATGACAAGCAACATGAATTCGACTGGGACAACACTACTATTATAGGGCAAGCCAAACAGAGAACAGCCAGGGAATTCCTAGAGGCATGGCACTCATCCACAGATTCAATCAGTAAGCACATCGACCTGGACCCAATATACCGACCACTGCAGCGGACAGCTGGAACTGACAACCGGAAGCGGCAGATTCAAACCACTACAAATGCCGGAAGAAAGATCACAGAAGCACTTCACAGGAGGCTCCCAAGCACTGAGGATGTCACCTAGACAGGGGACGAAACTCTGCAACACAAATTCCCAGCTCGGCGAACAGAACCACAAAAACCTACACTGAGTTTGAAAGGATCAAACAGAATAATTTTGATAGATAGATAAGAACAGAACCACAACAACGAGCACCCGAGCTACAAATCTTCTCACAAACTTTGATCAGTGTAGGTTTGACTAGGGTCCCTCCTTAGATTCCTGAAATGTTGCCTATGGCTTCTGGTACAAACTCATATGCACTTAAAATGGCTTTTTTTTACCTCCTCATACTCCCCAGATACCTCCTCTGATAGGGATATGATTACCTCACTAGCCCTATCTACAAGTTTCGTTTGGATCAACAAAACCCATCAGTTTCCCCTTTTCCCTACCCTCCCACCTCATCCGAGATCCAACCTTCCAACTCAGCACCGGCCTCATGACTTGTCCTACCTATCCAACTTCCTTCCCAGCTATCTGCTCCACCCTCCTCTCCAACCTATCACTTACACCCTCACCTCCATCCTGCTATTGCACTCGTGGCCTACCTTCCCCCCCCCCCAGCCCAATCCCCCCCCATGTATCTCTCCATCCCCGCCGAGGTTCCCAGTCTCATTCCTGATGAAGGGTCTTTGCCGAAATGTCGATTTTCCTGTTCCTCGGATGCTGCCTGATTTACTGTGCTTTTCCAGCACCACACTCCTGACTCTGATCTCCAGCATCTGCAATACTCACTTTCATCTAGTTGATGAAAAGCCACATTGCCACTGGCCATTGCATTTGTTTAGCCACCTTTTCAAATGAGATGAAAAAGGCTTCCACATCATTCTCATCAAATTGAGGCAATGCTTGAACATACTTAAACAGTTTCTCACTGGGCTTCTGACCACCAGGGGCTTGCTCCTCCACACTCCCTTCCTCACTAAACCCACCCTCAGCCTTTATCTTTAGCCTTTTAAGCTGACTTTCCTTTTGAAGTGTCAGTTTTTGAAGTTCGAAAGCTCCCTCTTTTTTCCTCTCTTCTGCTTTTAATTTTAACTCAAAACGTTTCATTTTTGCAGCCCTTTCCTTATCTCTCGCCTCTAACTCAATTTGCTTCATTTGCAATCTAATTCTTGCCATCTCGATAGATTCTGTTGGTTTCTCCAGCAAGTTTAAATGTTGAGCTTCTGCTGTAATTATCTGTCCTTTCCTCACAGAAGCAGGCAGGTCCAATCCCAGTTGGTCTGAAAATTCCAGCAGCTTGGTCTTAATCACCTTTTGCAAAACTTCCAAAGTCACTGTATCCATGTCCAGAAAACTTTTGCTGACTGAAAGAGCCATTACAATCCCAAGCTTTGTCTACCTAACCAAACCAACAGCTGAAGTAAAGACATTAGCACCTACCACTCGCTGTTTAAAATCCCACAAAAAGCCCCCCAATCTGTTATGGACTGGGTTAGACCACTCAAAACATTCTTGAGCAGGCAACCCAAATCATAACTTTACTATTTGTTTCGGTAAGTGTACACTGACAATTACCCGGATTAAGTTAGCTAGATTGACTATTAGGTTTTAAAACAGACAGAAATGTATTCACAAAATTACACAATGGAACACAAAGAACAGAATAAAGGACCCCTACAGAACACAACCTATCCAAACTAGACTTAATGCTGTTCTGAATATAAATAGTCCGAGTTAGCAAACCCCCTTAAAACACAGTAAGGAAAAAGGAACAGATGCTCACAGGTTTAAGTTAGAAAGGCAGGAAGAGAGAGAGAGAGAGTTTGTTTCCACACAGCTCACTGTTGAATACTGTTCTGGACTGAACTGCTCAGCTCGAGAGCTGGCCACTCCCCTTTCATTGTACAGGTCACTTCTAAAATGTGACCACTTTGGCCTGGAGTCTCATCTGTTTACAAATAAACAAAAGGCCTCTCTAAATCCTTTTCATTTCTGTACCAAACTAGTCTAATCGGAGCCCAAACTATTCATGAGCTCTCTGAAAGAAATCAAGAGCACAGTTTCCTTGAGAAAAGGACCAGCTTTGTGACACTCTGAACACATCCCTTTTGCGACCCTTTCACTTTCTTTGCTGTTTGTTTGCCGAGAGTTCATGCTCTATAATAATGTAGCCCAAGAGGCACTGAAACTATTGCTTGAGTATCTTATCCCATGCCCTTATCCCAACCTACACACATCAGATCTTACCATCACATGGGCTGCTACTGTTGTCACGTTCCCAAACCCCAACCCCCAGTCAAAACAAAACATTCAGAAACACAGTAAAACTTTACCTCCTTCATCTTTATTCCAGGCCCTGGAGGGAGAGAGACGATCGCCCATGTGCACAGAGACATGAGTTCACGGTCTTCTCTGCAACGGCAGTTTCTCAATGAACTATATCATCATTTTAGAGGGCGGAGCATTCAGATAAGGCAACATACATATTGATTAGGTGACCGTTACAACTAGCAACTGTCAATAGTAAAGATTAAGCCATCTGCTGTTACACAATGACTAGCTGAGTTTACATAATGAATACTTTTCACCTTGTCAACTGATGTTACATACTGAATGCTTCCAATATTGTTAAATGGCTCTACATAATGAATCCTGTTCCACCTTGTTAACCCATTACTCTTGCCTCCAGCATCCCATTGTTAACTAAGTCTGATCTGAGTCATACTCAGCTGAATGATTTGTTTCACAAACTTAACTCTTTCCCTGCCTGGTTATACCCTCTACACATTCTCATTCCCTCCTTTTACCATTTCGTGATAACCACTGAGATGGCACTACCAGCTTTCGTAAGACTCTGACGGCCAATATTTAAGCAAATTATTGACACACAGCAAACAATGATTATAACGACAAAAATTATTCGTTTGTTACAGTAATTAGAGTTTGAAGAATCCTCCCATGTGGGAAAAAAATTCACCAGTAAAGTTTCTAAATCCACAATCCTTAGTGACCACTGCATCCCTTCCAAGTTGAGTGGAAACGAGTCAGTTCTCCAAAATCTCCTTCAGTCAAGTCGAACCTGGAAACAAAATCCAGTCTGCCCTCTTATCACTCCACGGAGAAATCTGAATTCTTGGATAAGGGCAGTTAAATGCTTCACAAAACTGACGAGACTTCCATTCTTCCGGAGATGTTTCAGATGGAGAATACTAGCACATCTGAGTGTGCAATGCAGTATTCTTTGCTGCTTCTGCTCCCACTCTGCTGTTAAATGTAACAAAGACAACTAGCTGTTGTGATGTTAGCTTGATCAGTGAACCTTCATATCCCTTAAATGATAGAAAGACAAGGTAAGACTCACGTGGTTTAATGTTCAAAGGAAGGACACTGACAAAAAGCGTACCACATTCCTCTTCACTGTTTCTAGCTTCTTCACATTTCGTGCTTATGACTGGGGAGCTAATTGAGTCTGTTGGATCAGGCTGTGAAGGTCCAAAGGCATGTTTTACCCATGAATGGAGAAACTCACGAGATGATGTTAGCTGCTGAAAGTTTCTCTGCATTTCCTATCTCAAGGGCAGCATGGTAGCTCAGTGGTTAGCACTGCTGCATCACAGCACCAGAGCCCTTGATTCCAGCCTCGGGCGACTGTCTCTGTGCACATTCTCCCTGTGTCTGCGTGGGTTTTCTCCGGGTGGTCCGGTTTCCTCACACAATCCAAAGATGTGCAGGTCTGGTGAATTGGCCATGTTAAATTGTCCATAGTGTTAAGTACATTAGTCAGGGGTAAATGTAGGGAAATGGGTCTGGGTGGGTTACTCTTTTGAGGATCGGTGTGGACTTGTTGGGCCGAAGGACCTGTTTCCATACTGTAAGGAATCTAATCATCTAATCTAAAATTCCTTCCTTGCCAAGATAGCTATCAATATGAAGACAAACACCCACTTAACTACACTAAATCTTGCAAAATGTCCATATTACAGAGGAGGAAGTGCTGGATGTCTTGAAATGCATAAAAGTGGATAAAACCCCAGGACCTGATCAGGTGTACCCTACAACTCTGTGGGAATCTATAGAAGTGATTGCTGGATCTCTTGCTGAGATATGTGTATCATCAATAGTCAGAGGTGAGGTGCCGGAAGACTGGAGGTTGGCTAACGTGGTGCCACTGTTTAAGAAGGGTGGTAAGGACAAACCAGGGAACTATAGACCAGTGAGCCTGATGTCGGTAGTGGGCAAGTTGTTGGAGGGAATCCTGAGGGACAGGATATACATGTATTTGGAAAGGCAAGGACTGATTAGGGATAGTCAACATGGCTTTGTGCGTGGGAAATCATGTCTCACAAACTTGATTGAGTTTTTTGA
>NC_057719.1:94720744-94740060 GCF_004010195.1 Chiloscyllium plagiosum | reverse complement strand
GAACTAGAGGCATAGGTTTAGGGTGAGAGGGAAAAGATATAAAAGAGACCTACGGGGCAACGTTTTCACGCAGAGGGTGGTGCGTATAAGGAATGAGCTGCCAGAGCAAGTGGTGGAGGCTGGTACAATTGCAAAGTTTAAGAGGCATCTGGATGGGTATCTGGATAGGAAGGGTTTGGAGGAATATGGGCCAGGTGCTGGCAGGTGGGACTAGATTGGGTTGGGATATCTGGTCAGCATAGACAGTTGGACCGAAGGGTCTGTTTCCGTGCTGTACATCTCTATGACTCTATGAACCCTATAAATTGTGTCTGCCTATTTCAACATTCTTTGAATTCTTGAAGTCTGTTACTCTGTTCACTATTTATGACATTATCAAGTTTATACAATCCATAACCTTCTAAATTGTACTGCCTGAACAATTCAGACATTTATAAACAACAATCAATGGCTCTAAAATCAAACCCTCGTGTACCTCATTCAGGTTATTCAAAACTTATTTCCCTTTAACAAGTTGAGACTTAGCTAATGTGAAAGCTGTCAGGAAAAGTATTTCAAAAGTCTGGAACAGCAAGAAAACAACAAAATAATTCCTGTGCTTGAGCAATTAAAGAGGCAGATTTAGTTCAGATTTAAGTCTCAAATATTCATGGGAAACAAATGCAGAATATTTTAAAATATGTTCTCCAAATGAAACTTCCCAAATAAAAGTCAAAATTACAGTGGCAACTTTGGCAGATATCAGCATTCTTTGAATTTGCAATATGAAGGGACCAATGAAGTCTTACCAATAATTAACAGAACTGAAACAGCTCTGCCTCAAGTTCTAATATTCTCTAAAATCTTAACAAATCATCAACCTCAAAATCCACTCTTCTTTTTGTGAACACTCTGCATTAAAAATACAGCAGCAAAGATATTATAATACAAAACTCTCATCTGGCTAAAGTATGACCCAATTGCTTCTTTTAACAGGCATTGTAGAATTACAAACAAATCAGGGGCTCAACGCACTCAGTCAATTTGTTTTAAGGTTACAAGTTTGATCATTTTGAAAAGGACATAATGTTGTGCAATTACAATGTAAAAACAAAATCTGCCCCATTACACAGCCCACAAAACGCATTGAATTGAAATTGCAATTCAAGCAAGGCAAAACAGTTACTTAAAAGGCTTTTCTGAACCAATATTTTAACAAACCAAAATTTTTAAACATCAAACACAGCATGGCACGATTTACATTGAAACTTTCCTTTTTCAATCCAAGTATTAGTACAACCTTAATTTCAGTGTTTTCCCTTTTTTTGTTTGCATCCTCTCGATGAAATTACACTTACAATAAGAGAGATCCCTCACAGCAGACCACATGATGCCATAGTCTAAGCCACTCTCTTCCCCCTGAACAAAGACTCGCAGAGCCTCAAATTTCGCCACTTGGGACTTTAACCCCTTTCTCACTTTACTCCTCATGGGAGCTCAAATTCCACTTAGACACTGAGGACCTGAATCCCAATTAAACACAGAAAACCCGAACCCCAGAAACAGACTCTTCAGCTCACTAAGCATGAGCCGATCCCAAATCCTTATTTAGACCCATAATTTATTGCCCATATGCAGTTTCTATCCTTCTGTTCACCTCACATTCATGTGTCTATTATGTGTCTATCAAGATATCTTGCTTCCACTGCCTCCAGTGGTCATGCGTTCCAGACACCCGCCACTGTCTGTGTGAAACATTTTTCCCTGCACTGTTCCCCAAACTTTCCCTCTCTCACCTTGACCTTGTGCCCTTCTGTAGTTGACCTTTCCACTCTCGGAAGAAGCCTCCGAATATCCACTCTATCTATGCCTTTCATAATTTTGTAGACCTCTATCAGGGTGCCCCCACAGCCCCCACTTTTCCAGTAAAAACAATTCAACCTTTTCTCACACCTAAAGCCCTCCAGACCAGGCAACATCCCGGTAAACCTTCTCTGCACCCTCCCCAAAGCATCCATGTTCTTCTGGTGGTGTGGCAACCAGAACAGCACATAATATTCTGAATGTGCCAAATTACAATTTTATACAGCGGTAATATAACCTACAGCTTTTATATTCAATGCACCAGCTGATGAAGGTAAGCATGCTGAAGACCCAGATCCCTCTGCATATCAATTCTCCTAAGATTTCTGCCATTGATTGTACAATCTACACCTGAATTTGATCTTCCAAAATGCACCACCTCACATTGGTCTGGATTAAACTCCATCTGCTATTACTCTGCACAAATCTGCAATCTATCTATATCCCACTGTATCATTTGACAATTCTCCTCACCATCTGCAACTCTGCCAATTCTGGCATCATTCATAAACTTTCTAATCAGACCACCTCCATTTTCTACCAGGTCATCACAAACAACAAATGTTGAGCACTAATCCCTACGGAACACCACTAGTTACTGATCTCCATTCCAAAAATCACCCTTCCACTGTTACTCTGTCTTCTATGACCAAGCCAGTTCTGTAGCCATCTAGCCAGCACACCCCAGATCCCACGAGACTCTACATTTTGTACCAGCCTGCCATCATGTACCTTATCAAATGCCTCACTAAAATTATATGTGTTAAGCCAAACTTGAAGTTCATCTGCCTTACCTGTCATACTCCTTGCATTAAAACATATGGACCTCAGACCGTAAGTCCAACCATGTTCAGTGACTTCTCTGTCTGTTCTTCCTCCTAATCTTACTGGCCCTGAATCTCTGACTCCTCCTCAGACTTTTTACTTGCTGACCTACTATTTTAGTTCCCACCCTGAAACACTCATTTAAATTCTTCTGAATAGCACTGCAAACCTCCTTGCCTGGACATTGGTGCCACCTGTCCTTCTTTTACAGGTCCCACCTGCACTGGATGACATCCCAATGATCCAAATACCTGAAGCCTACCTCCCTACTTGAGTTCTTTGGCCATGTATTGAACTCTATGTCCTACTATTCCCAGCTTGCACTGGTACATGGCACTCACAAGGTTACAACCCTAGAGGAGTAGGAAGATCGACGTTTCGTTTGGAACCTTTCAGTTCAGCAACGTCCTTATGACCTGTCCCACCTGTCAATCTTCCTTCCCACCTATCCACTCCACCCTCCGCGACCTTCCCCCAACCTCACACCCTTGCTCATTTACCTCTCCACCCTGATGAAGGGCTTTTGCCCGAAACATCAATTCTCCTGCTCCTTAGATGTTGCCTGACCTGCTGTGCTTTTCTAGCACCACTCTAACCTTGACTCTGGTCTCCAGCATCTGCAGTATCCAATTCCACCTACAGGTCCTGCTTTTCATCTTCCTACCTAACACCCTGCAATCCCTTTGCAGGACCTCATCTCTCTTCCTGCCAATATCATTCACAAGAATATAGAGTGGTTCTGGAAAAGCACAGCAGGTCAGGCAGCATCCAAGGAGCAGGCAGCATCAAGGAGCAGGCGAATCAATATTTCGGGCATAAGCTCTTCATCAGCAAGGCTGAGCAATCATGGTGCAGATCTAGCTGTGGCTGCTTTCTCCTGAGAGCCATCCCCCCAACAGTGTCCAGAACAGTATCTCTGTTTGAGAGAGGAATGGTCAGAGGGGTCTTAGCGAGTTTTGAGAAGATTTGCAGCTCAGGTTAGGTTCTGGATGTAGGTTTGCTCGCTGAGCTGGAAGGTTCATTTCCAGACGTTTCATCACCCTACAAGGAATTCTAGAAACAGAGACACGCACGAGAATTCCACTCTATCAACAAACACATTGAGTTAGACCCCATCTTCCAGCCCCTGAGAAAAAGAACAAGAAATGACCTCACCACAGGAAATGACATCACCGACCCAAAGAAACCCAAACATATAAATAGAAAGCAGGAATTATCAACATCGCTTGGAGGCCCACTGAAGATGTTACCTAGCAGGGTGATGAAATGTCTGGAAATGAACCTTCAGTAGGCAAACCTACATCCATAGTCACAGGGGCTCCAGCACTGCCTGCTCAGGCTTACAAATCTTCCTGGTAGTCACCCAAATCTTCTGTGCCTGTGTAGCCCTTATTGGTAGTGTGACCAGATCCGGGTCTCTGGCGCTGTGAGGCAGCAGTGCTAACCACTGTGCCACCGTGCCGCCCACCAATCTTCCTGGTAGTCACCCAAATCTTCTGTGCCTGTGTAGCCCTTATTGGTAGTGTGACCAGATCACTAGATGTACCAGCCATGGCATTCTCAGCCTTGTGGATTCTCCGTAGTGAGTCCGTCAACAGATCCAGGCAGTCAATGTGGCAAATCAGGAGCTACAGCTGAACACAATTTCTGCATATGTAGTCAGAATGGAGACTGGAAGTGTCCCTGATTTCCCACCGATTACAAGAGGAGCATTCTATGGGGCTGAGTTCCCCTGCCATTTTGAACCTTATCAACTACAGACAATATCCCAGGAACTAATTATACAACCGAGCCCACTCGTCACCAAACTCAGGTCTCTTACTTCTGCTCTTGAATACAAGGAGATTACACCTTCAAAATGGAAGTACTTTATTTCTCTCTAAATGCTACTCAGTCAGTCTGCAAATTCCAGGCTTCCATAGTGATGGTACCAGTTGTGATATGAAGCCAAATCTCATGGCCAAATAAATCTTCTTCTCACATTATTTTTAACTTTTCATCTGCCAATTTGATCAGTTTGATTTAAGGAATATTATCATTATGATAGTCTTTTTTTGACCAACGTGCACTGATTTTCTGTCATTTTCATAAACTAGCTAAATCATTTGCTCAATCTTTTTCAGACTTCCTCAATCAACAATTGTTCTTATGTTGTTTTCATTCACAACTTGAAAAACAAATGTTTGGTTTCGATTTCATGTAATTAAACTCAGGCTATATTGATTACGTTTGAATAAGAGTGTGTTGGTTGGAGAAGAAATGGACAAGTCTGAAAGCTATAGAAGGTTGCAATAATCTCAACATTTGTAGATTTTCATAAATTTATTGGTGTAGAAACTAACATGGTAAGGTGAGGGAGGTTGGGTTTGTAAATGTCCAGAAGGATCTTTTTATAAAAACCTATTTTAACATTCTTAAATAAATATCCATTTTCAATAATTAATTCAGTTCATTGATTTAGATCTCCAGCTGTGGCCAACATGCACTTGAGTCACATCTTCTGAAGAAGGGTCACTGGACCCAAAATTAGATTACATTACAGTGTGGAAACAGGCCCTTCGGCCCAACAAGTCCACACCGACCCACCGAAGCGCAACCCACCCATACCCCTATGTATTACCCCTTACCTAACACTACGGGCAATTTAGCATGGCCAATTCACCTGACCTGCACATCTTTGGACTGTGGGAGGAAACCGGAGCACCCGGAGGAAACCCACGCAGACACAGGGGAGAACGTGCACACAGTCAGTCGCCTGAGGCGGGAATTGAACCCGGGTCTCTGGCGCTGTGAGGCAGCAGTGCTAACCACTGTGCCACCGTGCCGCCCATGAATGTTAACTCTGCTTTCTCTCCATAGATGTGGCTAGACCTGCTGTGTTTTTCCAGTAATTTCTGTTTATGTTTCTGATTTCCAGCATTCGCAGGTCTTTCTGATCTTTGTTCATCCATTTATAGATTGTCATGATCATAAATGGCTATTCCTCCTCCTCTGTTGTCTTGGTGTTACATAAAACATAGAACATGGAACAGTACAGGCCATCGATGTTGTGCAGACCTTTTATCCTGAACTAATCTACATACCTTTCATTTTATTATCATCCATGTGGCTATCCAAGAGTCATTTAAATGTCCCTAATGTATCTGACTCTACTCCCACCGCTGGCAGTGCATTCCATGCAACCGCCACTTTCTGTGTAAAGAACCAACCTCTAACATCTCCCCTAAACCTTCCTCCAATCACCTTAAAACTATGCACACCTCTGTCAAGTCACCTTTTATCCTTTTCTCTCCAATGAAAAAAGCCCTAGCTCCCTCAGCCTTTCTTCATAAGACATGCCCTCCAGTCCAGGCAGCATCCTGGTAAATCTCCTCTCTAAAAGTTCCACATCCTTTCGAGAATGAAGCAACCACAACTGAACACAATATTCCAAGTGTGGTCTAACCAGGACTTTTTACAGCTGCAGCATAACCTCGCTTCTCTTAAACTCAATCCCACTGCTAATGAAAGCCAACAAACCTAGTGCCTTCTTAACAACCTAATCAACTTGAGTGGTAACTTTGAGGGATCTATGGATGTGGACCCCAAGATCCCTCTGTTCCTCCATACTACCAAGAATCCTGACTTTAACCCTATAACCTGCATTCAGATTCAAGCTTCCAAAATGAATCACTTTGCACTTTTCCAGGTTGAACTCAATCTGTCACTTATCAGCCCAGCTTTGCATCCTGTCAATTGCAACCTACAACAGTCCTCCATACTATCCATAACTCCACCAACCTTCATGTCATCAGCAAACATAGTAACCCACCCTTCCACTTCCTCATCTAAGTCATTTATAAAAATCACAAAGAGCAGAGGTCCCAGAACAGATCCCTGGGAACACTACTGGGTCACCGAGCTCCAGGCTGAATGCATTCCATCTACTACCACTCTCTGTCTTCCATGGGCCAGCCAATTCTGTATCTACACAGTTAAATTTACCTGTAGCCCATGCCTCCTTACTTTCTATGTTCTATCCACTCTGTCTATACTGTTCATGATTTTATAGACTTCGATCAAGTTCCCCCCTCAATCTCCTTTTTTCTAATGAAAACAATCCTAACCTACTCAACCTCTCTTCATAGCTAGCACTTTCCATACCAGACAACATCCTAGTAAACCTTCTCTGCACCCTCTCCAAAGCGTCCACATCCTTTTGGTAATGTGGCAACCAGAACTGTATGCAGTATTCTAAATTCGGCCAAACCAATGTCTTGTACAATTTTAACATGACCTGCCAGCTCTTATACTCAATACCCCGTCCGATGAAGGCAAGCATACCATATGCCTTCTTGACCACTCTATCCACCTGTGCAGCCACCTTCAGGGTACAATGGACCTGCTCTCCCAGATCTCTCTGCTCATCAACTTTTCCCAAGACTCTTCCATTTACAGTATACTTCATTCTAGAATTAGACTTCCCAAAATGCATCACTTCACATTTGCCAGGATTGAACTCCATCTGGCACTTTTCCACCCAACTCTCCAATCTATCTATATTCTCCTGTATTCTTTGACAGTCTCCCATGCTTTCTTTTACTCCACCAAACTTCGTGTCATCTCAAACTTACTGATCAGACCACCAATGCTCTCTTCCAGGTTATTTATGCATATCACGAACAACAGTGGCCCCAGCACTGACCCCTGTGGAACACCACTGGTCACCTTTCTCCATTTTGAGAAACTGCCTTCAACTACCACTCTTTGTTTCCTGTTACTCAACCAGTTCTTTATCCACCTAGCTAGAACATCCTGCACACCATGTAACTCCACTTCCCCCATTAGTTTACCATGGGGGACTTTGTCAAATGCCTTACTAAAGTCCATGTATGTAACATCAGCAGCCCTTCCTTCACCTATCAACTTGCTCACTTCCTCAAAGAACTCTATTAAATTGGTAAGGCATGATCTCCCCCCCGCACAAAACCATGTTGGTTATCACTGATATGCCCATTCTTTTCCAAATATAAATAGATGCTATCCCTCAGTGCCTTCTCTAGCAACTTTCGCATAACTGACGTCAGGCTCACTGGTCTCTAGTTACCCGGAATATCCCTACTACCCTTCTTGTACAGGGGGACAACATTCGTAACTCTCCAGTCTTCTGGCACCTCACCTGTGTTTAAGGATGCTACAAAGATATCTGTCAGGTCCCCAGCTATTTCCTCTCTCGCCCCCCTCAGCAACCTGGGATAGATCCCAAACGGTCCTGGAGATTTGTCCACCTTAATATCCTTTAGCCTACTTAACACAACCTCCTCCTTATGTCAACATGATCCAGAATAAACAAACGTCTATCTCTAATCTCAACATTCATCATGTCCCTCTCCTCAATGAACACTGATGCAAAGTAATCATTAAAAATCTCACTCATTTTCTCAGGTTTGACACACAACCTTCCTTCCTTATCCTTTAGTCATCCAATCCTTTCTCTAATTACCCTCTTGCTTCTTATATATGAATAAAAGGCCTTGGGATTCTCCTTAATCCTGCTCACTAAAGTTATTTCATGACCCTATTAGCATGTTTGATTCCTTGTTTAAGATTGGTCCCAAAATTCATCCAAGGCCCGTTCTGTTCTTAGCTACCTGGATGTTATGTAGGCTTCCCTTTTTCTTTTGGCTAGTTGCATGATTTCTCCTGTCATCCACAGTTTACGAATCTTGCCTTTCCTATCCCTTATCTTCAAAGGGACATGGCTATCCTGCCCTATCTTCAACCTATTTTTGAAAGCCTCCCACATATGGACTTCCCTTCAAATAATTGCTCCCAATTGACATTTCCCAGCTCCTACTGAATTTTGATATCATTAGCCTTGGCCCAGTTTAGTACTCTTCCCTTAGGACCACTCTTATCTTTGTCCATGTGTATTCTAAAACTTACAGAATTTTGGTCACTATTCCCGAAGAAAGCCCCCACTGCAAATTCTACCAAAGAAAACTTGAGTATAAAATTGACCCTCTTTTTTTTAGAAAAAACATTGAAGGCAGAGATTCTCAAGCAATTAATGAATTAAATAAATTATTATAGTGATGGTGATGTGTTGCTGCAGCAGCATGTGAGAACTGCTGGACACCAAATAGATATAAAATAAACACGTCTCTTCCAAATGTTTATATCTCAAGGAACTTCAGATCTGAGTTGAGGAGCTTGAAGCTAAGCTACAGATATTGCCCTTCATCAGGGAGTGGTTAAGTTATCTGGACACTTTGCTTCAAGAGGCGGTCAGATCAGGGAAAGGTGACGACGAATGCAAGTCTTGTAAGAATGAGAACCCATGTGGAATTGTCCAGACGGCTTGGCCTCTCTGATTAGAATTAGAGTTAGGTTTATTGTCAAGTGTACTCAAGTTGCAAAAAAACAGGGGTGCTGTGAAAAGTATACAATGTTGCCAATCCGTAGTCATAGAGAGTACAAAGTACCCATGTACATACCTTAGGTACAAAAAAAAAGAGAAAATCAAGAGAAAAAGTTACACATTACAAATAACCATGATATAAATAAAAGTTCGGAAAATAAGAAATAAAGCTAAAAAGATAGACATTACAGTCTTTCTATAAGGGCTTCCACATGGCCTGTCCTGGCTCCACCAGTCCCCAGCCAGTAACCACCTTTGCTCTGGGCCCACTGATCGCCATTCTCCCTCTGCGCCAGGCTGCTGTGCTCCCACTTCTCTAGGCCTAGCTACCATAGCTATCCCCACTATGCTCTGGGACACTGGTCACTGTGTCTGCAAATTCTTGGTTCCTTGATGATCTATTCCTCCACCTGTTGCAATGGGATATGAGTGCCAATTTCTAGAGAGAGAGAAAGAGAGAGAACAAAGACAGCAGTTTCTCTTAAACTGTTTTGAGAATTTGGATGAGAGCAGGGATTGCATGGAGGATGCATGAACTGACATATAACTAGAGGGACGGTACTGTTCTCTACCATCATGAGTGTGAGTTCAAAAGGCTGAAAGGTCTGCTGGCAGGGTTAAAGATACCTTTTCAGAGTTGGAGAGGAAGGGGAGAGATCCAATTACCATCGTTCCCCTTGGTACCAATGCCATTGATAGTTCTAGAGAAGAGAGTCTGTTCAAAGAATTTGAACAGTTAATTAGAAATTTTAAAAAGCTGAACCTCCATGGTAATAATCTTTGGATTACGACCTGAGTCCTGAGCAGCAAACTGACATGGAGTAATTAAAGTTAGGGGAGTAAAGTTGTGTTTCAATGATTGGTTTGGGTGGAATGAATTTCAGTTTATGGGACACTGGCACCAGTTAGAACATAGAATATATAACATAGAAAAGTAGAGCACAGAACAGACCCTTCGGCCCACAATGTTTATTCCTTATCTAAAATAAAATAACCTCACCTACGCACCCCTCAATTCACTGCTGTCCATGTGCATGTCCAGCAGTTCTGTGGTAAAATGGAACTGTTCCAGTGGGATGGGCCACACTTGAGCTATTGTTGGACAGTTACTTAATTGGAGAAAGACTGCACAGAGGAATTTGGGAGTTCTCATGTGTAAATCATAAAAAGCTAACATTCAAGTTCATCAGGCAATAGAAAAGCATATTTAATATTGGCTTTTATTTCACAGGGAATAGAGTAGATATGTAGGTAACCTTTAATAAAACCAAAAAACAAATCACTATTAGACAACATCTGAAATACTGTGAATATGTTTTTATCCCTTATCGAAGGAAAGGTATACAGATATTCGGGGAAATACAGAGAAGGTTGAATGTGGGTATAGACAGAATTCCTTATGAACAAAGATTGAGTAGGTCGAGCTTGTACTCGTTGGAGTTTAGAAGATTAAGAAGAAACCTCATTGAAATATATGAGATTCTTAGGAAGCTTGATAGGGTTTTAGATGCTGACAGACTGTTTCCCTTTTTTGGAAGAGTCTAAAACCAAAGGAAATAATCTCCGAATAAAGCATTCCCTAGTGAGGAAGAGATGAGAAAACAAAATTCTTCTCTCAGTGGATAAAATAAGTTGCTAGAATTATTTACCACAGTGGCTAGGTCATTCAGTATATTCAAGAGATAGACAGATTGTTAATCTTAAGGGAATCAAGGGTTTTGGGGAAAACGTAGGAAACTGGATTTGAGAATTATTAAATCAACCATGATCTCATCAAATGGTGGAGCAGACTGGTTAGGTAAAATGACCTACTTCTGCTCCTACATCTTAAGGTCTTAATGACTTTTCTCTTTGCCTACATTCAATACTATGATGCGAATTTCTGAAAGGGAGTTGTCAGCTTTATATGTTTCTAAATTTAATATTTCTGTAACATCTTTCAAACAATTTTACTGGGATTCTGTTACTGTGGGTTTATTGCATATTTAATTACGTCATCTAAAATTCTTTCTGCTTCTCTGTTTTGAAATTAGTTCAGAGTTCTAGAATGTATGTTAATATGAAAAACGGTAAACTTGCATGAATAAAATCCTTTGTCAATTATTTTGAATAATCTGAGTGCCAGAGAATTCTGAACTCTTGGCAAATCATTTTATTTATGGATTCCAGGGTGACACTGACCTTGGTAATGACTCCTGTGGATTCTAAGAATATATCTTTTTGGCTGTGTTATATAACTTTCCAAAGAAATGTTGTTGAGAAACAGATACTTTCTACACGCTACACATCTATGAGAATTTCTATAAAGTGGAGACAGCGAATAACACAGCATCAAGAATTTCACATTATGCAAAAGTTACTAAACAGAAGACACTTTATCTGCAGAATCACAACACAATATAATGTTACATAACAGAGCTCTTCCTGACAAAGTGATTGGACTAAATAACTGACACTTACCATTGTAAAGCAAGGTACAACCACTTCTTGATAACTCTCTCATATCAAATAATTGTTACGAATGGGTTAATGTCGAGCTTGTGTTGTTGGGAAAGCACAGCAGGTCAGGCAGCGTCCGAGGAGCAGGAGAATCGACGCTTCAGGCATAAGCCCTTCATCAGTTCATCCATACATGATGAAGGGCTTATGCCTGAAGCGTCGATTCTACTGCTCCTCGGATGCTGCCTGACCTGCTGTGCTTTCCCAACAACACACTCTCAACTCTGATCTCCAGCATCTGCAGTCCTCACTTTTTCCCATGAATGGATTAATGTTGAAGACTTCTTTAAACTCCAACCATTCTGACATGATACAGACTTGTTTGGGGATAACGTTCCAAAACCTGACATAAATCTACCTCAAACATACTCAAACTCACAATTAGCCAAAAAAAAAAGATTCATCCTGTAGCATCCAACAGAAGAAATTAATAAGAAGATTACCGAGGCTGTGATAAAAATGGCTGATGCATCACTAAATTACAGTGGGAAAAATTTAAGGCTGCCGACATGCTTTATTTGGGTAAGAAGTGGATGGGCATTGTTTATTAAGCTGAGTAAGATGGAATATTATCCACTTTGCTTGTAATTAAGAGGGGAGCCTATATTCCTCCTGTCTAATGCATGGGAATGAATAAATAAAAGTAACCTCAACTTTCATGACCAGCAGCCTGGGACTTTTTCCATGCTGTGTGAGATGTGTGTGTTGTGATGCCAGTTATTACCATTTTGTGTTTGGGGCAATTTGTTGCCAACAAGTGAGTCCTAATTCTCCCAAACAAGATGTTGTTTATTTCCTAATAACAATCTGGTACAAATTTCATTAGTATTTTAGGCATTGTTACTCAGACATGAATTCAATGTGCATGATCCGGAGCTGATCTGCTGTTTTTCTATCCAAGTTTCTTTTGGCATTATAATATTGGATGGAATTTAATGCAGCCTCTAACATTAACCCTTTCAGAACCATTATCTTATACAGCCCAATTTCCTGTGAACTCTTCTGTGATAAGGTTGTTTTTCTTTTCTCAGGATTTCTCTCTTGCTTCTATCACAATCTGAATAGCTTGTTTCAAAGTCAAGCTTTTGTTGGACTGTACTAAGTCTGACACACGTGCAACAGTAATTCCAGCCGCAATTCTGCCATTTATGAATTACCTTTTTAAAACTCTATCTAAGCTGTAAACATCTGATGCTGAATTATTCTATTAAAACATTTTCAGTACCTCTTCAACAGTATCTGTTGCCCCTTTTACCCCATGGCAAGCCATACCATTATCAGATATATTCACAAATGTATTTTGAAATGCATTTACTTGTTCAGCTTCTGATTTTGAATCTAGTTTGCATGTTAGTCTGAATTTCAAGAAATTGTTTTCCTCAAATCCTTATTTGATTAAAAATGCCACTGGATTAAAAAACTTTGCAGTATTTGCAGTTATTCCCATTGTTGTCATAATGCAGAGTTTTTCCAAGTTTTACAGATAAAATGAAGGATAGATGACTTTCAAGGGTAAAAATGAAGGCTTCTGTTCTCGAGCCTTATGCTGCCTGTTCTCTGTGGCAGTGATCTCGCCTGTAAGTAATTTTTTTCCTATTGAGCGGAACCTCAGATTTTCTTTTTGTTTTTGGCTAAGTATTAGTTTCATTGAGATTCAAGGACAGTTTCTTGCTGTGAAAATGAGCATGTTGTCTCACTCTGTTTTACTGACTTGTCCTATTGACTGCCTAAACCCCACCACTGCATGTTTCATGCCCAATGTTAACCCCATCCTGTCACTTGTCATGCCCAGAACATCACATCCCTGCTAATACATCCTAGAACTAACCAGCATTTCTGGTGTCACTGCCATTTTAAAAGATCATTCTGTACCTGCACAAGCACTGTTAGCCCAGAGCTGCCTTACACAGAACATAGAACGTAATAGTACAGTACAGACCCTTTGGCCCTCGATATTGCACCGACCTGTGAAACTAATCTGAAGCCTATCTATCCTACACTATTCTATTCTCATCCATATGTTTATCCAATGACCATTTAAATATCCTTAAAGTTGCCGAGTTTACTACTGTTGCAGTCTGTGCGTTCCATGCCCCTACTCCTCTCTGAGTAAAGAAACTACCTCTGACATTTGTCCTATATCTATCAGCCCTCAATTTAAAGCTATGTCCCCTCACGTGAGCCATCACCAACCGAGGCAAAAGATTCTCATTGTCCACCCTATCCAACCGTCTTATATGTCTCAACCAAGTCGCCTCTCAACCTTCGTCTCTCTAAAGAAAACATCCGCAAGTCCCTCAGCCTTTCCTCATAGGATCTTCCCTCCAAATCAAGAACATCTGAGTAAATCTCCTCTGAACCCTTTCCAATGCTTCCAAATCCTTCCTATAATGTGGTGACCAGAACTGCACACAATACTCCAAGTGCAGCCATACCAGAGCTTTGTACAGCTGCAGCATGACCTCATGGTTCTGAAACTCGATCCGTCTGCCAATAAAAGCTAACACACAGTATGCTTTTTTAACAACCCTATCAATCTGGATGGCAACTTTCAGGGATCTATGTACATGGATACTGAGATCTCTCTGCCTCATCTACACTGCCAAGACTTTGACCATTAGCCCAGTACTTTTTATTCCTGTTGCTCCTTCCAAAGTGAATCACCTCACACCTTTCCAACTTGTCTATACCCCTCTGTAACCTGCAAAATCCTTCAGCACTGTCCACAACTCTACCGACCTTCGTGTCATCTGCAAATTTACTAACCCATGCTTCTCTGCCCTCATCCAGGTCATTTATAAAAATGACAAAGAGCAGTGGGCCCAAAACAGATCTATCTATCAGCCCTCAATTTAAAGCTATGTCCCCTCACGTGAGCCATCACCAACCGAGGCAAAAGGTTCTCATTGTCAACCCTATCCAACCGTCTTATATGTCTCAACCTTCGTCTCTCTAAAGAAAACATCCGCAAGTCCCTCAGCCTTTCCTCATAGGATCTTCCCTCCAAATCAAGAACATCCGAGTAAATCTCCTCTGAACCCTTTCCAATGCTTCCAAATCCTTCCTATAATGTGGTGACCTGAACTGCACACAATACTCCAAGTGCAGCCATACCAGAGTTTTGTACAGCTGCAGCATGACCTCATGGTTCTGAAACTCGATCCGCCTGCCAATAAAAGCTAACACACAGTATGCTTTTTTAACAACCCTATCAATCTGGATGGCAACTTTCAGGGATCTATGTACATGGATACTGAGATCTCTCTGCCTCATCTACACTGCCAAGACTTTGACCATTAGCCCAGTACTCTTTATTCCTGTTGCTCCTTCCAAAGTGAATCACCTCACACCTTTCCAACTTGTCTATACCCCTCTGTAACCTGCAAAATCCTTCAGCACTGTCCACAACTCTACCGACCTTCGTGTCATCTGCAAATTTACTAACCCATGCTTCTCTGCCCTCATCCAGGTCATTTATAAAAATGACAAAGAGCAGTGGGCCCAAAACAGATCCTTGCAGTACACTGCTAGTAACTGAACTCCAGGATAAACATTTCCCATCAGCCACCACCCTCTGTCTTCTTACAATAACCAATTTCTGATCCAAATGGCTAAATCATCCTCAATCCCATGCCTCTGTATTTTGTGCAATAGCCCACCATGGGGAACCTTACCAAACACTTTACTGAAATCCATATGCACCTCATCAACAGCTTTACCCTCATCCATCTGTTTAGTCACCTTCTCAAAGTACTCAATAAGGTTTGTGAGGCATGACCTGCCCTTCACAAAACCATGTTGATTATCCCTAATCAACTTATTTCTTTCTAGATGATTATAAATCTTATCTATTATAACCCTTCCCAACATTTTACCCACAACTGAAGTAAGTCTCACAGGTCTATAATTCCCAGGGTTGTCTCTACTCCCCTTCTTGAACAAGGGGACAGCATTTGCTATCGTCCAGTCTTCTGGCACTATTCCTGTAGACAATGACGACGTAAAGTTCAAAGCCAAAGGCTCTGCAATCTCCTCCCTGGGTTCCCAGAGAATCCTAGGATAAATCCCATCCAGCCCAGGGGACTTATCTACTTTCCAGAATTGCTAAAACCTCCTCCTTGTGAACCTCAACCCTGGGTAGTCTAGTCGCCTGTATATCAGTATTCTCCTCAACAACGTTGTCTTTTTCCAGTGTGAATACCAATGAAAAGCATTCATTTAATGCCTCCCCTATCTCCTTGGACTCCACATTCAACTTCCCACTACTGTCCTTGATTGGCCCTAAGCTTTCTCTTGTCATTCTTTTATTCCTGGTATTCCTATAGAAAGCTTTGGGGTTTCCTTGATCCTATCTGCCAACGACTTCTCATGTCCCCTCCTGGCTCTTCTTAGTTCTCTCTTTAGGTCTTTCCTGGCTAACTTGTAACTCTCAAGCTCACTAACTGAGCCTTCATGTCTCATCCTAACATAAGCCTTCTTCTTTCCCTTGACAAAAGATTCAACTTCCTTAGTAAACCGTGGCTCCATGCTCGACCACTTCCTCCCTGTCTGACAGGTACATAATTATCATAATTCCTGATGAAGGGCTTTTGCCCGAAACGTTGATTTTCCTGCTCCTCAGATGCTGCCTGACCTGCTATCCTCTTCGAGCACCTCTCTGATCTAAACCATAATTATCAAGGACACACACTAACTGTTTCTTGAATAAGCTCCACATTTCAATTGTACGCATCCCATGCAGTTTCCTTCCCCATCCTAAGCATCCTAACTCTTGCCTAATCACATCATAATTGCCTTTCCTCTATCTGTAACTTTTCCCCTGAGACATATACCTATTCCTTTCCATCACTAAAGTAAACATAATCAAATTGTAGTCATTATCACCAAAGTGGTCACCTACCTCCAAATCTAACACCTGGCCGGGTTCATTACCCAGTAACAAATCTAATGTGACCTCACCCCTTGTTGGCCTATTTACATATTGTGTCAGGAAACCCTCCAGCGCACATTGAACAAAAACTGACCCATGTAAAGTACTCGAACTGTAGTATTTCCAGTCAATATTTGGAAAGTTAAAGACCCCCATGAAACTACTCTGTTTCTCTTGATCTTATCCAGAATTATCTTTGCTATCCTTTCCTCTATATCTCTGGAACTATTCAGAGGTCTGTAGAAAACTCCCAATAGGGTGATCTCTCCTTTCCTGTTTCTAACGTCTGCCGATACTACCTCAGTAGATGAGTCCTTAAATGTCCTTTCTGCCACTGTAATACAGTACCTGACTAACAATGCCACACGCCCCTCTTTTACCATCTTCTCTTTTCTTGGTTGATGATATCTGCCCTGGACATGGCAGAGAAGGGAAACATGATATCATGTTTTACAGGCAGAGACCAGAAGATCCTATTGGGCAGGGTGACATAGGGTCAGCAGAGGAGCTCATATATCAGATTATGCCAGCCTGGTCTGAGTTATTTTCCATTGAAGCCATCTGGAGGAATACACAACGATCTTCTCCACTCCATCAGCATAACTGCGACTATCTTTACTCTAGTACACACTCTATCTCCACTACTATATGACTTCCCACCAAGGCTCATGCTCTATGACTTTCACTGTTGCCTCCAACATCTTCCCCAGTCACTGTCACCCACCCCAACTCAGGACATTGCTATCCCTGCATGCCCTCTGCACAGTTGAGTCTCATCAGGACACCTCCCTCCCTCCCCCCCCGCACATGAGGTAACAGCTGTGACACCCACTTGCACCTCCCTTAACACTTCATACATTCATGGGATGGGGACATCACTGGCTAGGCAGCTTTTATTGCCCATCCCTCATTTTTTCAAACCAATAATTTTGTGAGATGTGCGTGTTGCTGGCTGGCCAGCACTTATTGCCTGTGCCTAATTATCCAGAGGGCAGTTAAGAGTCAACCACATTGCTGTGGGTTTGGAGTCATATGTAGGCCAGACCAGATAAGGATGGCAATCTCCTTCCCGAAAGGACATTAAGAGTTTTTCTGACAATCAGCAATGGATTAATGGTCATCATTAGACTCTTAACTCCAGATTTCTTTTACAGTGAATTCAAATTCCATCAGCTGCCATGGTGGGATTCAAACCCAAGTCCCCAAAACATCAGCTCGTGTCTGGATTAACAGACTAATGATAATACCACTAGGCCATTGCCTCCCCATTTCTGCCTCTCTCTCAGTTCAGGAGGAAAACAGCTCACATTAAGGTAGAAAGAGTCAAGATATAATGTTAGTTGCCTGACATCCACCTCCTCAACTCTTATGAAGAGAGGATTCTGCCTTCCAAAAATAACCAGATTAGCTGGCAGTGTTTGCTGCTGAGAACTTGGATGTTTCAAAACAATCTGCTGTGCATTAGTTTGTGCTTCATTGATGAGTGTTCTTTTGTGCACTGTTTGAGGCACAATGGTATCAATATTACTTTATTCTCATTTATTATCTTGTGACAGATATTGAAGTGAGGGCAATTCCTCTTTCCCTTATGTGTTTCTTTTAAATTACTTATTAGATTTCACTCTTAGACAGCCAAAGATGAGCAGCTGATTAAAAAGTTTTAACAGAAATGCTAAGTTAATTACCTTGTGCTATCTCAGGTTTCTTATCCTCTTGAAAAAGTCAGTGATAACAACGTCATCCAAATAATTGATGAGAGTTAAAAAAAGGGACAACAATCAGAGAATCCATGGAGACCCTTCGGCCCAACAAGTCCATTCCAACCCTCCAAAGAGTAACCCACCCAGACCCATTCCCCTTCGTCCTATTTTTACCCCTGGCTTAAGCACCTAACGTACACATTCCTGAACACTATGGGCAATTTAGCATGGCCAATTCACCTGCACATCTTTGGATTGTGGGAGGAAACCAGACCACACGGAGGAAACCCACACAGACACAGGGAGAATGTGCAAACTCCACACAGACAGTCACCCGAGGCTGGAATTGAACCCAGGTCCATGGCGCTGTAAGGCAGCAGTGCTAAACACTGAGCCACCATGCCACCTCCTTGGTGTTATCCCTGGACAATGAATGTAGGAACACAGTTGGGAACCTGGGTTCAAATCCTGTCACAGCAGATGGTGAAATTCAGTCCCCAAGACGTTAACTGTACTTTCTCTGCACAGATGCTACCAGACCTGCTGAGCCTTTCCAGCAATTGCTGCCAAGATCCAGTGGCTTTGCTCTGAGGTGGTGAATTGAAGACAGTGAGGCAGTGGGGAGTCAAAATTATCTGGTTTTAGTGATATACCTGAGGTCAATGTAACTGTCAATATCTATGCAGATCAATAAGAAATTATGTGAGCTATTTATATCTCCCTGAGAACTCAGAGAGGAACTGTGTTTACATTGCGGGAGGGGGAGGCTGTCCATGTTGCTTATCACATTGAAATTTGTCAGTGTAAGAAACAAAGTGTAGTTACTGTAACTCATTGCATTATCCAAGGCTTGTACTAAGACAAATAGAGAAGTATGTTTTGCCATACAAGGAGCAAAGATCATTGAGTCATAGTTAGTGAATTTGGAGAAGATTTGTAGCTCAAGTTAAGGTTCTGGATGTAGGTTTGCTCGTTGAGCTGGAAGATTCGTTTTCAGATGTTTGTCACCATACTAGGGAACATCATCAGTGAGCCTCTGGTAAAGCACAGGTATTCTGACTCGCTTTCTATTTATGTGTTTTGGTTTCCTCAGGCTGGTTATGTCATTTCCTATGGTATG